>NC_133332.1:50963223-51332390 GCF_042186555.1 Aquarana catesbeiana | reverse complement strand
GGATGTAGAATTCCCTTCCGCAAGAGGTGGTCTCAGCGGGGGGGGCATCGATAGTTTCAAAAAATGATTAGATAAGCACCTGATCGACCGCAACATACAAGGATATACAATGTAATACTGACATATAATCACACACATAGGTTGGACTTGATGGACTTGTGTCTTTTTTCAGACTCACTTACTATGTAGAATGTAGAGGTACTGGAAGTAATGCAAAGAGAACAGGATACTTTTACATACAAGTACATGGTAGAGCAGGCAGCCGTCACTGCGTCCTTAACAACCAATGACTCATCAGCTGTCAGGAGGTTTCCCCCTGACAGCTGAATATAAAAAAAAAATTGGTGGCCAAACCAAATTTTTTTAAAAAAAGGGCATGGGGTCCCCCCAAAATCCATACCAAACCGTTATCCAAGCATGCAGCCCGGTAGGTCAGGAAAGGGGGGGAGAGTGAGCGAGTGGCCCCTCCTAAACCATACCAGGCCTCATGGCCTCAACGCCTTATGGCCTTACGCCCCCCCCCCAAAGTACCTTGTCCCATGTTACTGGGGACAAGGGACTCTTCCCCACAATAAAAATGGAAATTCAGTCAGCGCAAAAACTAAATCCTAACTGTAAAATAAAAGCAGCTGAACACTGAAGGCAAACATATAAAACCTTAAAGTATACAAAATAAATAAGCATTGCAGCGCTATATGTACAACCAGAAGACTCAAATGTTACTCATAGCCTAAATATAATAAATATATAAATAAATAAAAAAGTGCACTAAATACTCTGCTTCAATTGTGCTAAAAAAATGCTAAAAAAATTTATATATTAAATTAGTGATGTGCTCTAAAAACTTATCATAAATAAATCGTTTTATTGACCCTTGATAAAGTCACGTGACATGTGACGCAACGCGTTGGGAGGAGCCTAGTGATGTCATCCATAATGCTGTAGTGTTACTCGCAGGTCAGTGCGAGGAGGATATTGGTGGACGGCTGACTGCTCTATGCGCTTTTACAATAGATTATTTCAAGTGAGTGCATCTTCTTTATTTCCAAGAGAATAGTTAACAGCATATTGCGCAATTAATGTCTTTCTATTTCTAATTGCATGATTGGAATACATTACTGGAGATGAGTAACAGCAGATTACCGTTATAAACAGATGATTAGCAGTGGATCACCAGCCTAAACAGCGAGCTGACAGAGATTGCAATTTTAACATATGCCATAAAGGAGACATTTATTCAACTTGAATGTCCTCTGATTTATCTGTGTCCTACTCCACATTTGTCTTAATATTTATAATGCAGTAGGTGGACTTGTGATTTCCAATAGATTGATGCAAGCTATCAGTTACGATTTATTTATGATAAGTTTTTAGAGCACATCACTAATTTAATATATAATTTTTTTTAGCATTTTTTTAGCACAATTGAAGCAGAGTATTTAGAGCACTTTTTTATTTATTTATATGTTTTAAGTTTTAATAGTGGCATCAGAACACTGATTAAAGGTGCAGCTTTTTACAGATTGTTTTATATTGGTTTTGTATACGGAACACATCTGAGTGTATTAATAGCACGTAAGGAATTTTTTGAATCACCATGATTTAGCACATATTTATTTTTAAGAATTCTTGAACAGTTACATACAAACACAATTTCTCACAATTATTCACGTATTCACTGTCAGAATCCATAAAGCGCTTTAGTTTTATTACTTTATAAATATAATAAAGTCCCCTTTAAATGTAGAAATAGGCAGGTTTATAGAAAAAAGGTCTCCTCTGCGGTTGTCTAGGTGCTCATAACAGTTCATACAGTGCTATGCAATACTTGATTCCACCACCAGTTAGCCAAACCGCTCACCTCAGCAAATGGACCCCTGAACTAACAGATGGGTCAAAAAGGCATTTACCACTCTCAGTGGACATAGATGGAAACTTGCATGGGCAGACAGTCACACGATTTTAGGAGACCGCACTCAGTTGTTCTCAATTGGTGATCATATTCGCATGTAATATAAAAATGAATATATAGTGCACACTGTGTGGCTAAAAAAAAAAAAAAAAAATCCCTCCGGTCCCGATGAAGGCTCCCACCGTCTGCTAACTATTAAATAACTAAGGGGCATGGGCCACCCGGGCGGAAACCACCACCTTGTGACATCATCGATCCAGTATGCCCTCGGTCGATGATGTCACAAGGGGGCAGTGCCACCCAATGACGTCACTGGGTGGCCTCGCCCCCTTAGTTTTTTAAGAGCTTTCAGATGGCAGGAGCCTTTGTCTACACCAGAGGTTTTGTTTTTTCCCCAGGTTGGGGGTGGAGGTGGGTGTCGTGATTGACCACCTCGATGAAGTCATGTGTGCTGTGACGCAACGTGTCGGAAGGAGTCAGGTGACAGCAGTTTTGGTCACGGTCGGGACCGGAGGATCTGTATGTTGATGCGCTCAGGAGACTTACCCATGCTGATTACTGTAGAGTATATGTGAGTTACTATTTTTAATAAATTCTTCTTTTGATAAAATATTACACCATGAGTATTATTTCTATTTTATTACATCCTGACACTGCTGACCGGAGGAAAGGAGAACACACAGTGAGCCACACTGAGGAATCACCTGTTTCTAAACGCTGTTAGACCTATATGCTCTAAACGTGCAGTGAGTGGCTAGAGTGCACAGTGTGGATTGCAGTTGGTGTATGGGAGTGTGACCACATCACACAAGAAGTCTAATCTATATGCACTTTATCAACACTGGAATTTAGTTCACTTATGTATGGACACTTGGTTTTCGTATATTAAGCTCTAAAATGGACTGTATTCTAATATTCTATTGATGAACTTTAATGACTATTATATGAATTTGGTACATTTATTTTTGCTTATTTGCACAATTATTTGCAACACTGGTGGGTTGGATACACCACCCAGTAGGGTTATTAAAGAATGTATGTTTTTATGTAATTTATTTATGCAATTGCTTATTTGCACAGTAGTCAGCACTTTTGTAGCTCCGGATATTTGGATTCACTACCCAGAGGAGAAAATCCACTTATTATTTTGTATGACTTAAAATATTTTTTAAGGTTTTACACATTCACTCAGAGACAGTTCACATAAGTATTGGTTGTATGCTATTAAATTAATTCATGGAAAATTTACACATAAGGACACATTTTTTTTTAGATTTATTGAATATAATATACAGTACACAAGTATCATTTTTAAGGATTGGCGATCTAGTGGAATATATCATTGGATACAATTACAAGCTCATTTATTACTATTTAACAACAGGCATTACAAGTAAAGTTCAACATCAGATTTGTTACAATTGTGACTGACGATGGATCTACACCGGGGGGGACATTATTTTTTATTTTTTTAAAAAGGAGTTTTCAAAAACTTGTGCTGTGTTTTTATTTACTTTCTACACTTTTTTCTAAATGAGTAGGGGTACTTCAGATCGTACCCCATATTTATTCACATGGGGCGGGCAGACCTTTGTTAAAGGGGGCTTCCAGATTCCGATAAGACCCCCACCCACAGACCCCCACAGCCACCAGCCAGGGTGGTGGGGAAGAGGCCCTTGTCCCCATCAACCCCCCCCATTTTTGAGGGCATGGGGCCTAGTATGGTTCAGGAGGTGGGGGGGGGCTCACTCATTCCCCCTTTCCTGACCTGCAAGGCTAATGCTCAGATAAGGATCTAGTATGGATTTTGGGGGGACCCCATGCTGTTTTTTTCATTTATTTCACATTGCCGGCATTCTTTTGTTCACATTCAGCTGTCAGTCATCGGTTGTTAGGGATGCAGCGGCCGACTTCCCTGCCTGCTCCTTAACAACAAGCTATTCTTCACACAGAATTCAAATTGGTCTAAAAAATTGGAATTTGTTAAAAAATAAAGAAACCAAACAAAACTAAACAAATTTGGTGAAGATTTTCAGAACAGCAGAGGCACTAAGTTGGCAGCTAAAATGGGGAATTTAGGTGCTCACTGGATTTCTGGCAGAGTCAGCAGGTTTTCAATGTTCAATCTGTTGGCTGGTGGTATATCCTGGACAAACTGGAGCTTCAGGACTGCAATGCAGGTCAAGGACCAGGCTGCGCTGTCTCTTAGATGTGTCCATATCACAAGGCTTATTGAACTGGATCACAATTATTGCAGGTAAGGCAAATGTACTGCGTGTATTTCATGTGTCTTTAGTAGCTTGCATTGAGCTCAGTATTCAATTATTTTAATTAAACTGGCCCTAAAGGCTAGGTGTTACATTGTCTTTACCACACTTTCCATGATGTCACCAGCGTAGCAAAGGATGAGTGTAGAAGCGGAAGGGTTCAGGTGGGGGTGGTCAAGAAACAAAGAAATGAGACTAGAGTAAAAAGCTAGCAGTTTTCAACACTCTGTCTTGGCGAAATGAAGCTCCTTCTGTTCACCTGCATATTTCCTTTACTCTTCAGCTGCCTTGTCCTACAAAAAGGTAGGAAATGATACAACTTTCACTATAAAGAATGTATATTAGGATTATTGGTTCAGGTTGGGTACTGATATATTCTGTAAGGGCACCAGGGCACAAGGGCACAGGGGCATAGATACTTAAACAGGAGAGATAATTAATCCTTTGGTGATTCCTTTATTTTCCATATTGAATGACATTTCACAATTGTTTAGGGCAGGGTTCCTCAACCAGGGTGACGTGGTTCTTCCAGAGGTGGCTAAGGGTTCATTAAGAACTGAGCAATTTCTACCTCTTGGATAGGTAACCACTGACACCAATGCTCTTTTTGGCTATATGTAAAAGGAGCATTCCCTCTATAATCACCAATTTTAGGCAGTCTTTCTCCTGCTGACCACCACGTTAAGGAACCCTTCTCCACTGATCACCACACTATGGAAAGAACACTGCAATTTTCACTCTCTGCATTTCTTTTCTTGCCATCATTAATACTTGTTTTCTTCCATTATTTCTACTGAAAATTATTTTGTTATATAGAGCCTCCTTGGGTGTTTCAATATGTCACATTCTTTGTGTGTTCATGGCAATAACATGATAATATTAAAGAGGTTGTAAACCTCTGAACAAAAAAAAAAAAAAAAAACCTGCAAGACAAAGGCATAATGAGCTAGTATGCATTGCATACTAGCTCATTATGAAATACTTACCTTAGAACGATGCCCTGAATCTGCACCGGCTGACATCTTTCAGCAGAGTTACTTCCCCATGTGCGTGGGAGCCGCCAGTACCAGCGGGCTGTTTCTTCAGTGCGCATGTGCCAATGAATATCTCCTAAGCTGTGTACGTTTAGGAGATATTTACAGTACCTACAAGTAAGCCTTATTACAGGCTTACCTGTAGCTACAAGTGGTGTAACAGAGTTTTCAAACAGTTTAATTATCAGTAGGAGTTTCCTGCAACCTAAAAAATATTTCAAGCGTTCTTTGTTAAAAAAGGTTGGAAAGGCTGGTATAGGGGGTACCTTAAATTTAATATATTACAGCTTACCAGTCCTTAGATATGGTTGTTGCATTTGTTTTTCTTTTTTCACTTTATTTTCAGCTAGGGATCCTGTGAATAAAACACTCGTCCCTGTGTGGCTACAATTTTTCCTCCATTATATCTATGGAGGCAGCCATGGTTGTCGCTTATACCAGGAGTAAAAAATTGTTTTGATATCTGTTAAGTTCACTGGAAGTGACAAGGAATTGGCATTTCTGGCAAGTTCAACAGGTATTTTCTCTACTTAAAACTGTTCTTAGAAAACCAATGCAGCTATCACATCTAAGGATTGATAAGCTGTAATATATTATTTAAAAAAAATATATAATACTGCAACACTACATCTAAGGATTGGAATGCGTTAATATATTAAGATACACTATATTGTAAAAAGTATTGAGACACCTGCCTTTACATGCCTGAACTTTAATCGCATTCCAGTCTTAGTCCGTAGGGTTCAATATTGAGTTGGCCCACCCTTTGCAGCTAGAACAGCTTCAACTCTTCTGGGAAGGCCGTCCACAAGGTTTAGGAGTGTGTCTATGGGAATGTTTGACCATTCTTCCAGAAGAGCATTTGTGAGTTCAGGCACTGATGTTGGACAAGAAGGCACTCATCCATGTCTTTTTGAACCAGGTTGGAAAATGCACAACGACCAATGGCACAAAGTGATGGTAGCATCTTCTCTTTCAATATAGAGCAGTACATCTGTGAATTTATGATACTATGCAACTTATGCAGCCCCACAGAAGGACACTGCCATCACCATGTTTGCCTGTAGGAACCATACATTTTTCTTTGTACTCCTCACCTTTGCGACACCATACAGTTTTGAAGCCATCAGTTCCAAAAATATTTATTGTGATCTCATCATTCCAGAGTCCCAGTAGTCTTTTTTTTTCAGCATGGGCCCTGGCAAATTCTAGGCGGGCTATTTGTGAATGGGCTTTAGGAGAGGCTTCTTTCATGGACGACATCCATGCATGCCATTCCTCTGCAGTTTACGCTGTATTGTGTCACGGGAAACAATCACCCCTTTTCATTTACAATCATCCCAGTTTGGCTTTCTACTTCTTTAGCTAACTGCATTGAACTTGCATGGTGATGTTCTTCAACCCTTCTCATCAGAAGACGCTCCTGTCGAGGTGTTACTTTCTGTGGATGGCCTGGACGTCTCTATAAAATGATTGCAGTTCTATATTTGTTACATTTTTGTATTACTTTTGTTACAGTATTCTCTCTGATCAGGGCCGGTGCTACCACTAGGCAAACTAGCCAGCCGCCTAGGGCGCACTCCTGCCTAGGGCACCAGCCACTGGTGTTCCTACACTCTTCTCTCTGCAGCAAGCAACTAAGTCTCAGCATTAGCAGGCAGCCGCCGTTCCGTTCGCATATATTGTCAGAGGCGCAGCGTGTGTGGAGGACTGTGTCCCGACTCCTGAATGAATGGAAGCAAGCAAACATTCATTGATGGGCGCTAGTAGGCTGCATTTGATGGGCGTTGGTGAGGCTGCATTTGGTGGGCGCTGGTGGGGCTGCATTTGATGGGTGCTTGTTAGGCTGCACTTGATGGGCGCTAGTGAGGCTGCATTAATAGGTGCTGGTAGGCTGCATTTGATGAGCGTTGGTGAGGCTGCATTTGATGGGCGCTGGTGAGGCTGCATTTATGGGTGCTGGTGAGGCTGCATTTGATGGGTGCTTGTTAGGCTGCATTTGATGGGCGCTGGTGAGGGTGCATTTGATGGGCGCTGGTAGGCTTCATTGAGGGGTGATGGTAGGCTGCATTTGATGGGTGCTGGTGGGCTGCAATTGACAGGCACTTCATTAGAAAGGTGGGGTATACATGGGCAGGGCAAAGGGGATGGAGTCAGGGGTGGAGCCAAGGGGGGGTGGCAAAATGAGGTTTCGCCTAGGGTGTCAAAATTCCTTGCACCAGCCCTGTCTCTGATAAGTAAAGCTTTGCTGATCTTCTTGTAGCCTTCACCTTATTTGTGTAAAGAAATTATTTTCTTTCTTAGGCCTTGTGACATTTCTCTTTCATGTGGTGCCATTGCTGACACCATGAAATGTGAAGGGATTTTTCTTTGCTAAGTAATGCCCTTTTATAATCAACTGTCTGCTGGACACCTGTTTAATGAATAATTACACTCACCTGTAGTTGAATTCTTGTTAATTAGGACTTTGTTGTTTAAAATGTAGCTTTGCTCCTAAGGCCCCATACACACTATTAGATTTTCTGCAGATTTGTGTCTTCAGATTTACCAAAACCATATAATATTAGGTCAAACCTTAATGCCGCGTACACACGATCGGAATTTCCGACAACAAATGTTCGATGGGAGCTTGTTGTCGGAAATTCAGACCGTGTGTAGGCTCCATCGGACACTTTTTGTCGGAGTTTCCGACAACAAAAAATTGAGCGCTGGTTCTCAAATTTTCTGACAACAAAATCTGTTGTCGGAAATTCTGATCGTGTGTACACAATTCCGACGCACAAAATTACACGCATGCTCGGAATCAAGCAGAAGAGCCGCACTGGCTATTGAACTTCATTTTTCTCAGCTCGTCGTACGTGTTGTACGTCACCACGTTCTTGACGTTCGAAATTTCCGACAACATTTGTGTGACCGTGTATATGCAAGACAAGTTTGAGCCAACATCCGTCGGAAATAAATCCAGGATTTTGTTGTCGAAATGTCCGATCGTGTATACGCAGCTTTAGAGTTTCAATTTGTATGCAAACAGGCCCTTGCACTACATGGTTTTGGTAAATCTGAAGACAAAAATCTGCTTAAAATCTAATCTAGTGTGTATGGGAGCTTTTGACTTTCATTGGGGTGTAGTCATTTTTGCAACATGGTCTTGAATAAATTTGTTAGGAAAAATACTATTTTTGTGTGTGCAAATTAACAAATCTTGGTTACAATTCATGGCTCACATTTGTGGGAGTATTTTGTAGTATAGTGTCCCATAGAAAATATTGATTCTAAAAAGAAAGTAAAGGTTTTCTGACAAATCTGTTGGTACTCATTTATGGTGAGCACTATATAGAGTATATATATATATATATATATATATATATATATATATATATATATATATATATGTATATTACCAGTCAGTATCCCTGATCACTGACACACACACTGGTGACAGTCTGTAAAAAAAAAATAGTAAAAAAAGACAAATTGATGTAATCTCTTAATTTTCCTAAAAATTGTTACAAAAAATTACAACTTAAAAAAAAACTCACCATGCCACTTACTAAATACCTTGGACTGTCTTCTTTCCAAATATGGGTCATTTAAGGGGTATTTGTACTGTCCTAGCATTTTAGTACCACAAGAAATTAGATAATCCATCAGTACATCAGGACTGATCAATTTTCAAATATACTGTATATACCATAGTTTGTGGACTCTATAGCTTTCACCAGACTAAATAATATACACTGATTTTGGTTATTTATACCAAAGAAATGTAGCAAATTACATTTTTGGCTAAATTTATCTAGAAAGATTATTTAATTGCAAAACTTTATAACAGAAAGGACAACATTTTTTATTTAAAAATTTTCAGCATTTTTTCATTTATAGAACAAAAAAAAACCTCAGTTATTATTACATACCACCAAAAGAAAGCTCAATTGGTGTGCAAAAAATGATAAATATGTTAAACTGGGTACAGTGTTGCATGACCGAGCAATTGGCAGTTACATTAACTAAATAGCAAAAAATGGCCTGGTCATGGAGGGGGTAAAACCTTCTGGGGGTCAAGTGGTAAAGTGCTGTTGTGCTCAGACTATAGTCATGAATTAAATGAATTACTTTAACAAGCATTAAAAGGACTTTAAAATAAGCTATCCCAACCTCTGTAGCTAATTGTACTGTGAAGTAATTAATTATCAAAGATATTCAAAATTCACAACAAAGGTTCCAAAGCCGAGTTTTCAGTTTCTAACAGCTCATAAACACCTGCTGAATGTTTATATTAGAGAGCATGGGAGTGGTGGAACAGTTTAGCATAAGAAAACTGGGCTAACACCCCTCAGGCCACCAAAATGCTGAGTTTTTAGTACATGATTGTAAAATTAAGAGTGCATTTCTGACAGTTCAACAGGATTTTTTCTGTACTTTAACCACTTGTGTTACTTAAACTGACAATTGCGCGGTCATGCAACCCTGTACCCAAATTCAATTTTTGTAATTATTTTCTCAAAAAAAGAGCTTTCTTTTGATGGTATTTGATCACCTCTGCGTTTTTTATTTTTTGCTCTATAAACAAAAAAAGACTGACAATTTTGAAAAAAAAACAAAAACAATATTTTATACTTTCTGAAAAACGTAGATGATACTACGCCACGGAATCCACATACACAGTATGAGATTAAAAGAGATAGGATAATATTAGTAATATGAATGGGCAGAAAAAATGGGCAGAAAAAATGCCCTGATGCTCCAAAGGAGAGAATTGCTGCCTCTACAAATTATTACCACTTAAGTGGAGCACAAGGTGAATTGAAAAAGAGTAGATGTGGCGCTATTTCTCCTTTTACCTAATTGTGAAATTGGAGTGTTGCACCCCCTGCCTGTTGGTCACAAAGTGTATTTGGAGAAAATATTTATAGGCATAAAACTTCAAAACAGATATATCCAACTGCCTTGTTGTAACCTCTGGTGCAATGAACCACTAATGTGTTACATCCCCTGGAGTGAAAAAATATAAAAAAATATATAAAAAAATATATATAAAGGTGTCACATCCTCTGCCTGTTAATTACAGAGTGTATTGCAAAAATGAGTGCTAAACCTCAGACAGGTGTAACTAACTGCTGTGCTACACCCTCTGGTATAATGTAACCACCTGGTGTGTTACACCCTCTGGGGTATGCAAATCAAAACCTGATCTATATCGTGAACTAAAGTTATAGAGAAATAAAAGTACTCTATTACCTGTGTGTGCAAAGTGATCAATGTGATTGGCCCTCTGTATCAAAACACAGAGGTAAATGTGCAAATGTATATTCACAAAAGATCAAGAAAAATAAAATAAAAAGGGGGAAATACATATATGAAAAAGGTGTAAATAAACGTGCAACCCAAAAAACAAAGCAAATACAAAAACCAAACCAAATGATAAAGTTCTTTCAAACACTAGATCAATAATTGGGCTCCAGAGGACGTCTTGGATGATGAAACGCGTAGAACGTCATTGCGTCACTTCTGGTCTGAACGGCGATTGTTGTTTACACAGCGCCGGCTCTGGTTTCGCTATTGTTTTTAACTGTTTAAAATGTGAGTATATCTCTCAATTTTTTATAAAATAAAGCCATTCTTAAGCAATATTACGCTATGGGCATTCCTCTTTCCCTCATATGATACCCCGGGTGAAAGCCAACAAATACGCTTCTCAGATTGCCCAGCAAGATTACAGAGAGCTGCACAGTGACTTATACTGTGAAGGCATAACACCTCTGTGGGGTTAATGTCATCTGGTGAGTGCAATCACATTATCAACACAGCTAACATCACCTCTGTCACTTTGAAAAGAAAACCAGCACCAATTTTTGATGAAGCACTGGACACTGTTTTTTGAGCACAAGTCACTTTATTCATTGAATGGACTAATTGCCATTGATTTGAAGCACTGACACTGTGCACAAGTACTTTATTTATTGTATGGATTAATTGGTATTGATCTAGTGTTTGAAAGAACTTTATCATTTGGTTTGGTTTTTGTATTTGCTTTGTTTTTGGGTTTGCATGTTTATTTACACCTTTTTCATATATGTATTTCCCCCTTTTTATTTTATTTTTCTTGATCTTTTGTGAATATACATTTGCACATTTACCTCTGTGTTTTGATACAGAGGGTCAATCACATTGATCACTTTGCACACACAGGTAATAGAGTACTTTTATTTCTCTATAACTTTAGTTCACGGTATAGATCAGGTTTTGGTTTGCATACCCCAGAGGGTGTAACACACCAGGTGGTTACATTACACCAGAGAGTGTAGCACGGCAGTTAGTTAGACCTTTTCTGAGGTTTAGCACCCATTTTTGCAATACATTCTGTAATTAACAGGCAGAGGATGTGACACCTTTTTATATAAATTTTTTGTTATATATTTATTTTATATTTTTGCACTCCAGGGGATGTAACACATTAGTGGTTCATTGCACCAGAGGTTACAACAAGGCAGTTGGACATATCTGTTTTGAAGTTTTGTGCCTATATACATTTCCTCCAAATACACTTTGTGACCAACAGGCAGGGGGTGCAACACTCCAATTTCACAATTAGATAAAAGGAGAAATAGCACCACTTCTACTCTTTCTCAATTCATTTTTTACTTTCTGCTATAAAACATATCCAATAACATTAAAAAAAAAATCAAATTCCTTCATACGTTTAGGCCAATATACATTCTGCTACATTTTTGGTAAAATAAAAAAATACCAATAAGAGTATATTGATTGGTTTATGCGAACACAATAGCGTCTAAAAACTATTGTATATATTTATGGAATTTTTATTTATTTATTTTTTTATACTTGTAATGGCAGTGATAAGCGACTTATAGCGGGACTGTCTATTCCCCACAAGGGGGGGGGGTTTGGTGTTAGTTTGCCGCCCCCCCCACAATATTAAGCACCAGCCGCCACTGCTCTGCAGAAGACTGTTGTGGTGTTCACATCACTTCTCATCGGGGAACATTGCTAGGACTGGTGAGCGGTCACTTGCCCGCCCTCTATGTAATAAAAAGGAACACTGCATGCAGACAATGTCTTGTTCTTTAGCCTAAACCTGTAGTACTTTGTGCTACACTTACTCCCTGTCGAGCAATGACAGTGTTCATCCTGCTACAGGACAAAACAAGCACACTTTACATCACCCTGCTTGCTTGGACATACCAGCCTAACTCTCTTCACTCTGCTTATTGGGATATCTCCAGTATATCACCAAAGAGCTAGATGAAGACACAAGGCTTTCTTTTTCTTCTAAGGGACTACAACATATCCCCTACCACAAGGGATTAACACCTTTGGTGCCATAAAGGCCCTACTTTCACCTAGGACTCTATTTATTAAGTGAGGGGGTTTAAGACTTTAAAGGGGTTGTAAACCCTTGTGTTTTTCCACCTTAATGCATCCTATGGACGTAAACGCTGGACTCAGGAGCGCCCCCGCATGGGTACCCATGGAGAGCGCTTCTCCTAGGTGGTTTTCCGATGTGAGGAGGAGCTAATAGTGCCGCTGGGGGACCCCAGAAGAGGAGGATCGGGGCCACTCTGTGCAAAACGAACTGCACAGTGGAGGTAAGTATGACATGTTTGTTGTTTTATTTTTTAAAACACGAGAGTTTAGTAACCCTTTAAGGTTAAATTGGTTAAATTGGTTGCATTGAACCACATACAGTGTTATACCTTTTCTGGACCTGTGGTGTCAGGGGTATAGAAGGGAGTGGTCTGACACGAGCGGGTCATTCCCCTGCCCTTCACCTGCCTGGACCCACAGTGCCCAACTCAAGCAGATTCTGTTGATCTTGTGTAGGTACTCATTACTTATATATTTCAATCAATTATTCTTCCTTTTGCCTGTTTTTACTGCCATCAGAGTTATTTGTTATAGTAGTCATGGTGATAGGTGTCCTAAGCCACGTTATCCCCTTTTGGGCTATATAAAAGCCTCAGTGTTTATATCCCACATGAGCCTCATATCCCCAGACGACACTGCTTACAGAGCAACGGGTGCATTGGGAGTGGCCTCACACGAGACGTTATTCTCCAAGTCAGCCTGACCGCTTGGACCTGCTGGTTGTTTGTAACACATGCTGTGTAATCTCTTCAAAATTGTAAGTGGGATTTTATCATTTTATTAAAATTTTGGTGGAATACTATACTATGTGGATTTTCCTCTGTACTTTAACTTTCTCCATTGAGTCTATCTTGGCTTAGGAGATCGTGGAAACTTTGCATGCGAGATCGTGGTGTTTATGGCTGCTATGCAGCAAGGCATCTGATGGTCTCCTTGTGTGCTCACAGCAACTGGTAAGGAGCTCATTTAATGGCTTGTGGTAATTCCTGTTGCGAGCATCCTTTTTGTTTGGTGGTGCACGTTATCAACATTCCTTCATGGCAAAGAAAGAAGGACTATTAAAGTTTAGAAAATCTGAGCACCATTTTACACCTTATATATATATATTTTTTATAGTATGTAGCGGTACCCCCGTATGAACTGCTGGTAGTTGTAGTCCGTCTGTCGCCCTGCCGAGCCAGGCATGCTTTCCTCAGTCACTCTCAGACAGAAAACAGTCCACTTTATTTTTTTTGTGTGTTTTCTTGAGAGGATTTATTTTGGATGGGGATAGGGTAGTTATGAGATGCCCAGTTGACTGCATAAAATATTAGGGACTGGGGAACTATATACACCTCTTATATATACAACTTCCTCCAGCACAAACTTGACTTTTGATATCACTCTCCAGCACTTTACTTGACTTTTGAGCTCACTCTCTAGGTCTCTTTTGCTTTTAAAGGGGAACTCAACACTCCATTCTCCAATGCTCATGTCTCCCCCCTCTAACCCCTTGGATTTCCATGGGCTAGCTTTTAAAGGAGAACTTCACACTCCACTCCATTCTTAAAAGGCTGTGAGATGCCTTCACCAATTCAAACCACATTCTTTTTTAGAGCATACAACAGGGCCAGCTAGGAAAGGGGCGAGAAGAGCGATTGCCCAACCCCCTCCTGAACCATACAAGGCCACATGCACTCAACATAGCTGGCTACCTTGCCTTTGGGGCATGTTGGGCTCAGCCCAATACCAACCACAAAGCACCTTGTACCCACTAGTTTAAAGGGCATTCCACATTCCTTAAAGCCCCCTGTCTGCAGCCCCCACAACCCCAGCCTAGGGTTGTGTGGTAGAGCCCCTTGTCCCCCTGAATATGGGAACAAGGTGGTTGACTTTTGGGGTGCTCAAGCCCCTCCTGCCCCCAAGCATCCACCCCCCTTTCATGGACTGGCTTGCTGTGTGTTTGGTATGGGTTTGTTAGTATATGGGAGGGGCACAATATTTTTGTAGTTTGGGGTGGTATTTTTCTCGTGGGGGTTCTCATTTTAAGCCTTAACAGACCCAAATGGCCTTGTATGTATTGGGGGGCAGGCTATTTTTTGTTTTATGTTAAAATCTTGCAGCTGCAATGTAGATTTGTAAGTTTTCTCTAAAGCCATACATCTTTGAAGCAGCATTTTGGATACATGCTACAGATGCACCACTTTACAGGCAGAGTAAGCCCCCCCCACCCCTAAGTTACTAGCTTTTAAGCAATTTTGCATTTTTAAAGGCACTTCTCCTTATTTCATTTTTGGGGTTGTCCAAATTGGTGACATTGATATATGTCCCTCAGGTGGGACCTGGGTTCCCATACCCATTTTAAGGCCAAAAACTGGAAGATATGCCAGCCAAGTGGGGACTAGCAAAATTAACAAGTCACTTCCTCTAGACTGCAATGGTATTTGTTGTAGAACTTTTGCTCATGTTAGGCTCTTTGTTTGCCTCTGGACCGGGGGGTATTTGTCCCATCTGTAATTTTGTAGCATGCTAAATAATGTGCTTAATTTTGGACAGGAGGGTGGCTTATTTTGTGCTAGCTGCATTTGGGTTGGTCTGGGCATGCTCAGGGACTTTTTTTTGTGTGTGAACAGCACTTGGATTTTTCTGGGCATGCTCAAAGAGTGTGTTCTTTGCGTTAGTAATTTAAGTACATCCTTAACAGGTGTATTCACTTTGAAGTTCTGTCTCTACATTGGGTGAACTTGCATTTTGTGTGTTTGATGGACCGTGCATGTGTTTTCAATTGCCTAATTAGCATGCAAACCTATGTTATATAAAGCTTGCAGATAACATTCTTTACCTTGCCTTGAAAAGAGGTGTGTGTGTTTCACTTTGATTTAATTGTCTGTGCTGCATTATTTTCCAAAATCTTCCTCAAGATGTTGTGACTAATAAATGTTTAAATCCTTAAGAGACTGTCTGTTTGTGGGCACAGTTCTTTTAACTCCTGTTAATTTCCTCTGCAAAATGGTCAGACCTCAAATCCATGTTCTGTTAGTGTCTCAAATTAACATACATGTGTTTTTTGCTTTCCTTGCTCTTTTCCAAGTCCTGTTTTGTTGACCAATAAAATTTGTAGCAAATTTGTTTTATGTGTTTTCATGCAACAGGTTTCCCAGCTGCAGTTTAAGTGGGGTTCCACCCCAAAAAAAAAAACTACATGAAAAATCCTAAAAAAAAAATACAAAAAAAATTTGGATATATATTTTTTTTTTACTCACCTCTAAATGCCTGTTGCTAGGGGGTCCCTCGTAGACTGCCTCTTCCAGTGCCTGGGCTGGTGACATCACTTCCCCCTCGGCACAGGAAGGGCTCAGCTCTGCTCCCTCCCTCCTGTCAATCATCTGGGACCCATTACAGGTCCCATGTGACTGAGCGGCCAATCACGGCACTCGGGGCCGCTCACGCATGCGCAGTGGGTGCCAGGCTGTGAAGCCACAGCCCGGCGCCCACAGTTGCAATGCCGGCGCCGCCGAACGGAGGGGGAGACGAGCGGGGCATCGATCCTCCGCATCGCTGGACCCAGGGACAGGTAAGTGTCCAATTAAAAGTCAGCAGCTGCAGTATTTGTAGCTGCTGACTTTTAATTTTTTTTTTTTTTGACTGGAACTTCTCTTTAACTAGGCTGATTGGCATGGCAAAACAAAAAAAGGTGTGATTTGTCTAAAAGCTATTTTCCTGGTGCCTTCATGGCAGCAGAAAAGGAAAATTACAGAGAGGTAAGTATTACATTTTCCATTTTAGCACAGTGGTTCTCAGCCTCAGTCCTCAAGTACCCCCGGCAAAACATTATTGGGAATTTATCTTAGCTAAAATAGCTGGCCAAAATACCAAGCCACTGACTGTGATTTAAAGCACCTATACAAGATGAAGGAAAACTGCAAACATGGCCTGTTGGGAGTACTTGAGGACAGGGTTGAGAAGCACTGATTTAGAGCACTGAGCTAAAATCTAGCTCAAGACAATCCTATTCTAATCGTGGGCATTTGAGGGAAACCAAGTGAGTATTAGAACCCCTGCTTGCCTTTTTTAGGTTGGGCTTTGTGTCCCTTTTCTGAAAATTGGCTTCACTTCCTGTCACATAGCCAAACAGGAAGTGAGGGTAAAACTCTACCAATGTCTTTTCTTGGGGACACACAGGTCAATCTAACTAGTGTCCCCATTAGGCAAATTGCACTCTACCACTTTGTTGTGTACACCCCACATTATTAGGTATTTTGGGGTTTATTAAAGGCAAATCCACTCTGCAATACAAGTGTACTTGCTGTAAATCTGAGGGGAAGCACTGGTGATTTTATCATCCAATCATGTAGAAGTAGAGATGCTGTTTTTTTATTTTCCTTGCATGTCCCCCACAGATTTCCAGCAACTGCACTTCTAAATGCACTTGTAGTGCAAAGTGGATTTGCCTTTATTAAATAAACCCCAAAGTCCAAGATATCTACTAATTTGGGGTGTACACAGCAAAATTCTAGTGTGCAATTTATCTAATGGGGAAACTATTTAGATTGACCTGTGTGTCCCCAAGAAAAGACATTGGTAGGGTTTTACCCTCACTTCCTGTTTGGCTATGTGACAGGAAGTGAATAAATTTGAAGGAGAAAGTGGCAACATTTGGGAGGTGTCTTCATCCTATCAGGGGCGCAGACAAACCCAAAAACTGACAAGACTTCTAATCCCTCTGCACTCTATCCCCAAGCAAAAATAAGAAAGGATTTCATTTAGTTTAACTTTGCAAAGACACATTCTTAAGTTCAACTGTGATGTATGTCAATTGCCCATTTAGACCTTGTTTAATAGAAAACACCAGTTGCCTTTCACTAGAAACATTTGTTAGTCCAGTCCTGGAAATCTGCATCTGCTTTACTATTAATTTCCCTAAAAATTGGGTTCCTGCAGCTAGATGCGCAACCGCTGTGTATGTGAGATGCGCAACTGCTGTGTGCGCGGAGGTATGTACCCAAGCATAGCTGGTTCCCAGATGTAGTGGCCAGCACACAGGAATGACATCACGCCCCTACAGGAAGTTGCTTGTACTGCTGCTAATTTCTTCCCACCACCATGCCCCGCTCACTGTTCTCTGAGGAAGAGATGATCCTTATTTGCAAATTAAGATCATTTTTTTTTTTTTTGCACTTAAGATGGTCATGCACTATGCAAACCGATTGGCCAATCGCTGTCCAACTTAATATTTAGTTAAAATAGGTAATAGGAAGACGCACTTGAACAATTAATTCAAATTATAGGAAATCAAACAGGCTCTTGCACTAAATCTAACTTATTTAAGATCTAACTGATTGCAGTGTATGATCACCTTTAAAGATCTGAAAATATACATTTATTGGGTTTAGAAACACTTCTTTGTTCTTTATAATGTATTGAAAGATTTGGGTAAAAAAAAAATCAAAGATATATTAGAAGTGATAGGAATGAGATTAGCATCCAAAGTGTTAATTAACTGAGAACACCTACTAATTGCCTAACAAGACACATACAATGAGATGAAATTAACCAATTGGATTGGGTGTGCACTATTATCAATAAGAAAACCGCCGTTATCCTAGCGACAGTTGCAGTTTACATAGGCGGGTATTTATTATCTTATATTTTCAAAGTGCCCCGGTTCGCACGTTCGGTTAATGGCTTTTCCAGCGCACCAATTAATGTATGAACTGGCGCAGCACATTCTTCTTAGTATATCAGCCCCACAGTCTGCATCCCTCATGGCAGTCTATGTTGCACATTTCAAAGGTGAGCTGCATGCTTCAGCAGTCTCTCACACATAGAAATACGGGTCAGGTAGTCTCTTGTTACTGCCCCCCTTCTTCTCTGATGGAGACAGAGTGGCTCCTTGCAGGCCATCCTGCTTTTATGACCACCACTCTGTCTTTGTAGATCTCCCCAGCCTCCATTCCTTCCGCATGTCCTCAAAGCGGGCCCAGGCCTCCTCACACTCTGGCACTCGCAAAGGTTTGGGGATATACAAGTATTCCCACACTAGGTCATCCTCCCACTCTCCCTGGGAGTTCTCCATGATGTCTATAGTGTCAGAAGGGACATAAGGGTAGTCCAGAGCAACTCTGTGCTGAACTTC
Source organism: Aquarana catesbeiana (assembly GCF_042186555.1). Taxonomy (NCBI): domain Eukaryota; kingdom Metazoa; phylum Chordata; class Amphibia; order Anura; family Ranidae; genus Aquarana; species Aquarana catesbeiana. The sequence continues at coordinate 51,313,676 of NC_133332.1, read as the reverse complement.
CCGCTGGAACCTGGAAAACCTGGGCAGTTCTCTGGGCTTCCCTTTTCCTAGTGTTAAGGAAATGATTAAGAGCTCCAATCGAGCCCAAGGTTATCTGCTGCTGTCTCTAATTGGAAAGTGTGGATATGCATGCATATAAAAGTAAACACTCTGAGACACGCTCAGCTCCGTTACTTCTTACACTTCTGATTTATTCAAGGCGGTGCTAATGTTTTATACACACATTGCTATGTTAGTCTAATAGGTACATCTCATTGGTTAGGATAGAAAAGAAGATGGAGAATCTTCATAACGAGGTTTGGCTGTTCTTGGTTTTATCTTCAGTTCCGCGTTCTTCTGATGTGTGGGATGTAGGGGGTACCCGCCATTTTGAGAAGAATATAGGAACAGAGCAAACCTGTATACTTATATAATGAGTAAGGAGAAAAATATGTATGCACATAAGAAAATAGACATTTTCAGATTATTATTATTTCACACTAGCAGGACAGAAGCGTTGGGGGACCTCTTGACCCACTGCCTGTATTCAGCTGCTCTGGTCTGGGTGGTGGAAGGTCTGTTGTAGAAGAGTTGTCTACTGCTGATGGGAGTTCCCGCAGCTTACTCCGTTCCCATTGCCAGATCTGGAACATCTACCACCCCGGACTGGATTTACTGGACCTGGGAGCCTCCCAGCTCCCATTCCTCCTCCGAGCTGCTGTGGGACGACCAATCTGTTATCTCTTCCAGGGCCCTGAATTCTGCTTGCAGTCTGGGAGAACCCCAATCTATGGCCCTGTCCTCGCCTTTCCCTTCTGGCTCACCTGAGGGCACATCCCCCTCCAGCACTGGCTCCCTCCAGATGGGGCTAGGAAGGGACATGGAAGCAGCCGGCATTTTTGGGACTTTTACTGGTTCCTGTTGGGCAGTACAAAGGCTTGGTTTCCACTAGTGCGATTTGTCTTGCGACTTGGGATTGAAGAGTCACTTGACAAGTCGTACCCCATGATTTCCAAAGAGTACCATTCATATCTGTGCGACTTCAAGTCCCAGCGACTTCAAAGTAGTCCCTGAACTACTTTGGTCCCACTTTGATGCGACTTGAGGTCCATAGACCTCAAGAATACAGAAGCATTGTTTCAAGTCGCATCAAAATCGTGGCAGGTCGCAATAGTGGAAACCTAGCCTTAGGACCCTTTCACACTTGTGCGACTTGTCCTGCGACTTGGGACTGCAAAGTCCCATGACAAGTCGTTCCCCATGATTTCCAATGATAACCATTCATATGTGCGACTTCAAGTCGTGCCGACTTCAAAGTAGTCCCTGTACTACTTTGGTCCGACTTTCATAGACCTCAAGTTTACACAGGCATTCCCTTAAATCACGTCAAAATCGCGCCCGCAAAATCGCTGTAAAATCGCACAACTTTTAAGTCGCGGCAGTGTAAAAGGGGCTTACAGTCACCAGGTCCCTGGCCAGGCCGCAGGCCACGACAGACTTATCATCCCTTATGTCGCTGGTATTCGCAGGGGAGTCACCAGGCTCAGACTCTACCCTGCCTTTCGGCGATGACTCCAGGCCCGTTTCAGCCTTCCGGGCTGCACTCGACACAGTCCTGACTGCAGGTCCATGTTGTAGTACTGTGGCTCCTGCTGGCTGGATGCAAGCTGTGTAAGCGGTTCGCCGCAATGACGGCACCGGATCCATGCACTGACCATTACGGTCGGTATCCGGCATTCTGGACCCAGCAGGCACAGACGCTCCACCCCACCAAGCACCTCGAGGGCGAATCCCCCGCCACGCTCCAACCGGACACTGGTATACACCAGTGTCTGCTCCTGCAGATCAGGCAACCAGGTCAGTGTTGGAAACACATGAGCACACTCTGCCATCTTGCTCCTCTGCCTCATGGTGTCTGCTAGCAGGGAACGCTGGGTTTCCTCTAGGGGGTGGCACCACCCCCTCGCTTCCAGACAGGCTGACGTCTGTATAACTGATAGGCAGGCCCCTCCCTTGGCGTACTGTAACACCTTGTTAGACTAACTGAAGTTTGCAGGCACTCTGGGACTAGCAGAACTTGTCTGTGCCCGAGCATCTTGGAAAAGATGACCGCTGACTTTTCCGGTGGTTGCCAATAGCAACAATAAAGTTTTTAGTCCATGTCTCACTAAAAGAAACATTTCTAGCACAGTCCCGCCTGCAGGCACCCTCAGGCTTACCCTGATCACCCCAGGCAACAGTAGACATCTGCAGGCGCACTTCACTGTATAAAGCAGGAATTTGAAGCAAAAGTTTAAAATGCCCAGTGTTTTTAGCTTGCTGGACACATTTGTAATCCACGGGGCACAGCACATGGTAAAGTAGTTACTGAATTGCAGAATTTAGCACAAGTTTCCATCCCAGCCGCGGTTGGGCAACTGGGTAAGCAGGCAGCAATACTTAACAGGCAACTCTCGCTGGTTACTATGAACAACGGCACTTAATGCTGTAGTTCTCACACTGCAGGGGGTGGGTCCTCCAGAAACTAACACCTATATCTGTATTATCCTAAATTATCATAATATCTAAGTACCTGGGATGTTTCAATTGGACAACCAATAGAAGGAATGGGAGCTATAGGTGAGGAGACATGTGCAAAAACTGAGATAAAATTGTATGAGTAAAGTTCTAACTCGCTGGATCAATAAAACAGTATTTATTAATGTCAAATGGAAAAGGGAAAAGATCAACAACATAATATGGTACCACATAAGACAGACTACATATAATAAAACCCAATCCACCTCTCAACTCCACGCAGTATAGACATTTTGTGGGTATTGAGTAATTGAAAAGCAAAGTACAGCTTTCCTGAATAGACCAATATTCAAATGGAGAAACAAAAAGTGGGACTGTATTTGTAAGGTAAAGGAAGTAGACCTGTGGAAGACCAGCGTTGATATCAGTCAATGAGGTAAGACAAAAAAAATGCAGTAATAATTCTATCCAGGGGTCAATGCCCACAATCATCTACATGTAGCAGGCGTGTTGTAAGGCAATTTCCCCTTTTGGCCACAAGAGGGAGACAGAGAGCTGCTGACTTGTCCTTCCAGAGAACTCAGAAACACAAAGCACACTGGGAAAAAGGGGAGCTTCAGGAAGCTGAGGTAAATGAGGAGAGGGGAGTGCCGAGGTGAGAGAAAAGAGAGAGAGACAGGTTTTCCACATAGCACTACAGAGAGAGTGCTGACAGAAGATCTGAGGAGGGCTGTCTGAGGAGAGTGAGGAGAGCAGCCTGGGTTACCAGCACCTGATTGAGGGGAGAGGCACACGCTGACACCAGGGACTGTGTAACCCAACAGCAGGGCTGTACTAGGACAAACATTTGGTCCTGGACTTCATCCAGACTGTCCCACTTTAATTTTGAGTGTCCCCTTCAGCAGTCCCCTAACATCAGTGTCCCCGTCAGCAGTCCCCTTACATCAGTATGTCCCCATCAGCAGCCCCCGTACATCAGTGTGTCCCCGTCAGCAGTCCCCTTACATCAGTGTCCCTGTCAGCAGTCCTCTTACATCAGTGTCCCCGTCAGCAGTCCCCTTTCATCAGAGTGTCCCCATCGTCAGCAGTCCCCTTTCATCAGAGTGTCCCCATCACCAGCAGCCCCCTTTCATCAGAGTGTCCCCATCACCAGCAGCCCCCTTTCATCAGAGTGTCCCCATCACCAGCAGCCCCCTTTCATCAAAGTGTCCCCATCACCAGCAGCCCCCTTTCATCAAAGTGTCCCCATCACCAGCAGCCCCCTTTCATCAGAGTGTTCCCATCACCAGCAGCCCCCTTTCATCAGAGTGTCCCCATCACCAGCAGCCCCCTTTCATCAGAGTGTCCCCATCACCAGCAGCCCCCTTTCCTCAGAGTGTCCCCATCACCAGCAGTCCCCTTTCCTCAGATTGTCCCCATCACCAGCAGCCCCCTAACATCAGAGTGTCCTCTTTACCAGCAGCCTCCTTACATCAGAGTGTCCCCATCACCAGCAGCCCCCTTACATCAGAGTGTCCCCATCACCAGCAGCCCCCTTTCCTCAGAGTGTCCCCATCACCAGTATCCCCCTTACATCAGAGTGTCCCCATCACCAGCAGCCCCCTTACATCAGAGTGTCCACCTCTCCTCCCCCTCCCATGTGTACTCACAGTTCTGAAGGCAGCATCTAGTTCCTCTCTCCAGTCATGTGATAAGTGACAAGTGATAAGGGGAGAGAGGAAGAAAAGTCTGCCAGCTGTCTATCTCCCCCTGCAGGCTGGAGGGAGCAGAAAGTCTAATGCTCTCTCCAGCAAGTGAAGGCAGCTGCTCCTCCTGACAGGAGTGAAATCGCGATCACTCACTGTCAGAGAGGAGCGGGGTGGAGCTACACGTGGGGACTCGTCCGGGATTTCCTGTTCTGCTAGCAAACAACCAAGACAACACCCTTGGAAGCATCAAGATGAATCATGTCGATGTGAGCCCAGAAAGTTCAGACCAAGTAGCCTCTTCGGAAAAAGCTACCTTACCAACACTTGTAGCCATGATAGGGCCGGAATTCATTGCCGCCTTTGAAGAGTTTGTGGCAAAGTGTCAGAAGAGTAGTCCACTATACACTGGGTCCCAATACCAAAAGCTGGGAACCTTTTCTGGAAAATAGCCAGTTCCTGTCAGTGACGAGAGTTTCGAGGAATGGCTGCAGTCAGCAATGCAAGCCTTAGATGAGTGGGACATCCCTGATGTAAGTTTCCCGGTGGGCCGATGGGGACACCCTGATGTAAGGGGGCTACTGGTGATGGGGACACTCTGATGTAAGGGGGCTACTGGTGATGGGGACACTCTGAGGAAAGGGGGCTGCTGGTGATGGGGACACTCTGATGTAAGGGGGCTGCTGGTGATGGGGACACTCTGATGTAAGGGGGCTGCTGGTGATGGGGACAATCTGATGTAAGGGGGCTGCTGGTGATGGGGACACTCTGAGGAAAGGGGGCTGCTAGTGATGGGGACACTCTGATGAAAGGGGGCTGCTGGTGATGGGGACACTCTGATGAAAGGGGGCTGCTGGTGATGGGGACACTCTGATGAAAGGGGGCTGCTGGTGATGGGGACACTCTGATGAAAGGGGGCTGCTGGTGATGGGGACACTCTGATGAAAGGGGGCTGCTGGTGATGGGGACACTCTGATGAAAGGGGGCTGCTGACGATGGGGACACTGATGTAAGGGAACTGCTGAGGGGGACACACTGATGTACGGGGACTGCTGACGGGGACACACTAATGTAAGGGGACTGCTGACGGGGACATAGATGTAAGGGAACTGCTGACAGGGACGCTCAAAATTAAAGTGGACCAGTCTGGATGAAGTCAGGACCAAATTTTTGTCCCAGTCCAGCCCTGTCCATGAGGCTCAGAAAAATCAGAGAATCACTGAGAGTTTGAGGGGGCCAGCCTCAGAAGCTATTTGCAACCTGAAACTTGGCAAACAGGACTGTACTGCTCACAACTACTTAGATATCTTGCAAGACATGTTCGGGATAACAGAAAAGGCCTCTGACCTCGTGTACCAGTTTGAGCATACCTACCAAGATGAGGGGGAGAAACTATCTGAATACATGAGGCATCTTGACAAGATAATGCAACAGATATTGCTAAAGAAAGGTATAGATCCCAGGTCAGTTGACAGGGTCCGGGCACAACAGGTTTTAAGGGGGGCTCAGCCCTTAGATCCTATTATGATCCAGTTGAAAACTCAAAGAGATGGTGGAATTTTGAAGTACCCTAAATTAATCCGGACAGTGCGAAAAGAAGAAGCTCTGTTGGAGAGAAAAAAAGAAACCTGAAACCAGAATCTGTCACTGAGGTCAGATTGATTAGTGTAACTAGTGATGACACAGTGATAGAGCTCTTGAAATCCCATGTGTCGCAAATAATGGAGATGATGATGCTGCTAGCATCCAGGATCACTCCACCAGCTAACGAGAATGTCTCAGAGCCCAAGCAGACTTTGAACCCTACAGTCATTTCTGTAGAGAATCCTATGAGTCAAGTAGTCTGTCTTAATTGCGGAGGAGTGGGTCATTACCGACACAACTGCACAAGTCCGCTAAAACATGTCAGCTGGTTCCCAGAGGCCGGTAGGAAACCTCAGAGGGCCCTGGTGAAGAAGCCAAACGGGTGCCCACCTACAACAGTTAGCCTAAAAGGCAAAGACTCAGGCAAGCCACAGCGGAAGCCTAAACTGTCACAGAGGGCCCTCACTGCTGTTTCTGAATGACCAGACAATCCGCTCTTATTGACCTCAAGTGCCCGGTCGCGGAGAGTCAGTGTATACCAGCCCTCTGGAGCCCAACAGAGACACCAGCAAAACCCGAAGCCCATCAAGAAGGGGGCGCAAATACAGACGACAGGACAAACAAACTACCCTACAGATTCCCTGACAAACTAGTGGGACCTTCTCCCATCGTGTCAATTCAAGTAGAAGGCATCTATACAAAGGCCCTTCTGGACACGGGGGCGCAAGTTACCCTGCTATATAGAGACTTTTACGACTGGCACCTCAAACACTTACCCCTGCAGAAATTGGAGGAACTGGAGATATGGGGTATTGGAACCCAAAATTTCCCATATGATAGATACGTACCTGTCAAGTTGACTTTTGACCCCTCTGTGACCGAACCAACAGAAACGTTTGATACCTTAGCCGTTGTACGCCCTCGCCCATCAGGAGCCAACAAGAGTTCTCTGATAATAGGAACGAACACTGACCTTGTCAGAAGGCTGCTCACTCCTCTTGTACTGAAGTCTGACACCCCAACCAAAGGCATACACCCTATGCTGAGACAAGTGTATCAGCACCTAGTCGAAGAACAAAGAGCCCCAGCTGAAGGAGTGGGGAAGATTTGGCGATTGGACAGAAGTGAGAAGATACTACAACCTGGAGAGGTGGTGTGTCTACAAGCTTTAGTCAAGCTCAATTGGGAACAACCGTACCCTTTGTCCTTGAAGCTGACCGACAGGGAGAGGATGTGGGAGTGGAGGTAATCCCTGAAGTCATATCAATTAGGGCTCTGCAACAGAGTCGTGGGAAGATCCCTGTCAGCATCAGGAATGTTACGGCCTCGCCGTTAAAACTGCAAGCCCATTTGCTGTTAGGACAAGTAAATCCAACCACTCCAGTCTCACCATCTGATTTGGGTAAGGGAGAGAAGGATGGACTCTCCATAGGAACAAAATGCCATACTATCACCTGAGTGGAAAGAAAAGGTCAAAGCCCAGCTCCTGAGATGGCAGAATATGTTCTCGAAAGATGAGTTTGATGTGGGGTGTGCAAAAAGTGCCCAACACCAGATTTGCCTTTAGGAAGACAAGCCATTCAGAGAAAGAGTCAGACGGATCCCTTTGGGGGACCTAGAAGATATACGTGAGCAGCTGGCAGAATTGAAGAGATCAGGCATCATCAGGGAGTCTAGGAGCCCTTATGCCTCTCCCATAGTGGTGGTGCGGAAGAAAAATGGGTCCCTGAGGCTGTGCTTCAATTATCGCACGCTCAACAGGAGGACCATCCCTGATCAAACCACCATTACAAGGACAGAAGATACCCTGCAGAGCTTATCGGGGGCAAAGTGGTTCAGTGTGCTGGACCTGAAGAGTGGGTACTATCAAATCCCCATGCACAATGAGTACAGGGAAAAAGACAGCTTTCAATCACCCCAGTAGGGTTATTTGAGTTTGATAGGATGCCTCAAGGTCTGTCCGGTGTCCCAGCAACATTCCAGAGACTGATGGAGAAGACAGTAGGGGACATGAACCTAATCAAAGTATTCGTGTATCTGGATGATATCATCGTCTTCGGGAAAACTCTGGAAGAACATGATGAGTGTCTGGAGAAGGTTCTGAGGAGACTCCATGACAAGGGATTGAAGCTGTCCCTAGAAAATTTTTAGTTTTACCAGCCTTCAGTTAATTACCTCGGTCATGTTGTCTCTGCTGAAGGAATAGCTACTGACCCCCAGAAGTTGGAAGCTGTCAGCTCTTGGCCAGGGCCCACCAATGTAACTGAGCTTACAGTAGGTCGTTCCTGGGATTTTGCTCATACTATAGAAGGTTTGTCAAAGTATTTACTAAAGTAGCTCAGTCCCTTAATGAATTATTGAAGAATGAGGATGTTGATGAGGATCCAAACCCAACAAAGCTGGTTAGACAACCCGGAGGGCCAAGGAAACCTCGGGAGTCAATCCAAGACCAGTGGACCTACCAGTGTGAGCAAGCCTTTTGACAATTGAAGTGAAATCTAACGACTGCTCCTGTTCTGGCTTATGCTGATCCAACCAAGCTGTATGAACTTGATGTTGATGCCAGTCGAGATGGGCTAGGCAGGGTACTGTATCAGGAGCACGATGGACACCTGCAGCTTTTGCTTATGTCAGTCGAAGTCTTGCACCTGCTGAGAAGAACTACTCTACTCACAAGATGGAATTCTTGGCTCTGAAGTGGGCAGTGGTGGACAAGTTGAAAGACTACTTGTATGGTGCAGACTTTGTATTTAAGACCCATAACAACCCGCTCACAAATATTCTTACGACCGCCACGCTGAATGCCACTGGGCACAGGTGGTTGGCTGCCCTATAAGGATTCTGTTTCAGTTTAAAGTACCAGGGGTTGGGAACCGGGATACTGATGCCCTGTCAAGGAGACCCTATGATGCAGGGACTTGCCCTGAAGAGTGGGCTCAAATAACACCAGAAGGGATACAAGCCTTGTGTCAGGGGGCGGAACATCAGGCCAGAGGAACAACTGGGGCCAAAGCCATCGGAATCTCAGTGGCAGGTGTCTCCAAATACTACTGTGATTTGTCTCAAGTCAGGGACAATGGCCTACCTATCCTTTTAGACAGGGACTTAAGAAAGGACCAGATGGAAGATCCCCTCTGTAGTTTAACACTGAAGGCCCTGGAGAGCCAATGCCCAGATCTACTGCTAACAGACTCTCCAACAGAAGCACGACTAGTGCACAAGGAATGGAATCCACTGCAGTTGCACAATGGGGTGGTCTACCGAAGGGGCCCCTCAGATGATCCTGAAGATAAGTGGCAGCTATTTTTACCGAGAAAGCATAGGGAAACTGCTGACTGCCTTAAATGACAATCCACCTAGGGTCTGAGAGGACATTCAAACTGGTGCGAGAGCGGTTCTATTGGCCCTGTATGTGGGCTGAAGTTGAGGGATACTGTAACTCCTGCATACGGTGTATACAGTGGAAGACTTTGCCCCACAGAGCTGCCCCAATGGGCCATCTTCAAAGTCAAGGACCACTGGAATTAATGTGTATTGATTTTCTGTGTCTGGAGCCTGACTCGAGTGGATAGGGAAATGTTCTGGTGGTGACTGACCATTTCACCCAGTATACCCAGGCATTCTCAACTGAAGACCAGCAAGCACCTACGGTGGCAAAAATACTGGTAGAGAAGTTCTTTGTCCACTACGGCCTACCTCAGCATATTCACTCTGACCAGGAGAGAGACTTTGAGATAGACTCATTAAAAGACTGTTTAGACCTGTTAGGTGTTCAGAAGTCAAGAATCACTCCCTACCACCCTCAAGGGGATCCCCAGCCAGAACGCTTTAATTTCGCCCTCCTGGATATGCTTGGGACTCTTACAGCTGAAAAGAAGCAACATTGGAGCAGGCACATTGCAGCTATCATACAAGCCTATAATAGCACTGAAAATGATGCCACAGGCCATTCACCGTACAGGCTGATGTTCGGAAGGGAAGCTCGACTGCCAGTTGACTTAGCATTCGGTACTTCTTTAGATCATACCTCAATGGTGTCACATAGAGGGTATGTGGATAGCCTGAGGAAGAGTCTGAAAACAGCATATGAGATAGCCCAGGCTGCCTCAGACACACGGGGGCAGCGAAACAAGCAAAACTTTGACCTGAAGGCGAGAGTACACAATATGCAGCCTGGCGACAGAGTGTTTGGGGGAACCCATGTCTACCAGAATTTTTCCAAAGAACTGATGGGGGTTACTGGTTCAAAAAAGGTGTAAAAACACACACTTGTTTACAGATAATACGTTCCGCTCTTTCACGGAATTCCAAAGGGACTTTGGTCTCCCTCACACGGCTTATTTTCAATACCTATAGATACGACACACTGCTGCTGCACAATTCGGCCCCTGAAAAATAGAGGTGCGATCTTTCCTACTTGAGCGTCTACTGACCGACCCCTCTCACACTAAACTTGTTTCTACATATTACTCCACTCCACGACTAGCAGACTTACCACCATTGAACATATGTGGCGTTCTGACATACCTAAGTTGTTGGAGGATGTCTGGAGGGAGGTTCTTCCCCTGCAGGTATCCTCTGTCATTTCCTCATGGGACAAGGTGATCCAGGCCAAATTATTATATAGATCCTATTTCACATCATGTTTATTATATAGATTGCAGAGATTGCCTTCTCCCTTATGCTCTCGATGCAGAATGGCTAATGGTACAATCTTTCACTTACTGTGGGAATGTGCTCCGATAAGGAAATTCTGGTCAGAAGTCACGGCCTTTATCAGCTCCGTAGCTAAGATACCTAACATTTGTAATTCCCTTAGATGTCTGCTGGGATACACTGACAATGAAGATTTATCCAAAAATGTAGAGTCCTTTATACATATAGTGATGTTTTACGCAAAAAAACGATAACCATGCACTGGAAGTCCCAATCCTTACCTACTGTAGAGTTCTGGCTCACCGTTGTTAACCAAGCCATACCACTGTATAAATTGACAAACGAAGCTAGAGGATGCCCAAAAAAATTCTCTAAAATATGGAACTCCTGGGTCAACTCAGATAGCACCATACCACCCGCTCCTTGAGATACAGAATAAAGTTGTGATACTACATTATGTAGGCTATCTGTGGCTGAACCCTGAATGAGATAGATTGTGCTAATTGTGACATTCCTTGTATGTTACTTTGTGGTTTATGCCTGAATACCTGACAATTGTATTACATTATGACTGAAGCGATGTTCGCTCTGAATATACACCTTTGAATTTGTTCTTTGTTGTGTTTTATGAAACAATAAAAAAAAGTTAACCTTTATAAAAAAAAAAGACCTGGCATCAGGAATTATCTGCTACCTTTATCAGTAGCAGTTTGTATACCTCATCAACCAAATCCACAGCCTACTCAAACCATCTCTCAGGAATCACCTCCAGTAACAAATCCTTGCAACCAAACATGGATGCCGAAAACAGTGAGGATGAAGAAATGGGCATGGATTGGCGTGGGCAGTCTATGCTGGCAGAGACTGGCACTCCCCTTTCTCCAAGAGAAGCAGATGCGGGAACCCTCAGGCCTGAGGCTCTGGAGTTCATCCCACAGAGGCAACCCTTGGCAAGCCAAGGAGACTTTCCGAGTTCCCCAACTGTAGAGGACATAGAACCTTCTCAACCTTCTGCAGCATCAGAGCCTGAGGAAGAGTCTACTATACCTGAAAAGCCTGAGCCCAAACAGCAGAGAGCAAAGCGAACAATTTGCCCACCAAAAAGGCTGACATACTATACTTTAGGTGAAAGTTCTGAAGAAGCGATCCTCAGATCTCAGAGAATGCATGGCATGCCAATCCTTCCCACTACAGGTTTAGTGGAGGGTGACTCCAACTCACCCCCTGGCACATCTAGGTGGGCCATCCCAATATCGGTGGCTCTTGAGCAAGACAACCTCACTTCTTATGACAAATGGTGGGAGGTTCCCTTGCCAGGTTCATACGTGCATGCCAATTGTTTGTTTTCTTACATGTACTAACCTGTTTTTTCCTCCCGTTGTATTTTTGAAAACATGTTGTGGACATTATATGTTGATAGACTCTGTCCTTCCTTTGGGGATCAAAAGTTCTTTGGTGGGGGGAGTATGTAGCAGGCATGTTGTAATGCAATTTCTCCTTTTGACCACAAGATGGAGACAGAGGGATGCTGACCTGTCCTTCCAGAAAACTCAGAAACACAAAGCACACTGGGAAAAAGGGGAGTTTCAGGAAGTGCTAAGGTAAATAAGGAGAGGGGAGTGCTGAGGTGAGAGAAAAGAGCGAGAGACAGGTTTTCCACACAGCACTACAGAGAGAGTGCTGACAGGAGACTAAAGAGAGGGAAGTGCTGAGATGATTGAAAGAGAGAGAGACAGGTTTCCCACACAACACTACAGAGAGAGTGCTGGCGGAAGATCTGAGGAGGGCTGTCTGAGGAGATTGAGGAGAGCGGTCTGAGGTACCAGCATCTGATTAAGGCGAGAGACACACGCTGACAGCAGGGACTGTGTGACCCAACAGAGGGAGAGAAAGCCACGTTTCTCTTGAGACTACCGGAGAGAGTTACCGTGAGGAGAGGGGGATAGAGGACAGGAGTGGTGAGGTGACAGAACTGTGTGGTGGAACTCCACCTAAGAGAGAGAGAGCCACACTGTCTACCAGCACCTAAGAGAAAGAGAGCCACGCTTTTCCCGAGACTGCTGCCAAGAGACTGAGGATAAAGGAGCCAGGAACAGTGTCACCCACACGGTCCTCCACCGTTCAGCCCAGGGACCCTGCTCAGCAACTCAGCACCATCTAGCCCAGCAGAGACAACCCACACACTGCTTTGGGGATCACAAGATCCATCCAGGTGTCCTGTTGGCCGTTGTTCCATCACCCTGCCAGTTCAGCTACCAGCCATCCTGATCGGCCAACAGGAGGTGATCCAGTGCCTTACAACACTGCCAGGAGCCTGAACCACCATTTGGGACTTCCGTTGTGTCAACACCCAGAGGATTGGTGAATGGTTGCAAGCCCAACATCTTTCTTAGCACAGTACAGACATTGCATGCAGAGACCTATTCCCCTTTCTACTGTCAGAGGATGCTTGTTTGGAGCTGCCACTTTTAGCCATTCTGTTCTTACAAACCACTACCTAACGAGATTTCCTAGAGGATTACTGTCTCACTTTTGATTGATTAACCACTTGCCGACCGCCTAACGCACATATACGGCGGCAGAATGGCACGGGCAGGCAGAATCACGTACCCGTACGTGATCTGCCTCCCGCGGGCGGGGGGTCCAATCGGACCCCCCCCGGTGCCAGCGGCGGTCGGCATTTGACTGGGAGCGTCGGGAGGCGAGGGGCAGACCATCCGATCGTGGCCCCCCCTCGCGATCGCTCCCAGCCAATCGGAATCCTCCCCTGCCTGTGTGTAGTTTCACACAGGCAGAGGATGTGATGTCATCTCTCCTCGGCTCGGCAGTTTCCGTTCCAGCGACGAGGAGAGAAGACATGTAAGTGCACAACACACACACACACACAGTAGAACATGCCAGGCATACTTTACACCCCCGATCCCCCCCCGATCGCCCCCCGATCCCCCCCCAACCACCCCCCCCTGTCACAAACTGACAGCAAGCAGTATTTTTTTTTTTTTTTCTGATTACTGCATTGGTGTCAGTTTGTGACAGTTACAGTGTTAGGGCAGTGAGTATTACCCCCCTTTAGGTCTAGGATACCCCCCTAACCCCCCCTAATAAAGTTTTAACCCCTTGATCACCCCCTGTCACCAGTGTCACTAAGCGATCATTTTTCTGATCGCTGTATTAGTGTCGCTGGTGACGCTAGTTAGGGAGGTAAATATTTAGGTTCGCCGTCAGCGTTTTATAGCGACAGGGACCCCCATATACTATCTAATAAATGTTTTAACCCCTTGATTGCCCCCTAGTTAACCCTTTCACCACTGATCACCGTATAACCGTTACGGGTGACGCTGGTTAGTTCGTTTATTTTTTATAGTGTCAGGGCACCCGCTGTTTATTACCAAATAAAGGTTTAGCCCCCTGATCGCCCGGCGGTGATATGCGTCGCCCCAGGCAGCGTCAGATTAGCGCCAGTACCGCTAACACCCACGCACGCAGCATACGCCTCCCTTAGTGGTATAGTATCTGTACGGATCAATATCTGATCCGATCAGATCTATACTAGTGTCCCCAGCAGTTTAGGGTTCCCAAAAACGCAGTGTTAGCGGGATCAGCCCAGATACCCGCTAGCACCTGCGTTTTTCCCCTCTGCCCGGCCCAGCCCACCCAAGTGCAGTATCGATCGATCACTGTCACTTACAAAACACTAAACGCATAACTGCAGCGTTCACAGAGTCAGGCCTGATCCCTGCGATCGCTAACAGTTTTCTTGGTAGCGTTTTGGTGAACTGGCAAGCACCAGCCCCAGGCAGCGTCAGGTTAGCGCCAGTACCGCTAACACCCACGCACGCAGCATACGCCTCCCTTAGTGGTATAGTATCTGAACGGATCAATATCTGATCCGATCAGATCTATACTAGCATCCCCAGCAGTTTAGGGTTCCCAAACACGCAGTGTTAGCGGGATCAGCCCAGATACCTGCTAGCACCTGCGTTTTGCCCCTCCACCCGGCCCAGCCCACCCAAGTGCAGTATCGATCGATCACTGTCACTTACAAAACACTAAACGCATAACTGCAGCGTTCGCAGAGTCAGGCCTGATCCCTGCGATCGCTAACAGTTTTTTTGGTAGCGTTTTGGTGAACTGGCAAGCACCAGCCCCAGGCAGCGTCAGGTTAGCGCCAGCACCGCTAACACCCACGCACGCACCGTACACCTCCCTTAGTGGTATAGTATCTGATCGGATCAATATCTGATCTGATCAGATCTATACTAGCGTCCTCAGCAGTTTAGGGTTCCCACAAACGCAGTGTTAGCGGGATCAGCCCAGATACCTGCTAGCACCTGCGTTTTGCCCCTCCACCCGGCCCAGCCCACCCAAGTGCAGTATCGATCGATCACTGTCACTTACAAAACACTAAACGCATAACTGCAGCGTTCGCAGAGTCAGGCCTGATCCCTGCGATCGCTAACAGTTTTTTTGGTAGCGTTTTGGTGAACTGGCAAGCACCAGCCCCAGGCAGCGTCAGGTTAGCGCCAGCACCGCTAACACCCACGCACGCACCGTACACCTCCCTTAGTGGTATAGTATCTGATCGGATCAATATCTGATCTGATCAGATCTATACTAGCGTCCTCAGCAGTTTAGGGTTCCCACAAACGCAGTGTTAGCGGGATCAGCCCAGATACCTGCTAGCACCTGCGTTTTGCCTCTCCGCCCGGCCCAGCCCAGCCCACCCCACCCAAGTGCAGTATCGATCGATCACTGTCACTTACAAAACACTTAACGCATAACTGCAGCGTTCGCAGAGTCAGGCCTGATCCCTGCGATCGCTAACAGTTTTTTTTGTAGCGTTTTGGTGAACTGGCAAGCACCAGCGGCCTAGTACACCCCGGTCGTAGTCAAACCAGCACTGCAGTAACACTTGGTGACGTGGCGAGTCCCATAAGTGCAGTTCAAGCTGGTGAGGTGGCAAGCACAAGTAGTGTCCCGCTGCCACCAAAAAGACAAACACAGGCCCGTCGTGCCCATAATGCCCTTCCTGCTGCATTCACCAATCCTAATTGGGAACCCACCGCTTCTGCAGCGCCCGTACTTCCCCCATTCACATCCCCAACCAAATGCAGTCGGCTGCATGAGAGGCATTTTCTTTATGTCCTCCCGAGTACCCCTACCCAGCGAACCCCCAAAAAAGATGTTGTGTCTGCAGCAAGCGTGGATATAGGCGTGACACCCGCTATTATTGTCCCTCCTGTCCTGACAATCCTGGTCTTTGCATTGGTGAATGTTTTGAACGCTACCATTCACTAGTTGAGTATTAGCGTAGGGTACAGCATTGCACAGACTAGGCACACTTTCACAGGGTCTCCCAAGATGCCATCGCATTTTGAGAGACCCGAACCTGGAACCGGTTACAGTTATAAAAGTTAGTTACAAAAAAAAGTGTAAAAAAAAAAACACATACAAAAATATAAAATAAAAAAAAAATAGTTGTCGTTTTATTGTTCTCTCTCTCTCTATTCTCTCTCTCTTGTTCTGCTCTTTTTTACTGTATTCTATTCTGCAATGTTTTATTGTTATTATGTTTTATAATGTTTGTTTTTCAGGTATGCAATTTTTTATACCTTACCATTTACTGTGCTTTATTGTTAACCATTTTTTTGTCTTCAGGTACGCCATTCACGACTTTGAGTGGTTATACCTGAATGATGCCTGCAGGTTTAGGTATCATCTTGGTATCATTCTTTTCAGCCAGCGATCGGCTTTCATGTAAAAGCAATCCTAGCAGCTAATTAGCCTCTAGACTGCTTTTACAAGCAGTGGGAGGGAATGCCCCCCCCCAACGTCTTCCGTGTTTTTCTCTGGCTCTCCTGTCTCAACAGGGAACCTGAGAATGCAGCCGGTGATTCAGCCAGCTGACCATAGAGCTGATCAGAGACCAGAGTGGCTCCAAACATCTCTATGGCCTAAGAAACCTGAAGCTACGAGCATTTTATGACTTAGATTTCGCCGGATGTAAACAGCGCCATTGGGAAATTGGGAAAGCATTTTATCACACCGATCTTGGTGTGGTCAGATGCTTTGAGGGCAGAGGAGAAATCTAGGGTCTAATAGACCCCAATTTTTGCAAAAAAGAGTACCTGTCACTACCTATTGCTATGATAGGGGATATTTACATTCCCTGAGATAACAATAAAAATGATTTAAAAAAAAAAAAATGAAAGGAACAGTTTAAAAATAAGATAAAAAAATAATAATAATAAAGAAAAAAAAAAAAAAAAAAGCACCCCTGTCCCCCCTGCTCTCGCGCTAAGGCGAACGCAAGCGTCGGTCTGGCGTCAAATGTAAACAGCAATTGCACCATGCATGTGAGGTATCACCGCGAACGTCAGATCGAGAGCAGTAATTTTAGCAGTAGACCTCCTCTGTAAATCTAAAGTGGTAACCTGTAAAGGCTTTTAAAGGCTTTTAAAAATGTATTTAGTTTGTCGCCACTGCACGTTTGTGCGCAATTTTAAAGCATGTCATGTTTGGTATCCATGTACTCGGCCTAAGATCATCTTTTTTATTTCATCAAACATTTGGGCAATATAGTGTGTTTTAGTGCATTAAAATTTAAAAAAGTGTGTTTTTTCCCCAAAAAATGCGTTTGAAAAATCGCTGCGCAAATACTGTGTGAAAAAAAAAAATGAAACACCCACCATTTTAATCTGTAGGGCATTTGCTTTAAAAAAATATATAATGTTTGGGGGTTTAAAGTAATTTTCTTGCAAAAAAAAATTATTTTTTTATGTAATCAAAAAGTGTCAGAAAGGGCTTTGTCTTCAAGTGGTTAGAAGAGTGGGTGATGTGTGACATAAGCTTCTAGATGTTGTGCATAAAATGCCAGGACAGTTCAAAACCCCCCCAAATGACCCCATTTTGGAAAGTAGACACCCCAAGCTATTTGCTGAGAGGCATGTCGAGTCCATGGAATATTTTATATTGTGACACAAGTTGCGGGAAAGAGACAATTTTTTATTTTTTTTATTTTTTTTTGCGCAAAGTTGTCACTAAATGATATATTGCTCAAACATGCCATGGGAATATGTGAAATTACACCCCAAAATACATTCTGTTGCTTCTCCTGAGTACGGGGATACCACATGTGTGAGACTTTTTGGGAGTCTAGCCGCGTACGGGACCCCGAAAACCAAGCACCGCCTTCAGGCTTTCTAAGGCCGTAAATTTTTGATTTCACTCTTCACTGCCTATCACAGTTTCGGAGGCCATGGAATGCCCAGGTGGCAAAACCCCCCCCAAATGACCCCATTTTGGAAAGTAGACACCCCAAGCTATTTGATGAGAGGTATAGTGAGTATTTTGCAGACCTCACTTTTTGTCACAAAGTTTTGAAAATTGAAAAAAGAAAAAAAAAATTTTTTTTTCTCGTCTTTCTTTATTTTCAAAAACAAATGAGAGCTGCAAAATACTCACCATGCCTCTCAGCAAATAGCTTGGGGTGTCTACTTTCCAAAATGGGGTCATTTGGGGGGGGTTTGTGCCACCTGGGCATTCCATGGCCTCCGAAACTGTGATAGGTAGTGAGGAGTAAAATCAAAAATGTACGCCCTTAGAAATCCTGAAGGCAGTGATTGGTTTTCGGGGCCCCGTACGCGGCTAGGCTCTCAAAAAGTCCCACACATGTGGTATCCCCATACTCAGGAGAAGCAGCTAAATGTATTTTCGGGTGCAATTCCACATATGCCCATGGCCTGTGTGAGCAATATATCATTTAGTGACAACTTTTTGTAATTTTTTTTTTTTTTTTTGTCATTATTCAATCACTTGGGACAAAAAAAATGAATATTCAATGGGCTCAACATGCCTCTCAGCAAATTCCTTGGGGTGTCTACTTTCCAAAATGGGGTCATTTGTGGGGGTTTTGTACTGCCCTGCCATTTTAGCACCTCAAGAAACGACATAGGCAGTCATAAATTAAAGGCTGTGTAAATTCCAGAAAATGTACCCTAGTTTGTAGGCGCTATAACTTTTGCGCAAACCAATAAATATACACTTATTGACATTTTTTCTACCAAAGACATGTGGCCGAATACATTTTGGCCTAAATGTATGACTAAAATTGAGTTTATTGGATTTCTTTTAGAACAAAAAGTAGAAAATATCATTTTTTTTCAAAATTTTCGGTCTTTTTCCGTGTATAGCGCAAAAAATAAAAACGGCAGAGGTGATCAAATACCATCAAAAGAAAGCTCTATTTGTGGGAAGAAAAGGACGCAAATTTCGTTTGGGTACAGCATTGCATGACCGCGCAATTAGCAGTTAAAGCGACGCAGTGCCGAATTGTAAAAAGTGCTCTGGTCAGGAAGGGGGTAAAACCTTTCCGGGGCTGAAGTGGTTAAACCTACTCTCTTTACAAAGGGCCCCAACGTTTGCTAGCAGAAGACACTATTACCCTTCAACTCAGGACCTGTAACGTTACAGAACTGTGCTTACTCTACCTGTTAAACCATTTCTTCTTTTTGTATTGTTACTGTCAATGGTGTTTGTGGCCCAGAATGAGCTGAGAAGTTGATAGATCTTCTCTCCTCCCTCTCAGCGTCTGTGTTATGGGCATATAGATTACTGCCCTTTTCTAACTTTACAGTTGCTAAGTATTGAAGGTTGTCTTTTCTAATGTATTCATTCTTTGCAAAATGGTTAAACAGTGTTTTAAATGGTTTATCATATGCTTTAACCTGTGATAATATATTCAATTTAAAAAACAAAGAAAGTGGAAAAATCGCCCTGCCACAATTCTTCTCAGCGCTTAGGAATATTCAATATATATAGATGGATAAACTAGCAGTGATGATACCTGATATCAGTAATAAAAATATGAGATGTCTCCCAGCAGCCACTTAACAAAATTGAACTTATATAACAGATGTATAAATAATCACTTGACCAATCAATCTCTAATACATCAAAGCGGCGCTATACACAGTAATGAACTCTGACCGGAACAAATGTCTATGATTTAAAACGCAAGCTGAAAGCTTTCAGCGAAAGAACATAGAATGGACACAAGATGCGGTCTTCAGCTTGATATCCCTGGTATATGCAGTAGATCTGATACGTGCACCCTTCACCAGATCTTATATCACCACATGCAATAAATCTCCCGCAAGGGGTTCTCACTCACCAGAACCAAAAGGATTGTAAGCCTTGGATCATAACCTCCGTTCGATCACTCTCGAGGGCCTCCCAGGCAGGTATTCAGGTGATATCCGCAATATCCTCATATGGGGAAAAGAATCCACATAGTCCAGCTCCGTTTGATAATTTATTAAAAATCAAAAACCAAAAGAATATAATAAAATGACGGATCTATAGGCGCAGTGCCATTCCTAAGAGATCCCTCTAGCTATCAGTGAGATGGGAAGTGCATACCACTGGTGAACTTCCCCGGGAGCAAGGGAGCGGGGTGCTCGCTGGACAGCTGATGTAGAAAAGTCACAGCTGATCAGTCCTCCCTCCTTAATTTCCATATTAAACCCGAAGGGCCTGGTATGGATTTTAGGTGGACCCCCACGCAATTTTTTTTTAAATTTTGGTTCGGGGTTCCCCTTAATATTTATACCAGACCCAAATGGCCTGGTAATGGACTGGGGGGGGGGGGGATCCCATGCTCTTTTTTTCAATGAGTTTTATCTATATTGCCGAGACCCGACAATTCATTACAGCCGAGATCAGTCTTACATGACAATTTTTCCTTTAGAAATGTCATTTTGCTGTGGTACTGTTCTAAACACGGGAAAGATGCGCCATTTTACAGGCATACTATAGACACCCCCCAGGCACAATATTTAAAGGAATATTTCATTTTTATTATTTCACTTTAAGCATTAAAAAAATCACTGCTCCCAAAAAAATGGCCCTTTTAAAAAAATGTTTGCATTGATACATGTCCCCTGGGAACTCTGCTATAAGACCCCTTTCACACTGGAGGCGTTTTTTCAGGCACTACAGCGCTAAAAGCTAAAAACAGCGCCTGAATAGCGCCTGAAAAAAGCCTCAGCTGCAAACCCAGTGTGAAAGCCCGAGTGCTTTCACACTGGGGCTCTGCGATGGTAGGGCGTCACAGAAAGTCCTGCCAGCAGCTTCTTTGCAGTGGTGGAGGAGTGGTAAATACACCGCTCCTCCACCGCTCCTGCCCATTGAATACAATGGGGCAGCGACGCCATACTGCCGGCAAAGCGCCACTGCAGTGACATTTTGCGGGCGGATTTAACCCCTTTTCTGCGTCTAGCGCCGCTAAAACGACAGGAAATGAATGCTAAAATTAGTACCGCTTTACCGCTGACTCCTGGGGCGACCCAGTGTGAAAGGGGTCTTAGTGTATTTGGTCACAACAAGACGTCTGAACCCAGGGTGTCAGAGGTGTCGGAGGACTTGCAAGGTCAGGGCAACCAATGGGGTACAAATCCTTTAAGCAGCCCTCATGGGGGTAGCGCTGCATATATATATAAATATATATACTGTGTATGTATATACTGTATGTCTTGCTTAACTGACTAACTGACAGTGACATCGACAGTGACACTAATATAATGATTAGCAAAGGGAGAGGAGTGCAGAGTATATGGCAGTGGGTAGTATGTGCAGGAGAAGAGTGTGGAGTATATTGGGGTGGGTAGTATGTGCAGGATGGTGTCAGTAGGGCAGTGGATAGTGTCAGTAGAGCAATAGACAGTGTAATTTTTTTTTGTTTATTATTTTATTTTTACAATTTTATTTTTATATTCTTTTTTTATAAACAATTTGTGAGGGCAGTAAATGGTGTCAATGTTTTTTTTTTAATTTTTCATTATTTTTACAATTTCATTTTTAAATATTTATTTACTACGATTCTTTTACATTTTTTTTTATCAGCCCTGTTGGGGGGGGGCTGATTTTGTGAATTATCAGGGGTTTAAACAGACCCCTGACATCTCCTCTTTGAAACAGAGAAAGGGAGTGAGGACTCAGATACCCCACTCTCTTTTTCAGCTGCACTGAAGATGAATGGGGAGGAGACAGAGGCTCCTCTCCATTCATAAACTCGCTCAGTTATGAATGGGCAGTCAGTGATCACTGTTTACCATCTCCTTCCTCCGCTCTCCATCCTGACACAGAGGGGGAGCCCAGAGGAGCATAAATGGGAAGACCGGAGCAGCACAGAGGGGGAGCCAAGAGGGGCACAGAGGGGGAGCCTGGAGGAGGGCACGGGGCCCAGAGATTAGGGATATTTTGATGGACAGTCAGGGGTTGATCGGTGTGCGGTGGTGGGAGCAGTTACAAGCACTGATCTCCTTGTGTGGCTTTCAATGAAGCGGCTGTCAGCTTATAACTGCCCCCCCTGAATCCCGGGACAAAACCGGGGACAGTCTTGGTCCGGGGTCAGTGTCCTCAGTCCAGTGACGTCTGGTCACCTTACTTAAGCCTTAAGACTACCTAATACTAGTGAGATTATTTACATTCATTTGTGTCCATATAAAAAGAACTGTAGTTTAATGCAGTTATCTTTTGAGGTTTGAAGTTACAGCTTGTTTATGAAACTTTACATTGAAGCTTCTTTTGAAGTTTGTTCTTTTACAACAGATACCTATAAGGAAGAGTTACAGAATATTAAAGCTGAAGTCGGGGAGTCTGTGACGATAAGCTGCAGTAAGCCGGAAGTCAGTTCTTTCTCTGCAGCATGGTCCTTGTTCCCTGGGAATGAGAACCTCACCTTCCACAAGCGTTACAAAGATAGATTCACCAACAACAGCCTGAATGTCACTATTACAAACCTGACAAAGGAAGACTCTGGGGTTTACTGTTGCGCTGTGAAGACTGTTAAGAAGACATTAAAGCGTTTCATAATGCTTCAGGTTATAGAGCCATGTAGTAGTGGAGGTAATGTATCAATATTTGTTTAGCACTTTTTAACTGAGTAATTAATTTGTTTCTAATTGCAATCTGTAGATTAACATCTCTCATCACAGTGCCCTGTGCATAAAGAACATTCATTTACATCACAATCATTTAATGTGGAATTAGGAGCGCACTGTGGTTAACAGACACATACTGACGCTGCTAAATTGACATCTAGGTTTCAGTGATTTCTTTGTAGGCTGGGCCAGTTGATTGGAACCCAAGATGGAGTAAAGGCACACAGAGACCAAGAAAAGAGGCACCGTTATTATTTAGTTAATTAGAAGTAACAAATAACATGTGGAAGGCAGCGGCAAGGTACTTACTTAACAGTCCCAAACAATATGGCATCAGTAACTTGATAGCGTAGGCAACTCGGGTACAACAGTTCTCAGCAACCTTGGCGGTACTTCAACACACTCCCAGCACTTGAGATGATACTTTGATAATGATTACATTACCAGAGCAGCATCTGAGTGAAAGGGGTGGCTGATAGGAAGAGCAGTGATGCAAATGCACTTAGTAGACTGATAGGAGAGGATCCCTGTCCCAACTCTCTAGGATCCCCAGATAGTGGAGCCCCAAGTGGTTTCCCTGCTCTGTCCCTCCTCGACAGGAACCTCTCCTAAAGTATTACATACTGCCCCTAACCAGTGGGGATCCTGTCCCTACTCTATCCACTCTGCAAATGCATGCCAACTGCAGTGGGATAGTGCTATTTATTAGCATTTACCTCACTAAAGATGGATGTGGAGGTCAAACAGTGTTACAGCATCCAATCAAACAGCTGCTCCCCTGATGACACCTACAGAGGCTGAGGAAGAACAAACCTCCATTCCCTCTGTACAGCGGCCAGCAAAATAGTGCCACCTACAGAGGAGAGAAAAAAATGCACCTGCCTACATCTTTTTTGAGGACAGCAGTGGCAAGACATAAATCTAATCTGTTCAACTAATGGTGTTTTCTATCTGTAGGGCGGTCCTACCAGTGGCAGCTGGTGTTTTTTTTTTTGGGGGGGGGCAGCCAGCTACACCCCACGCCACGGTGCGGCACTATCAACCCCCCACCACCTGCTGTCCTTACCGTGGATGCGGCAGTTGGAGCTGCTGTGGCCATCATCCAGCGTGGCGGGCTCTCCTGGAGTCCTCTCCGCGGTGCGTCTCCTCTCTGCTCCTCCCGCTAGGCATCCAATAGGCTCACCTGACGTTTTGGCCAATCAGGATCATACCTGCTTCCTGATTGGCCGGGAGGACGATCAGTGTTGCAACAGAGAATATTCATTCGCTGTTGCAACACACCTGGGTGGGCTCCGGACGCATCCTCTGAGACCTGAGTCCACGCTATTTAGAAGCCTATTAGAGCCTATGGTTCTAATCAGGTGCTTCCAAAATAAAGCCTGGCAGCTGTAATTCATGTGCCCGGTGCCCTGAAAGGGGCTGGACACATGAATAGGGGGTGGCGGCGGCGGCCGTGGATAGATTCATGCTATGCATGAATCTATCCACTGCATATAGGGGTGGAGAGGAGAGAGGGGGCAACGCCCGGGCGCCCCTAATAGACGGGCCGCCACTGGGTTCTACATACTGGGGTTGATTAACTAAAGGCAAAAAGACTGTGCACATTTACAAGTGCAGTTGCTCCAGAGCTTATTACTAAGAGGGAAAGCTTCACTTTAGAAGGAACACCCAATCACATGCAAGAACAATAATAAAAAAAAATGGAATTTCTGCTTGCACATAATTGGAAGATGGAAGTCAGCAGAGCTCTTCCTCATTTACTAAGCTCTGGAGTAACTGCACTTGCAGAGTGCACAGTCTATTTACCTTTAGTAAATCAACCCCACTATTTTTTGCTATTGAGTAATATTTTTAAACAAAAATGGCCAAATTACAGTTTTACACTAATTGGTAATACATTTAAAGAGTAACTCCACTTTTGTTGAGAAGAAAAACATTCCCCTCTGGGTGATCTGTGTAGACTGCAAGGATTTTAACAAACTTTGTAGCAGATTCCTACCTTTTGTTATTCTGAAGAAATAGCTGTTTGTTTATCTGTGTCCATTAGCAAAGTGAATCTAATGGGAGTGTCTTTATAATTATCAATCAGCTGCTGCACCTGCAGGGCTCTAATGAGGGAAGAATACATGATTTACAGATGTCTTGCAGCATCACACCTTTTCTTGTAAATGACTGCAGCATCCCAAACACATTGCACTCCACTTTTCAGCTTTTAAAAAAGTGCCCCTTTTTTATTTCATACCTGTAGTCTATATACACAACCTGTCTACAAAAACTCTGAGTAGGCAACCCTCTGAGTGGTTGAGCTCAGGGAGAGATTTCATGCACTGAGCATGTGTGGTCTTTGAATGAGCCGCATGCTTAATACTTAACATCCTCCCATTTAAGCAGGATAAAGGAGAGGGTTTGTGGGAAGGCCATGTATCGCCTACAGATATGGAATGACAAGGAAGAACTTTTTTTAAAAGCTGAAAAATGGATTGTAATGTGCTTTGGATGCCTGCAGTGCATAGGGGGTTTTGTGGATAATGTGTCTAAAAATGAACTAACTCTGTAAGGGTCCAAAATTACCTATTGCATTTGAAGGAGAAAAACTATTTCACAAACATATTTGACATTTAGTAAAATAAGAATTTTTTTTTTTCCATGACAGGTGTGGGTGGTGAACACCAAAATCAAACAGATATACCATCATACATCCCATATGGTGTTATAGTGCTTCAGACTTGTATCATCTTTATCCTTCTTGTAATGGCTTTTAGGCGTCCGCGTGCAGGTATGTCTATTTTAGAGTGAAGAATTAGATATCTAATTAAGGGAAGAATTAGCCGAATGCTTCATATCAAACATTGTTCAAATCACCCTGCGAGTACATTTCATTAGCCTACATAATGATTTTACACTTAAAGTAGAACTATAGGCAAAACTTTTTTCTTTATTTTGGATAGAGTAAGGGAGGGTCATAACCCCTGTAAGGTTTATTCTTGTGCCATTGGGGAGATTTACCTTTACTTCCTGTCCCATAGCCAATACAGGAAGTGAGAGGAAATACCTGCACATTAAGGGAATTCCTTGGGGACCTCCAAGTCACCAGAACTAGTGTCCCCATTGGAAGATTTCTCCTCTATTACTTTTCTGGGGACAACCCGAAATTTGGGATTTTCTTTTACTTTCACTTTCAATGATAATGGTAAAGAGGACAAATAGAGAGGGTAAATCCCTAATCCCTAACAGGGGTACAGACAGTAATAAAAACTCCCCTATCCAAAGTTAGAAAAAGTTTTTCTTTTAGTTATACTTTAACACAAGGTATTCAAGGCTGATAAAGTTCATTCACAGTAAAAACTTTTTTTTTAATTCATTTTGGATGTATTCATTTATTCACTTTGCTTTATGTATCTTTGTTAAAAAGATATTTTCTCACTTCATGTCCCAGTGACCACACAGAAAGTAAGGGAAACCTCAGAGGTGAAGCAAAGAGAAAAAACCTGATGGAAATTCTAATCTGTTCCCACTCTATTGATCTCAAATACTATGATTGCTTTCCCTTTTTACTTCCTGTCCTGGTGACCACACATGAAGTTAGGAGAAACAACCCCCCAGTGTTGTCAGAGAGAGAGCAATAAAATTACAACAAACATTCTGACCCTTCCCCATTCCATCCAATTCCTTCAAAAACTGTGTTATTCTATAAACTAATGCTCGCCATACACTATACAAATTATCGTTCAAACTCATTTTCAAAAAACGAACACTCGGCCGTGAGAGCAAACGATAGTGCCATCATGTACTGACCGATAAATCGTTCAATTGATATAAATGAATCAGTTTTTTGTTTGTTTTTTTTCACATATACCTAGTGAAAACAGTTTGAATGAGAAACACATTAACCTTTCAATTAATTGTTCGTTCGGCAGAACATTTCCAAACTTGTCCTTCGTTTTTTTGGCTCAAAAACGTCACAACCGATTACCGATGTGTGCCCATTAACTGGCCAAAAAACGAATGAACTGTCCAAATGACTGAATTTTGGACAAGTTTTCATATAGTGTATGCCCAGCATTAGCCTTTAAAATATTGTTAAGAAGACATCATTACAATGGACCTCATACATAAATTAAAATAGAGAGGATAAAATGTTTTTGGCAAAAGCAACCAATCAAATAGTCATCAATTTTCAAAACTTTAACAGTAACTTAAAGAGCAAGCCCAAGCATTATCCAAATTTACCCCAAGCCTCTCAACTACCTCTAGAGCACGGATCTCCAAACTAAGGCCCAGGGGCCAGATCTGGCACGCTACAAAATTTTATCCTGCCGAAATCTGATGTGCGCAGACTGAGGATCCCGATCAGTTGGTCACCGCTGATGGGAATCCTGATGTAAGGGGGCTCTGTTTGGGGACCCAGATGTAAGGGGGGTTGTAAAAGAAGACCTGATGTAAGCTGGACACTGATGAAGATCCTGATGTAAGTGGGAACTCTGATGGGAATACTGATGTAAGGGAGGACACTGATGGGGATCCTGATATTAAGGGGTACTCTGATGGGAACCATAATGTAAGAGTGACCCTGATGGAAACCATGATGTAAAGTTGGACTCTCATGGGGACCTTGATGTAAGAGGGGAATCTGATGGGGACACTAATGTGAGGGGGTTCTGATGGGGGGACCTGATGTAAGGGGGAACTTTGCTTTGTTTTTCGTAAGTTCTCTCTCTTATGTTCTGAATCACATTATGCTGATTCTTAAAAAGTAAAAACAAAATAATTAATTGATATTTGTAAAATATATGATGTGGTCTTTGTACAGAAAAGTTTGGTGACCTCTAGCGCATGAACTAGACTTGTACCTGTACAGAAAAACAACATTTATTACTCATTGTGATATTACCACTAGGGATGGGCCGAACGGACCCCTGTTCGGTAAGCACCAGAACTTTCAAACACGGTGAAAGTTTGGACCCAATTAACAAACCTCATTAAAGTCAAAGGGACCTGAACGTCAAAAATCAAAAGTGTCCATTTTGAAGGCTTATATGCAAGTAATTGGGCATACAATGGTTATAGAATTCTCATTGCGTAAAATATTGTTTCAAAACGTTTGTTAAAAGCATTTAAAAATAAAAAGTATCACTCACATGTTAGGGTGCCTGAACATCCTGGTACCCGACGTGTGTAACAGGTGATTTTTTTGGGAAAAATCGTCCCACAACGGTGGTAGTTACCGCTAACCATGGTGCTGCTTGATACCCTGTGTTCGTCTGGGCGGAAGTGTGTCGCAGTGACGCGGTAATACCTAGACGCGTTTCAGCCAATCAGCGATCCATCATCAGGAAGCTTATTACGTTTCATATCCATTGACGCTTGGTTCTTTCATTTTTACATCGGTCAGTATCAACTGGTTTAACAGAAACCAGACGACATTCAGACCGTGTGTACAGCAACCTGTCCAACAGAAGCCAGCCTATTGTACGGCTTCTGTCAAGCGGCCACGCTGTAAAACCAGCAGCCGACCGGCATCAGATCAGCGCTTGCAGCCAATGGCCGATGTGTTCTGGTGGGGATGGGCAGTCCCCCTGTCAGAACACAATAGCTCAGCGGGGAGATTGCCGTACTAACATTGCATAGTTAGTACAGCAATCTCTTTCGTTATTTTTTTGTTCAGTGTGATTAGTTGAACGAAACAAAAACCACCTCTGTGTACCAGGCTTTAGGCACACCCCAGAACTACATCTCGCAAGAGCTCTTTTCCTACATTCAGAGTTTGTGTGCAGGCTCTTGGTACTCCAGGTAGCAGAAAAGTTTTGCTAGGTAAGAAATAAAACTATGCATGTGGAGGGGGACAAAGAGTGGTGGGGAATAGGTGGAGTTCTATAGTCCAGCAAGCAGCTCTGACAACACTGCTAAGGATTTCACTGCAGCAGAGTTGTCAGTCTGAATAGAAAGTCTCCATGTCGTCATCCTACACAGAAGGATTTGTAGCAGATGAACAAGTAAAATATAGGGAATAGAGCACATATTGAAAAAATAAGTATCCTGAATATGTTTTTTATTTCTGTATATCATTTTGCCCTGATTTTTACTTTAATGGTTCTCATTTTTGTCTTTACAGCATCAACATCTGGCTTTCAAAGACAAGTCACTGGACACATTGTACGTATTTTTTTTATTTTTATTTCACACAATGTTTCAAATTGATTGAAAATTTTAATTTTAGTTGTAACCCAGATATTAAATAAAACCTGCAGTAATAAGCTGCAATTCCCTAATTCGAACAATTCACACTTTAATAATGAACCTGTATATAGTGTAGTTGCTTCTAGAAGCAGCAATACATGTAGAAATCTCTGTAAAAAAGAGGAAATACAGCACCTAGGATATTCATGGGAAATGAAGGGAAACATTTTTAAAACTGCTGCC
This sequence comes from Aquarana catesbeiana, assembly GCF_042186555.1. NCBI lineage: Eukaryota > Metazoa > Chordata > Amphibia > Anura > Ranidae > Aquarana > Aquarana catesbeiana. Next base: position 51,284,893 of record NC_133332.1, on the reverse strand, counting down.
AAAAAGTTGTGGCGCTGGTCTATAATCCCTTCTGTAATCACTCTGGCTTATACCAGTAGTGAAAATATAGATGAAAGTAATCCTAATCAAACATTTGACATGTGCAACAATAAACATAAAAATATATATCATGTAATGAATAATAGATTAATTAAATACAATGTGATGTGTAAACAATGCTTATTATTAATGCTTATCAATAAAGTTCAAATTCTGCAAAAAACTGGGAAATATTGTGCTACAAATGTAAAAATGTGCAAAGTACAAAAATAAATGTCCAATCAGAAAACAAAGTTCATTTGTGATCCAGAAGGAAGAACCCCAGAAAACCACAGAAAATCTTCTTAAAAGTATTATTCAAATCGATATAGGCGACATCCAGTGCAAATCCTTCACCATCCACACTCTATTGACTCACCAGAATTAATGTAAACCAGTTACTGTACTCCACAATATACCCAAAGGGGTTAATCTCCATGATCCTGGTTGCCAATATGGTCCCTCACATTTGAGCCCGCTCAAGCAAGTCCCGGTCACACATGAAATCAAGATAGAGGAAGCAAGGTTTCCATAGAGTAAAAATGTTTTTAGGACCAAACTTTTATTTAAAACATAGATCCACTCACATGCATTAAGTTTCTCCCCGACACTAGGGTAATAACGCTTATTAGTGTTTGGCTATCACCTCTGGCCATGATCTCAAAGCCACGAGTGTGATAAAGGTGTGCGCAACGATGTTAGCGTCCTTGCCCCGCCCTCTGCGTTTCATAATTTGACGTACTCTCAGGACACACTTAATGCATGTGATAAATATAAATATAAGTCTTTAGTGATAAATTTGTTTCCAATGAACTCCAGTGATCTCCACTTTTCATACACAGATAACCAGGGTAATAAGGTGCTGGTCCCTTTAGGACACCAATGGTCCCTTAATACCTCCACTGCATACGCTCAGTAACATGTTAGAATAAAGCATAACAAGTCTCCCATAGCGTAAAACCGTATGTACAACACTTTATTAAAATAGGAAAGACAAAAGCGCATGTAATGATGTGTATACTCGGCAAATAATGGTGTCTCACATCACTTCCGTTCACGGGGGCTCTACCCGTTGCATAGCATCACATGACTTCATCATGAAAATCAGATTGTAAATGTATGGTAAACTGGCTAAAAGACAGAATTCAGAGTGTAGTAGTTAATGATTCGTACTCTGAATGGTCTAAGGTTATCAGTGGTGTACCCCAAGGTTCAGTGTTGGGACCCCTACTTTTTAATATCTTTATAAATGATATAGTGTCTGGGATTAAAAGTACCATGTCTTTGCAGATGACACCAAGCTATGCAGTGGAATAATGTCCTTACAGGATGTCTCCAACTTACAAGCCGACCTCAATGCACTGTTTAATTGGGCGACTAGGTGGCAGATGAGGTTTAATGTTGATAAATGTAAAGTTATGCACTTGGGGGCTAAGAATATGCATGCATCATAGGTACTGGGGGTGGGGGGTACAACTGGGGGAATCAATAGTGAAGAAGGATCTGGGTATTCTGCTAGTTCGTAGTCTTAATAATAGCATGCAATGCCAAGCAGCAGTTTTGCAATGCAATGCAAAGCAAAGCGAGTAAAGTCCTTTCTTGTTATAAGAGAGGTATGGACTCCAGAGCGAGAGATATCATTTTGCCCCTGTACAAATCATTAGTATGATGTTATCTGGAATATGCAGTTCAATTTTGGGCACCAGTTCTCAAAAAGGGTATCGGGAAACTGGAGGAAGTGCAGAGAAAGGCAAACCAAACTGATAAGAGGCATGGAGGAGCACAGCTATTAGTAAAGATTAGAGGAACTGAATTTATTCTCTCTTAAAGAAGAGGAGATTAAGGGGGGATATGATCAACATGTACAAATACATAAATGGTTCATATAGTGAACTTGGTGTTGAGTTATTCACTTTAAGGTCATCACAGAGGACAAGGGGGCACTCTTTACATCTGGAGGAAAAGAGATTTAATCTCCAAATACAGAAAGACTTCAATATGCGATTGCCTCTTGGGGGATGCGGAAGGATTTTTTTCCCCCTGTTGGAGCAAATTGTATCATGCTTTGCTGTTTTTTTTTTTCCTTCCTCTGGATCAACTGTGAGTATGGGATTAAATATATAGGATTGTAAATACAGTGCCTTGCAAAAGTATTCACCCCCTTGGCATTTTTCGTCTTTTGTTGCCTCTCAACCTGGAATTAAAATTAACACGGATTGTTAGAGGGTTTGCATCATTTAATTTACAGAACATGCCCACAACTTTGAAGATGTTTTTTTTTTTTTATTGTGAAGCAAACAACAAATAGGACAAAATAACAGAAAAAGTCAATGTGCATAACTATTCACCCCTCTAAAGTCAATACTTTGTAGAGCCACCTTTTGCGGCTATCACAGCGCCAAGTCATTTTGGATAAGTCTCTATGAGCTTGCCACATCTTACCATGGGACTTTTGCCCATTCCTCATTGCAAAACTGCTCTAGCTCCTTCAAGTTGGATGCATTGCGCTTGCGAACAGCAATCTTTAAGTCTGACCACAGATTTTCTATTGGATTGAGGTCTGGGCTTTGACTAGGCCATTCCAACACATTTACATGTTTCCCCTTAAACCACTCAAGTGTTGCTTTAGCAGTGTGTTTGAGGTCATTGTCCTGCTGGAAGGTGAACCTCCGTCCTAGCCTCAAATCACACACAGAGTGGTACAGGTTTTGCACAAGAATATCCTTGTATTCAGCACCATTCATCTTTCCCTCAACTCTGACCAGTTTCCCAGTCCCGACTGCTGAAAAACATCCCCACAGCATGATGCTGCCACCACCATGTTTCACTGTGGGGATGGGGTTCTTTGGGTGACGTGATGTGTTGGGTTTGCGCCAGACATAGCGTTTTCTTTGATGCCAAAAATTTAAATTTTAGTCTCATCAGACCAAAGCACCTTCCTCCATACATTTTGGAAGTCTCCCACATGCCTTTTCGCAAACTCAAAACGTGCCATTTTGATTTTGCTGAAAGTAATGGCTTTCTTCTGGCCCAACTCTATGGAGCGTACGGCTTATTGTCATCCTATGTACAAATACTCCAGTTTCTGCTGTGGAACTCTGCCGCTCCTCCAGGGTTACCTTAGGTCTCTGTGCTTATGATAGATTTGATGGTGCTCCTGGGGATCATCAAAGCTTTGGATATTTTTTGATAACCTAACCCTGACTTCTCAACAACATTATCCCTTACTTGTTTGGAGAGTTCCTTGGTCTTCACGGCAGTGTTTGGTTAGTGGTGCCTCTTGCTTAGGTGTAGAATCCTCTGGCGCCTTTCAAAAAGGTGTGTATATGTAATCACAGATCATGTGACACTTAGATTGCACACAGGTGGACATCATTTCACTAATTATGTGAGTTCTGAAGGTAATTGGTTGCACCAGAGCTTTTTATGAGCTTCATAACAAAGGGGGTAAATACATACGCACATGCCAATTATCAGTTTTTTAATTTTGCTTCACCAAATTAGACTGTTGTGTTCCGATCCATTACATATAATTCAGTTTAAAAAAACATTGAACTAAAGGCTGTAATGTAACAAAATAGGTAAAAAGCCAAGGGGGGTGAATACTTTTGCAAGGCACTGTATGTGTGTATATATATATATATATATTGCTCCCGTTTTTATCCAAACTCCTCGAACGTCTGGTTTACAACCGACTGAGCGTCCACCTCACTGATAATAGCCTTCTTGATCCCCTTCAGTCTGGATTTCACCCTCAACACTCCACAGAAACTGCTCTCCTAAAACTAACAAACAATCTACTAACGGCCAAAACCAATCAACACTATTCTGCACTCCTACTCCTGGACCTTTCTGCTGCCTTTGATACGGTTGACCACCCCCTCCTCCTCAAAAAACTCCACGCCTTTGGTCTCCGTGACTGTGCTCTTCGCTGGTTCTCTTCCTACTTATCCAACCACACCTTTAGCATCTCCTACAACTCTACTTCCTCTTCTCCTCTTCCTTTTTCAGTTGGGGTCCCCCAAGGTTCTGTTCTTGGACCTCTCCTATTTTCAATCTACACCTCCTCCCTGAGTCAGCTGATAGCATCCCATGGCTTCCAATACCACGTCTACGCTGACGACACCCAAATCTATTTCTCTACCCCTCAGCTCACTCCCTCTCCTCAAGTATCACTAATTTACTATCAGATATATCAGTCTGGATGTCACACCACTTCCTCAAACTCAATCTATCCAAAAACAAACTTATAATTTTTCCTCCCCCATATGCCCCTTCCCCTGATCTCTCGGTCAAAATCGATGGCACAACTATAAGCCCATCCCCACATGCCAAGGTTCTAGGTGTCGTCCTGGACTCTGAACTTCCCTTCAAGCACCACGTCCAATCACTGTCCAAATCCTGCCGCTTCAACCTCCGCAACATCTCCAAAATACGCCCCTTTATAACCAATGACACAACAAAGCTCTTAATTCACTCGCTGGTCATCTCTCGCCTCGACTACTGACACTCCCTTCTCATTGGCTTACCTCTACATAGTCTATCACCTCTTCAATCCATCATGAATGCTGCAGCCAGACTCATCCACCTTACCAATCGCTCTTTCTCTGATACCCCTCTCTGTCAATCCCTCCACTGGCTTCCGGTCAGCCAAAGAATTAAATTCAAAATACTAACAACTACGTACAAAGCCATCCACAATTTATCCTCTGGCTACATCACTAGCCTAGTCTCTAAATACCAACCTACTCGTTCTCTTTGTTCCTCTCAAGACCTTCTGCTCTCTAGCTCCCTCATCACCTCCTCCCATGCTCGCCTCCAGGACTTTTCCAAAGCCTCTCCAATCCTATGGAATGCCTTACCCCAATCTGTCCGCTTATCTCCTACTCTATTAGCTTTTAGACGATCCCTGAAAACCCTTCTCTTCAGAGAAGCCTACCCTACCCACACCTAACAACTGTTTCTTAATTTTCTCCATCAGCTCACCCCCCACAGTTATTACCTTTTGTTTCCACTTGACCCTCCCTTCTAGATTGTAAGCTCTAACGAGCAGGGCCCTCTGATTCCTACTGTATTGATTTGTATTGTAAGTGTACTGTCTGCCCTCATGTTGTAAAGCGCTGCATAAACTGTTGACGCTATATAAATCCTGTTTAATAATAATAATAATAATTATATATATATATGTGTGTATATATACAGTGGGGACGGAAAGTATCCAAAACCCCTTAAATTTTTCACTCTTTGTTATATTGCAGCCATATGCTAAAATCATTTAAGTTCATTTTTTTTCCTTAGGAACCATAAGTGCAGCAGAAATTTTTTTGTAACCTTAACCAGATCTGTGCCTTGCCACAATTCTGTCTCTGAGCTCTTCAGGCAGTTCCTTTGACCTCATGATTCTCATTTGCTCTGACATGCACTGTGAGCTGTAAGGTCTTATATAGACTGGTGTGTGGCTTTCCTAATCAAGTCCAATCAGTATAATCAAACACAGCTGGACTCAAATGAAGGTGTAGAACCATCTCAAGGATGATCAGAAGAAATGGACAGCACCTGAGTTAAATATATGAGTGTCACAGCAAAGGGTCTGAATACTTAGGACCATGTGATATTTTAGTTTTTCTTTTTTAATAAATCTGCAAAAATGTCAACAATTCTGTGTTTTTCTGTCAATATGGGGTGCTGTGTGTACATTAATGAGGAAAAAAAATAACTTAAATGATTTTAGCAAATGGCTGCAATATAACAAAGAGTGAAAAATTTAAGGGGGTCTGAATGTATGTATATGTATGTATGTATATGTATATATATGTGTATATATATATTATTATTATTGGTTGAACTGGATGGACTTTTTTTTCAACCAGACTTTCTATGTAACTATCTAAGGAATGAGGGAGGAGACAGAAATAACACTCAGTGCTTTGGTTTGAGGCAAATACTATAAAAGGATATTCTTTGTTCATTTTTCATCTCTAATTTATGTACTGTAACGTATAGTATTCTTCTACTTTTAATCTTTACGTCTGGAGGAAAAGCGGTATAACCTCCATATATACAGAAAGGATTATTCAAATTAAGAGAAAACATGGAATAGACTCCATCAGGAATGAGTTCTGGCCAGCTAGTTGACTGTTTTAAAAATGCACAAAATAGGCCATCAGGAAAGATTTTCTTCCCCACTGGAGCAAATTGGACCATGCTTTATGAGATGTTTTTCTTTACCTTCAACTGGATCAGCTGTGGGTATAGTGTTTTATATATAGAGGTTTTCTATTAATTAATTTTTTTCATTGGTTAATCTAGATGGTTTTGTGTCTTTTTTTCAACCTGACTAACTATGTAACTATGTCACTGTTGCAGGATACAGAAGATCTTAAATATGCTGAAATCATCAGGCCTTCTCACCCAAGGGTCATACAATCAGAGGAGAAAGTCACTTATGCTCTTATAAGCAGGAACAAATAGAGCTTACATTGTTCATTTTATCAAAGGAGAAGTGCAAGGGTTAAACAAAAAATTGAATTGGCTATCACCAAGGTTCGTAAACTTGTAACTATAATCAGTACCCATATGGGCATCAAAAAGTAACAATATATTGAACTAACACAGAAATTTATAATACACTTGTGGCTACTGTCATTACATGATCAATAAAGCTGTGTACAGTAAAAACAGTGACTGTAAATAAACAGTAAAAAGTGTCCTTAATTATCCAAAACCAAGAAGAAATATGACCGATTTGAGCGGTCAAAAATTACAGTCCCACAAGCTGTGATGAAAACCAAGGTAGCACCAACAACTCACATGCAAGGCTTACCAAAATGCCTGTGACCCCCTAATAAGAGTGATCAACAAACGTAGAGCCTCGGGTAGAACAGGAGAATATACAAGCTTTGTGGGCGGAGATAGAACAAGGCCCGGTACGTTGGGAAGGCCAGGGGAAGCCATACAGTTGATAAATATAGGCAGCTGAGGTCCGTACGTTTGGAAGTCTTTCTCAGTGGCTTCATGTTGGTGATATTGGATTTGCTTTGCCACAAAGTGGTTCTTTCATGTTCTTTTGCTTAGCACATTTTCTGGCTGTTGGATCTGGTTGTAATTTCTCGAAGAATCCTCTTGGCCTGACATGAGCTCCCAGACTTACCCAGGCATTCTACGGCATATCCTAATGCATTGGGCTGAGTTAAATGACTGAGGAGTCTCTGTTAAGAAAGGTGTGGTTTAATTATTACAAAACATTCCTGGGTTTTATATGAAGATCATCCTCTTCAATGATGACAGTCTCTCTATTGTATTACAGTAAGCGTTTGTTGACCACTCTTATTAGGGGGTCACAGACATTCTGGTAAGCCTTGCATGTGGAGTGGATTTTGTCATCTTGATTATCCTAGAAGTTTTCCATTTCCATCATTACTTGTGGGACTGTCATTTTGGACTGCTCATATCGGTAATTTTTCTTCTTGGTTTTGGTTAATTTAAAGACACTTTTTTTTTTCTGTTTATTTACAGTCACTGTTTTTACTGCACGCAACTTTATTGGTCATGTAATGACAGTAGCCACAAGTGTATTACAATTTTCTGTGTTAGTTCAATATACTGTTACTTTTTGATGCCCAAGGGTCACTGATTATAGTAGATGCACTGCACTGTTTGGTTTACATTTAAGACTAGGCTTGGTATCAAGGCATAGCATTCAGTTGCTTTGTTTTTTGTTGCCACTAGCACAGATTTTAAGTATTTTATTAATTCATAATTAAAAACTGAGGGTTTAGTCCTCTGTATACTATGGAAATAAATAGTAAAAAAAATAGTAAAAAAATAGTTTAAAAAAATGGACTTTGTAGGCATATTTTTCATTAAAAAAAAAAAAAAATCACAATTTTATTGGTTGACAAAACATCAATGAAAAAAGACTCTGTATACTATGGTCCTAACTCTATAGTTTTGAGAGTCTCCAAGTTGGAGCACATATATAATGGATAAATTAAGGGCAAGTTTGCCTGGAGAGACCCCACTTCTCCTTAAAGGCATGGGGACATATTGGATGCCTAGCAATAGCACAATGGCAGCTGAAGGCAATCAATGTGCCCCCACACCAAATCAGCGAACAAGCTATACAAAAAGATGGGACCTGGGTACAGGTAAAAGTGAGCAAATGAAAGTCATTTTTAAGGAGGTGGATCAAGCTAAAGGTATGCGCACCACTGCACAAGTCTAAACCATTGCACCAGTTAAACATTGCACCAGTTAATCTATTGCTGTGTCCCAAAGCTATTTTAAAGCGACTGTTACTGTATCTTTTAAGTTTGCATCTGGAGGTGTTAAATACTGAACTGTCTAAGATCAATGTACCAGTACTGTGAAGAGAAACTCCAATAAATCAGTTAATTTATTCCACAAAGTCTGGTCCTAATGTACATGAGCTTATGTTGTCATTACAGTGTTATAATGAAGGGAGTAATTGCAGTGCTTGTGTAACATCACCATACAGAAGAAAGAGCAGCCAGTCCGGGATGGGGATGGTGGTGGCCATTAATGGAGTGTTCCAATCGAAAAGGTGGCTTGGTGTCTGTCTAAGCATGCCCTTCTCAGTGGTGGGTCCCTATGCTAGACCCACAGTGGTACAGAGCATTTCCAGAGAAAGGGCCTAAGCCACAGAAGAAGTGAGGCCTTGCAAGTGTAGGTAATCCCCTACAAAACCACGGGTTGGAGCAAGACAATTGTGCTGTGTTAAAGAACTGGTGGAGAGTATTTCATGTTTTGCCCTGTTAGCCACAAAATGCTCTATAGTCTAGTGCAGGTTGAAACAGACCCATGCCAAAGGCTGGTTAGGAGACGAGACCCTTCTAGTGTGGGGCCTGGCAGGATAATTCAAGATATGAATACCTGCGGGTGGTAAACCCACACTCATTATTACTGTTGTTGTGGCATAAATAGAATGGTTCCCCCATGCTGCAGTTCCCACCTACAATATATGAGTTGGAAGCTTCGGCAAACTAGATAGAGGCAATCTTGTTTCCTATCAAGCCTGGCTGTCCCTGCCCACCCCTTTCACTTTAATTTCAATCAAGGAGGCTTAGCTTCACATCTGAGTGTTACTGCAGCTTTCTGTTTAGTACCCTGTAGGACCCTCTCACTACTCATGATCTGCTGTCATTGTATAAAGAAGCACAGAGACCTAGTGACAATCTCACTAGGCCTTACAGCATAAAAATAAAAAGATTTAATTTAATAATTTCATCAACATGTTTATGAGGGGGGAAAGGAGGGACCAGAAATGGCAAAATATAAGCAGATTAAGCTTGTATACAAGGTTCAGTAGGGCGAACTCAGCTAACAAATTACTGACAAAGAGTCAGATTGCATACTTTGTTGTTACTGCTAGATGTGCTGATCATTGTGGTTCCCTAGGTATCATGAGAAATGAGCTTAGAATGAACACTGAAAAAAGAAGAAACATACACATGGGGATAATTATATCTACTCAGGTAGCAAGCAACTTTCTTTGCAAACATTCTGCAAATTTGCTTCAAGTTCTGGTTCAGTTATGTTGTGCAATAGTCATCCCACCACAGGGGTCGCTGTGGCTGAATTTTCATCTTTGCTCCCTGCTGTAGACTTGCAGAGCTCTTGCTGTAGATTCACCACTGCAATTTTGCTCCTGCTAAAGACTTGCCACGCAAATTTGCTACAAATTGGAAAAGTGTCAACTAGAACTTGTGCTTCAAGTGCTCTTCAAGTGTGCAACATGCCAGTGAAAATGTGCAGCAAGTTAACAAAACTTACAATTCAACACTGCCACAAATTTGTGGCAAGTTATCCTTGCTATCTGGGTATCCAACAGACAATAACTATTTCATTAATGGACTCTAAATGTATAATATATAGTATGTGTGTGTATGTGTTTTGGATCTGAGGGGCTTCACATTTTTGCAGGCATTTAACGAGAGATGAATTATGAATGTATCCATATAAAAGCAAGTTTGCGAAAACTTTAACAGTCAATAACAATTTCATTTGCAAATACATTGAATACATACACACTAAAAGCTATAGTATAGTTTCTCTTAAAGAAGAATTCTGGGATATTTTTACACAGTTACATTGGTCCAACAGGGGTAGAGATGTAAAATTTCTGGAAGTTTTTTTCCTGGGAAAAATTTAAATTTGTTTGAAATTTTTTTTTTTTTTTTTAGTGTGGAGTAGTTTTATGAATTAAAAGTCCTTTTGTTACACTGGCTGGCAAGGTAAAATGCAGTGTATAAAAATCAATTATGCTTGCAACTCTTCCTTACCTGAAGATGCTGCTGGTAATGAAACACTCTGGAGGGAAAAGCTACTTGCACTTTCACTATGAACCTCATCATTTCATTCCATAAAGTATTTTTAATGGCCTTAGGGCACCTTTGGCATGCAAGGATGTGTTTTGTCATCCTTGTAGCATTTGGAAAAGAAGATTTGCAAATTGCAGCTTTGCTCTCAGCAGAAATTGCACTGTAGAAATGTTTCCAAACTCTAGATGTTGGTCTCATCATTTTACTGACAGGAGGAAAAGGGAAAACTATTTACTGACCAGTCTATATGCTGTTATGGTGAAGAATGTTATTAGGAATCATTTTAAAGTTTAAAAAAATACACTACTTTGTTAGACAAATGTACCCTCTTACCTGTCAATTCAAGTGCTACTAAACCCACAACAGTAAAATCAGTCTGTATATGCACTAAAGCATGCTTGCTATACTCACTAAGGAACCTAAGGGGTTAATCCTGCACATTGTTTAAAAACCTTGTTTGAGCCTGTCTTCTCTGATCCTTCCCTTTGTCCACTGTCCCCAATGCATCTCCTGATAGTACAGAGCCTTGGGGATACTGTGCACATGATCAGTTTCATGTGTAGTGCTAGAGATTTTTTTTTCTGGGAGGGTGCATGTGATTAGCACATGGCCAATCAGCACTGTCCAGACAGAGGGTCAGGGTTCATGCAGCCTCATAGGACAGTCAGAGGAGAATGAAAACTTCCACTACAAGCTTTAACCAGTGCTCTGTTGGACACTGATAGAAGTCACACGACTGCTATATACTGCTGATAAGAAAATGTATGTATTTAGCAGTTTATATTTACTAAAAGAGTTGCATTTCCATGTTCTGTGTTCTGTGGGAGACCAGATATAATGAATGCAGGGTCCTGAGTTTAGTAACACTTTAAGGCCTGAGAGGACAGAAACCATCATCTACTGCAGGGATATGCAATTAGTGGACCTCCAGCTGTTGCAAAACTACAAGTCCCATCATGTCTCTGCCTCTGGGGGTCATGCTTGTGGCTGTCAGAGTCTTGCTATGCCTCATGGGACTTGTAGTTCTGCAACATCTGGAGGTCCGCTAATTGCATATCTCTGATCTACTGTATCCCAACAATCACTGTAGGAGGTACAAGAGCCCACAAGCAAACTAAACTGGAGCATTTCCCTTGCAGTGCCCTGTAGTGGCAGAACTGCATATTGTGTTTTAAAAGTAAAAATAAACCGGTGCACAACATATTGACAATTGTGCCACAGTAGCAGGAAAAATGTGTGTATATTGTCCTTATAATAAGTTGTTAATTTCCGTATCCAAGAGAAAAGTTATACATTTAAAAGTGATTTTAGGTGGCAGCCACCCCCAGAGTGTGTCCAAGACTCTGTAAGAAATGACAGAAAAGGAAGGGAGAGGAAGGCAGACCTAAGTGTAGTATTAATAACACAGTTTATTGCACAAGATACATTTCACTTACAAGATGTAAGAAGAATACACGTATTATGTTAAGGAGATCATCATCCTTAAGGGCTGTCTCTGTCCGGTGTGTCTTCCGGGGTCCAGATGGCTGTGGAGGGGAGAGCTGGGACGCAGGAAGCAACCAGGAAGTCAGAGCTGCTCAGCGTGGACCACACAGAAGGAAATTACATTGACAGATGGGCGGGACCCAGATGGGATGGGAGGATAGCTGGCTACGTGCTCGGAGCTCACAGCTCCTTCTACTGGCCTTTAGGACCTCTGGACCCTGGAAGACACAGTGGACAGGGGCAGCCCTTGAGGATGAGGATCTCCTTAACACAATGCGTGTGTTGTTCTTACATCTTGTAAGTGAATTGTATCTTGTGCAATAAACTGTGTTATTAATAATACACTTAGGTGCACCTCCTTCCCCACTCCTTTTTTGATATTTCTCTTGTTTGAGAATGGCATTGAGAAATACAGTTTGGGTTATTTACTGAAGCTGGAGAGTGCAAAATTAGGATCACTTCTGCATATAAACAAATCAGCTTCCAGGTTTTATTGTGAAAGCCTAATTGAAGAAGCTGAGGTTAAAAACTGATTGGTTTCTATGCAGAAGTGAGCCTGATTTTACACTCTCCAGCTATAGTAAATAAACCCCAGTGTTACTTGAATTGTATTCCAGGATTTGCTAGTCTTCAACTTACAATAATTAGTTCAATCTTACAATAATTTAAGACTTTACATAGTCTCAGAAGTCTTTCATCAAGGTCTTCATGTTATATAGTTTGAAGACCATGTCTTAGATATATAATTTATCATATATAATTTATCATTGTAAATATTCCACACTTCTTTTTTTTCCTGAAAAAAAACAGATTTGAAAAAAAAATGGGAAACATTTTTTTCCCCCAATTTTTCAGTTTTATTTTTCCGGGCCTTCCTATCTTTAAGCATTGGCCAATGTAACTATGCATATACCATACCTGTGGGATCCCTGTGGAAGCTGAAAATTACTGTAATATGCACCGCTACTCCAGTAGCTTCTGGGTTCCATACAAAGCGGTTGACCTGCTGCATGTTGAACACAGGAAGTTACCTAGTCAGCAAGTATGCCATTCAGAGAATACTTTGCATTTCTTAATGAATGCAAGCATTCTCTGATGGGACGAGGTAGGAGGTATGATGTCACCACCCGTCTCTCCACTTCATCCAATCAGAGAACATTTTTCATTCATTAAGGAAATGCAGAGCATTCTCTGATTGGAGCCTGTGCTAATCATGTAACCTCCCGTGTTTAGAATGCAGCAGGCCAGTCAGTCAGCACGACACCCAGAAGCAGGTGGAGATCACTGTATTAGCAGGCTCTACTGTAGAAATGTACAGCTTCTAGATGGATCACACAGGTATGGTATATGCATATTACACTGGTCCAATCTCGACTAATGTAACTGTAAAAAAAAAAATCAACACCTAGAATTTGTCTTTAAACTTACAAGCCAGCTGTTGAAAGAGGAGGCACTGTATCTTACATTGTATTTTGTTGAAGTGTTGAATCCTAAGAATAGGCTTCACTCAAAGCTATAACTTGTTAGGTTAAGTATACTTTGGGAGTTTTGGGTAGAGATATGAAAGAAAGAGAAAACAAAAAAAACACCAAGATAAGCCAGTGGGTCAATGCAGGCTATAAAAAATACTGCAGTGATTTATTAAATAAAGTATAAAAGACAATAAAAATGCACTCACTAGTTAAAAGTGGATCAAGGCTTGTCAAAAAAAACATATAAACCTCCATAGAATCACAGGATCACAAAGGCTGCATTTTTTTTAAATAAATTGCTATACCTAGATGGAGGGATATATGATTCCCTGCAAGTATCCCCCTATTCACCTCCTAGCCATTCCATCATGTGGGTGTTCGGGGCTGGTCTATCTGGTCTTAGTCCCCGGGTTGCGATGCGCTCAGTTCACCACCCCCTGCCCATCCCTGTCACATGATGGGGGCGGGTTGTGACTCCAGCGCATCGGCATCATGGTCTCACGTTCCGCACGCGGAGCCATCTGACGCCATGCTGTGGGAATCTGTGTCCATTCCATCCTGCGCTGCAGCGCTGGGCGGGCACCCACCATGATCGGTGTATCACGGGGGGATGTCCCCTTGTCCCTACATGCTGCTCTGAGGCCTCTACATGATGCTGGTGTGAACACGCCCCTAACCCGGGGTATTTTAGCGGGGGGCCATTTGCCGGTCCACTCCATGCATTACCACAGTGGGGAAGTGACCACCCATGTGCCACACATTGACCAGACATGTAAACACTTCACCATTTGTGTTCATTTCCACTCACTAGCTTGCTATTTTGTTGTTTTGTTTTTTGTTGCACACCCTTATGGTACACATAAACTTATTCCTTGATTCTTTGCTGTGCCTTTTTCCGACCATCACATACACCTGGTCCATGCTTCCTAGTGGGCTCTAGTGCATAACACATATTCTACACTCACATACACTCATCCCCTGGTGTTTACCTATGGATGCAACATTTACCTTCACTATCTAAACTTACTCATCCCTCCCTTCCCAACCTTATCTAATCATCCACACTTCCCCTTTTTTAGAACTGGGTGCGCATTGCAGCATGTCTGCCACTCCCATGTGGCGGTGTGTTGGGGTGTTCCGGTGTCCTTGGCTGCTGCCTTCCTCGGGTCTGAAGCTCATCTTCTTGGGGGATGTTCTCTGCCTCAACCCTGGGTGAGACTTTGTAACCCAATCCACCGATATAACCCACCCTAGGAGTGGTGATCGATCTGCGGTTTTCCGTAAGTAGTATTGAAACTGGTATTTCTTTTTTACTTACCTCCTACCTATATAGAGGGCCTCATACATTAACAGATGTTGTATTATCATTTTTTAGTTATATATGCATCTGACTCCTGATGATTAATTGAAAGCCATGAAACGCGTTGAGTTACCAACTAATGGATGCCCCAAAAAAACCTGTATATTCATAATTTTTCTTATGTATTGACCTTTGCATCAACTGTACCAATTATGTTTATTATCTGATTTATTCTGTACTAACCTTATCATGTCCTGTGTTTAATTATATTAAATATTTTATATGTAAATCCTCTGTGATTACACTATTCAGTCTATATTACTGCATATTCATATGTTTTTAATACCATGGACCACTGATTTGACATTGTCATATTATATTAAAATAAATCCAATCTATCTCTTAATAAATAACCATGATCAACTTCTTGATATGCCTCATGCAAAGTCCCGTCCCAAATTCTATTCTTTTTTCTTTACACAGCCATTAATGTTTAAACCAACAACAGAAAGAGGAGACAAGGGAGTCCCCAGAAAGCAAAAAAGGGGAATGGTCAACTACGGCTTATGGTACAAAAATGCAATGTTTTTTTAAAAAACCCCACCTAATTCAGCTATGTAAGGTCCTGTCTATGTGGATATATGTGGGTTTTTTTTTTTTTTTTTTTTTTTCTCAGTACTGCTCAATCTGATGCACAGTTAATACTAGACCACATAAGACTTGATATCCCATCAGTAGCTTACTCCATGTAATGTTTGGTGCAATACTTTTTTCTTTGGATTCAAATGGACACTGCATGCGTTTTTGGCCTGCAGGCACGCTCTGCAGTTTTATTCATCAATGTTGCAGCATGGTTTTTAATTTTGGTTTAGTGTAGTGAGACGGACTGTGTTATTTAGATACATTGTTTATCTTACATATATTTGGAATTTTTTGTATATGTAAATACTCCCACCCCCCCTACCCTTAATAAAGCCTTTTTGCATTTTTGTACCATAAGCCGTAGTTGACCATTCCCCTTTTTTGCTTTCTGGGGACTCCCTTGTCTCCTCTTTCTGTTGTTGATATAGTGCCATTGCTTTTAGGGCAGGTATCCCGTCACATATTGACGAATCGGCTGGTACTCTATTTGCTGTTTGCTACTTTGGTGAGTGTGGATTCAAGGACCTTTTACCCCCCATTTTTTGCTTTATTAATGTTTAAACCGCTGGCAACAAAAGTGAGTAAACCCCTAAGTAAAAATGTCCAAATTGGGACCAATTAGCCATTTTCCCTCCCCGGTGTCATGTGAATCGTTAGTGTTACAAGGTCTCAGGTGTGAATGGGGAGCAGGTGTGTTAAATTTGGTGTTATCACTCTCACTATATCATACTGGTCACTGGAAGTTCAACATGGCACCTCATGGCAAAGAACTCTCTGAGGATCTGAAAAAAAGAATTGTTTCTCTACACAAAGATGGCCTAGGCTATAAGAAGATTGCCAAGACCCTGAAACTGAGCTGCAGCATGGAGCTCAAGACCATACAGCGGTTTAACAGGACAGGTTCCACTCAGAACAGGCCTCGTCATGGTCCACCAAAGAAGTTGAGTGTACATGCTCAGCATCATATCCAGAGGTTGTCTTTGGGAAATAGACGTATGAGTGCTGCTAGCATTGCTGCAGAGGTTGAAGGGGTGGGGGCTCAGCCTGTCAGTGCTCAGACCATACGCCGCACATTGCATCAAATTGGTCTGCATGGCTGTCATTCCAGAAGGAAGGCTCTTCTAAAGATGATGCACAAGTAAGCCCACAAACAGTTTGCTGGAGACAAGCAGACTAAAGACATGGATTACTGGAACCATGTCCCGTGGTCTGATCAGGCCAAGATAAACTTATTTGGTTCAGATGGTGTCAAACGTGTGTGGCGACAACCAGGTGAAGAATACAAAGACAAGTGTGTCTTGTCTAAAGTCAAGCATGGTGGTGGGAGTGTCATGGTCTGGGGCTGCATGACTGCTGCTGGAACTGGGGAGCTACAGTTCATTGAGGGAACCATGAATGCCAACATGTACTGTGACATGCACAAATTGTGAGTATAGCCTCAAATAATAAGGGTAATAAACTTCTTTTATATATTTTGTCTATCATTGTTTACCTGTACCGGTATAGTCCAGCCATTTTAGGGTGTGAACATTATGGGGCCAACATCAGCCACTGTCCCCTATGTCCCACTCTCTTTTCCTTGTACATATTAATTTGGATGATGGTACGGTTTAAATTTTATTACCCTTATTATTTGAGGCTATACTCACAATTTGTGCATATTCATTGGGTGGATAACACACCCGTTTTCTTTTTTTCCCCTTGAGTGCCTCTCATTCCTAACTTATATCACTTTTTTGTTTATCAATTATCCCATTACGTCGGAGTTTGGCCCCCTCCTTTAGATGGACCATACATGGGAGCAGCCCTATCACTGACTACGCAGGTTAAGTTCCATACAGCTAGACGTTCCTTCACAGTTACCCCACTATACCATGTTTCAACTCAAACCTTCAATATTACACCTTTTATTGCCATGAATGGGGTTTGGTCAGTCTATATTCACTACCCTTTACCCAAGAGTACGTGCTACTATGGACCGGTTAATCTCCGGCCCAGTGTGATTATTGTGTTATCCATACTCCTAATCCGTAGCTGACCCTTACCCATTTTGGCCCTTTGTAACCTAATCCTATCAGTGCTACATCATCGCCCTTTTGCGATTACCCCTCTCTAGCCTAGAATATTACATTATGTAGTTTGACACTCTATGGAGTCCCCTGCCTTCATGTCATCTAACCCCTAATCTAATTAATTTTAGGATTTATTCCATTTTTCCCATTCATCTGTCATGGTTTCCTCGCTGTTGGTTGTCACTATTACCTCCAGATTTCTATCCCCACTACGTTGTACTTAGATCCACTGTTTCACACATTCTCACGTTTTTTATTTTATTATCCGATACTACCAATCAACTATGTATAATTTTCATCTATCCCTTACCACTCTTCACTGCATCACCTCTATTCATTTACAACACACACTTCATCTTCGCATCGGCACATCCATAAAACCCCCCCAACCCCCCCTCTCCCCCTACACCCCCTCCCCCCACACCCCTCCCCCCCCCTTTTGTTCCCTGTCCTTATTCTCACTCCTATCACTCACCAACAGGTAGCCCCAACTTATTAATACTTATCCTTCAACTAGGTCTCTTAGTAGCCAATGCTGCCCCCCCTCTGTTTGTAGAGCCATCTATGGGGACTAAGTCCCGTTTGTGTTTACCAACACCTTAATGGATTGGGTGGCAATTTACTGCCACTCTTATTTCTTTTACACATACTGCTATTTATTTATTACCATTTTTTGTCATGATGTTTAATGTTTTTGTTTATTTTGTTCGGCTGACCCTAGGTGCCCTGTGTGGTCCGTGGCTGCCTGTGCCTTTTCAAGCGGCGGACATGTGTTTCTCCTGGCAGGAGAAGACGCTTTGGTGTTCGTCTCCTGCTTGTTCTTGTGGAGCCCAGGGTTTCCTACCCACGGGCTCGCCTTGAACGCGCTTGCGCAGTAGCGCGATCCGCGCACCTGCGCAGTGCGGAGAAACTGACCCGGTGATGTCAGACGCTTGCCGGCCGGCAGCGTCGTGGGCGTCTCCGGGTTGGGGAGCTCACTTAATGGGCCCTCGGGCCTGTGAGTGAGCATCTGAGCTCTCCCCATGATAGACTGCTGACGTGGGGCTGGGATGGAAGGGAGGCCTTCAACACCTCACTGGTGTACATCTATAGGTACGTTATGCTCTCTTACCTTGGATAGTATCCTCTATCCGACGCTATCTATTCTAGATACCTTCACTTGGATTTTATCCTGTATCTCATGTTACATTTGATACTATTTATTGACAGACTGCCATGCAACCCTGTGGTTATCTACCCTTAGTGGTGGACTTCCACACATTGTATCCTCCATGATGCCCCAGTGTTTGGAATTGGTTGGCTCTCCTGCTCATTACGGGCCACCCGACCCCCACGCCATCGCAAGTCTCTTCGTGGCTAGCATATGTATTACCCTTCGTTCCAACCATTATGGTGAGCCACATTACATGTTCCTACTGTTTATTAGCCTAGTGTAATCCCTCTTGTTTGCTCCCCTTTCCCCCCCTCCCTCTATCTTCCCTGTCCCTGTGCTTTGTCTGTTCTTCCTCACCCTGTCCCCCACCCCCTTCTTCCCTTCCCTCCACTACCCCCTCCCCCGGTGTCCCTCCCAGTTTTCCCTCCCCCCTCCCCCCCCTTCCCCTTCCCATGTTCCATTACCCTTACCCTCCTTCCCTCCTCCCTCCCCGCCCCCCCTTTCCCCCCCTTTTTCCCTCCCTCCTTTTCCCCCCCTCCTTCTTCCCCTTCCCCCCAGTTTCCCTCCCCCTTTTCCCCTTGGCCCTCCCTTCCCTTTCCCTTCCGCCCCCTAACTTGTGTTTGGCTAAATCCATTGTATCCTTTCATCAGCTATTTTTGTGGCCCCCCACTTATGCTATGCTTTTTTTAGAGGGCTCTAAACTATCCCCCTTGTCCGCCGCGGGGGAGAGTTGTTTGGGCGCCCCGGTGCCGCACACGATCACCCAATTATAGGGTAAGCCGAACTAGTAATTATGTTTTATTTTTTCCCCTTTCTACATGCTGTTTTTACGATCACTACTTGTAGTGTACTGTATAATGTTTTTGCTTGTATTGTATTATATTATTTGTCTTATAGATTGGTCCTCCTGAGGAAGCGATAATATCGCGAAACTAGTCGAGAACCAGACCAGTCAATACTTTGTAATTTTCAGATATTCTTTGGTGATCTTTGAATTTCTGTTTTTGCATTTTAATTTGTATACCATGTATTTCCTTTTTGTAATAAACTTCTTTTATATATTTTGTCTATCATCGTTTACCTGTACCGGTATAGTCCAGCCATTTTAGGGTGTGAACATTATGGGGCCAACATCAGCCACTGTCCCCTATGTCCCACTCTCTTTTCCATGTACTGTGACATACTGAAGCAGGGCATGATCCCCTCCCTTTGGAGACTGGGTCGCAGGGCGATATTCCAACATGATAACGACCCCAATCACACCTCCAAGATGACCGCTGCCTTGCTAAAGAAGCTGAGGGTACAGGTGATGGACTGGCCAAGCATGTCTTCAGACCTAAACCCTATTGAGCATCTGTGGGGCTTCCTCAAACAGAAAGAGGAGGAGCGCAAGCTCTCTAACATCTACCATCCTGTGATGTCATCATGGAGGAGTGGAAGAGGACTTGGGTGGCAACCTTTGAACTCCATGCCCAATAGGGTTAAGGCAGTGCTGAAAAATAATTGGGCCCAATTTGGACATTTTCACTTAGGGGTGTACTCACTTTTGTTGCCAGCGGTTTAGACATTAATGGCTGTGTGTTGAGTTATTTTGAAGGGACAGCAAATTTACACTGTTATACAAGCTGTACAATCACTACTTTACATTGTAGCAAAGTGTCATTTCTTCAGTGTTGTCACATGAAAAGATATAATAAAATATTTACAAAAATGTGAGGGGTGTACTCACTTTTGTGAGATACTGTACATCCCAGCACGGTCCTCCATATTTACGCAAATGTGAAAAAGACCTTA
This sequence comes from Aquarana catesbeiana, assembly GCF_042186555.1. NCBI lineage: Eukaryota > Metazoa > Chordata > Amphibia > Anura > Ranidae > Aquarana > Aquarana catesbeiana. Next base: position 51,264,596 of record NC_133332.1, on the reverse strand, counting down.
ACTGCTTCAGCCCCCGGAAGAATTTACCCCCTTCCTGACCAGAGCACTTTTTGGGATTCGGCACTGAGTCGCTTTAGCTGACAATTGCGCGGTCGTGCGACGTGGCTCCCAAACAAAATTGACGTCCTTTTTTTCCCATAAATAGAGCTTTCTTTTGGTGGTATTTGATCACCTCTGCGGTTTTTGTTTTTTGCGCTATAAATAAAAAAATAGCGACAATTTTGAAAAAAACGCATTATTTTTTACTTTTTGCTATAATAAATAGCCCCAAAAAATAAATAAAAAACATTTTTTTCCTCAGTTTAGGCCGATACATATTCTTCTACATATTTTTGGTAAAAAAATTTTGCAATAAGCGATTATTGATTGGTTTGCGCAAAAGTTATAGCGTTTACAAAATAGGGGATAGTTTTATGGCATTTTTATTAATATTTTTTTTTTTTTTAAATGGCGGCGATCAGCAATTTTTATTGTGACTGCGACATTATAGCGGACACATCGGACATTTTTGACACATTTTTGGGACCATTGTCATTTATACAGCAATCAGTGCTATAAAAATGCACTGTTTCCTGTGTAAATGACACTGTCAGTGAAGGGGTTAACCACTAGGGGGTGGAGAGGGGTTAAGTCAGTACTAGGGAGTGATTTCTAACTGTAGGGGGGATGGGCTAGCTGTGGCACGTCACTGATCTCTGCTCCCGATGACAGGGAGCAGAGATCAGTGAGATTGTCACTAGGCAGAATGGGGAGATGCTTGTTTACATCAGCATCTCCCCGTTCGTCCTCTCCGTAAGGCGATCGTAGGTATCCTCGCGGTGATCGAGTCCGCAGGACCCGCGACCCGACTCACGGTGCGCACGCAATGGCATGGCGGGGAATTCAAATGGTACTTACAGGTACGCCCATTTGCCCAGACGTGCCATTCTACCGACGTACATCGGCGTGCGCCGGTCGGGAAGTGGTTAATGCTACATTCTCAGAGGATCAAAAGAACCAGATACTTCTATTTGCTCACAAGTCTTCCCTCTGCAGTAAATACCTGGAAATTACATTTAAAATCTTAGTTCAATCTTATTTTATTGGGGAAAAGTGTATAATACACAAATATATCGTTCAGCAATACAGATATAGAAATAAACAATATTACTTGTAAAGGATCTTATGTTCTTGAGGTATAGAGAAGTTGTTAAGTACATAAGCCTAATGCCGCGTACACACGGTAGGACTTTCCGGCATAAAAAGTCCGATGGGAGCATTTCATCGGACATTCCGACCGTGTGTATGCCCCATCGGACTTTTTCTGTCAGCATTTCCAACGGACTTAGATATAGAACATGTTCTAAATCTTTCCGTTGGAAATGCCGACGGAGCTTAGTCCATAAGAAGCATAAGAAGCTATAACATCTTGCATAACACATGAAGATTCGGTGAACACCACTATCTACTCAACGAACAATGCCCACTTATTGAAAACTTGATAAGGCTTTTGTTATTGTGAATTTCTCGTAAAGGGGTACACTATTTGGATCGCAGGTTTCTTGTCTGGCGAGACTAAAAGTTATGGTTTGGGTGTTCATGTAGCACTTTAACATATAAAAGAGAGAAGAGAGAAAGGAGGGGGAAATAAGGGGGTTAAGATAGTATGGTAAGTAGATATAGAGAAGGCATTCCACTTAGGTTAATCAGTGACGTTGGTAGAATCCCCCTCAGCCCAGGAGATACATTTTGACACGTTGGTTTCGGATCCCATCAGTATTAACATCCCTGTTCCCTGGACACAGCCGTTGTGTTGGTGATGTGGTTCCCAGACTGGCACTTCATATCTTCTGGGACTGACCAAAGCTCCACCCCTTCTGGCAACAGGTCTTACAGATTGTTCACAAATTTAGGGACATTTCTCTTTTTGACAACCCAGCTGCAGCGCTCCTTAACATAACCCCTATGTCCAGTAAGAGATACCGTAGGTTCTTTGTTGAAACATCTTCTGAATTTTTTCCTCTCTCAGTACCCCTTCTCTTCTTTTCCCAGATACCCAGCATGTAGTTTTCTCTCTCCCTCAAAAATAAAGGGAAAAAAAGCTACCCGGTATTTCGCTGACCTTTGGCGTGGCTGCTTTGAAGCCTGGATGTAATTGCCTTATGCCATATGAGGTCTTTGTTTACCCCCCCCCCCCGACCTCATAGTAGTTTTGGTATGTAACTGTCAGTCATGTTCTCCTATGTGACTTTCTCCGCATTACAGGATATACTCACCGTGAATGCCATGATCATCAGACTTATGCCCCGTACACACGGTCGGATTTTCCGACGGAAAATGTGTGATAGGACCTTGTTGTCGGAAATTCCGACCGTGTGTAGGCTCCATCATACATTTTCCTTAGGATTTTCCGACACACAAAGTTGGAGAGCAGGATATAAAATTTTCCGACAACAAAATCCGTTGTTGGAAATTCTGATCGTGTGTACACAAATCCGACGGACAAAGTGCCACGCATGCTCAGAATAAATAAAGAGATGAAAGCTATTGGCCACTGCCCCGTTTATAGTCCCGACGTACGTGTTTTACGTCACCGCGTTTAGAACGATCGGATTTTCTGACAACTTTGCGTGACCATGTGTATGCAAGACAAGTTTGAGCCAACATCCGTCGGAAAAAATCCTAGGATTTTGTTGTCGGAATGTCCGATCAATGTCCGACCGTGTGTACGGGGCATAAGACTTTAGGCAATGTATGTTATTGGAAGGAACTTGGCCTATGGCATTAACGCTGGCTTTAAACCTGCTGTCTGTATTCACTTATTGTATCACTGTTGATGGTTATCATTGAGAACAGACTGTCATGTCATACTACATAGTCATGTTGCATACCTTAAATAAAGAATTAAAAAAAATAATAAAATAACTGGGGGAGAGGAAATTGCCCAAAGAAAAGGCATGTCAGGAACCACTCTGATGCCACTAGAAAGAGTATGGGCGTTCCCCCTGTCGCCATACAATATGGGGAGGTGACGTTCAACAATATTTTTTATTTTTTTAAACTCCATACTAAATGGTGTAGTATACAGGTGGTCTTCTATCCTTTCTACCACACGTTTTCATGCCCAATAAGCTACCCCTCTCAGTTCCCCTGGCTATATATATATATTCATGTGCCAGTTACTTGCATTACACCCCTTGAGTAACTTCAGACCAAGAGGGAACAAAGTTTCAGAGCTTTACATGGAAACGTACAGAATGAACATCTCATTCCTATGTCCCTACTCCTAACTCAGGCTATGCGCTGCCGTGGCATACCTGCAAAGGTAAAGTCCATGTATAGACAGGAGTCCATCAATGGCATTTCCCAGTACCTGGTATCTTTGGAGACGAACCCCAGGTCCGAATCACCTTCCAGAGAATGGTAGTACTAGCAGTAGGTGATACACCCTCCTCGCAGGTGCAGCTCTCCGATTCTCTCCCTTATGGGCTTCTTCTCCACACCGCTCCCAACCACTAACTCCCATCAACCCCCCCCTCTGGCTCCAGACCACTGTCCCTTGTTTATAACACAGGAGCAGTGGGGGTCAGACCCAAGGATAACCCTCCCCCAATAATTAAGGAACCAGTAAAAACATTAACCCTTACCCTCCCGTCTGGGGCAGCACCTAACTAGCATCATTTCAACCTGCTTACAAGTGACACATACTATAGCTACCGGCTCTCTGTTCAGTCCTGCAATTATAGCCTCTGGCAAAAAAGAGTCTTCCAGCATCAACTTTCTTTGCAGCTGTTAGATGTCATGCAACTTAATGGCAAGTGTCTGCCAAGGAAGCTGTAGATGGAAGATATGAAAAGGTGTATCACAGTAAACAATGTTCTTTAGCAACATCCACCTTTCCTCATACCTGCCAATTAATGAAGCAACATAGCACATTTAGCATGGTATATTTTTTTAGCCCATGAAAATCTTTTCCTTGACCATGAATGGGATATCTTGTTGTGTTTGCCCTTCTCATCGTCCAGGTCAAAGGCTCTAGATTTGCCCTGGTGCTTATTCCAGGTCAGCCTCTCACACAGATTGGAGTCTTATCTGTGCCAAGCATTGCTTAAATTAATTTAATTTAAAAAGAAACGCAATGGGGTTACATAGTTGGTAAGGTTGAATAAAGACACCAGTCCATCCAGTTCAACCTGTGTAGGTGTGTGTGTTCATTAACATTTCCCATATCCCAGTATACTGTGCTTGCTAAGAAACACGTCCCAGAGTTTTTTTTTTTAAAACTGTCAATACTTCCTGCTGACACCACTGATTGTGGAAGTGAAGTCCACATCCTTACAGCCCTGACAGTGAAAAACCCCCTACATAGTTCAGGGTTAAATCGCTTCTCCTCCAATTTAATTGAGTGGCCCCATGTCTTTTTAGTTGCTTTTTGCATTTTGTAGATTTGCACTACAGTCCATTTAATATGGCTTCCTATGGAACACGTTCTGTAGTGCAAATCTGCAAAATTTTCACTAAAATTTCATAGGTGTGAATCAGGCCTTACACTCCCTGAGACTGAATAGTTTATTCTGTATGCCAGAATCACCATTAAGATATCTGTATATCGCTATCAAATCTCCTCTTAAGTGTCTCTTCTCCAAGGAGAAAAAGTTTAGTGCTTGTAGGCGATCCTCATAACTGATGTCCTCCATCTCTCTTATTAATGTTGTTGCCTTTCTCTGGACTCTCTCCAGTTCCCTCACCTCCCTTCTGAAGACTGGTGCCCAGAACTGGACAAAATACTCCAGATGTGGTCGAACCAGAGTCTTATAACGTGGCAGGATTATAGTTTTATTTCTAGAGTACTGGAGTTGATATTACCAAGGCGAGTTGATATTACCAAGGCGCATATTGACCACCTGGTCAAGTCTTTTGGTAAGCCCCCCTGCTTATCACACTAGGGTGGCTTTAACCTTGTTTCCTTTTCTTGGGGCATCTGGATACCTTCCATTATCTTCTGCTGGAGACACCTCTTCACCTCTATAGGCTTTTTTGGAGTCTTTTATGGTTATCTTTTTTGGAACTTATTATATATGCACAATTTGATCAATTCATTAATCTTTTGGCACTAGCACTTTATTGGCTACCCCCATTTAATGGTTTCTTGATGAATTTCACAGATTATTTATGCATTAGCACTTTATTCATTTTTTCTGATTAACTGATTTGCCACATTTTTTAAAAATGTTTATATAAATTTCATAGATTATTCATGCACAAGCACTTTGTATATTTTTTTGATCAATTGTTTGCTTATTTTGCACACATTATGTCAGACATTTTGGTCTTGCATATGAGTTATTAGTGCTGCACTCTAATTTTCTTCTAATTATTAATTTACTAAAGTGGATACAGTAAAGAACCTGTATTGCTGTTCTCCAAGAGTTCTCCATACAGACAGTTACCATTCGCAGTGGACGATATTCATAGAAAAAAAGGAGCACCCAGGAAAAAAGCAAAGGAAGGAGGAGTGTTTGCCTGGAAAGGAATATTTACCTGAATTTCTGTTTCAATGACTTCTAAATCTGCGTATACATTTATTATAATGTGGCTAAAAAAATCTCTCTCTTTCTCTCTCTCTCTTCTCATGTAAGGTCTGTATTGCTTACACGGGATCTGAGGATTTACTTTAAAAAGAAGAAAAAAATGACTCAAAGTGATATTAAAGTGATATTTTTAAATTCATATTTCTCTCTGATTTTGCTGTCTCCAAGTAAAGATGTCTTGTAGAGTGCTTTAGCTACCTTCATGATAAAATGTCCTGCGACCAGATACACTAAATTAAAGTGGAACTAAACTGTATCAGAGAACCACAAACTGAAAACACTATTTAAATCTTTTTTATTTTTTAAAGCAAACTCACCCATCTATCCATGTCTGCATGCTTTATTTTTCTGAGAAGCCACTTTGAAATATACCCCCCCCCCTAGCATTTCTAGCCATGGCCATCTTGAGTAAGGGCAGTTGATTAATGCAGCATTTACTTCCTGGAATTCATCAGCCCTTAGCTTAAAAATGCAGCCAGGAGTGTGTGCTTAGCTGAGAAATAAAAAAATAAAAAATATTGGCCGTGAAGGCTCCTGGGATGTATGACATCATTTTGGCCTAGGCCAGAAACCAGGAAGCAGTTGAAGAAATGTAAAGAAATAGTTTATAATATAATATATCATTCTACCTGTTTACTAATGCTAGCAGCTTGAGGATTAAAAATAATTAATGTTGATTGAGAGAGTTCAGTTCCACTTTAATATAATTTCCCACATATGTTCTTCTTGTGATGCTTCCTGTTCATAGTGGCAATGTCATATTGGTGCAGAGGAAGTGAAAGTAAACAGATAGTTAAACTGTATGTGAGAACAAAAAATATCACCATCAGTGGTTTTAACACATCTTTAAAATTTTTGTCATTCCAGAGCACCACAATGCATATAGGGTTCACATCTGTCCTCTGTGGTGCGCTCATTGGCTGAGACACCCCATTCATTTCTAATCTGTCCCTGCAATGCCCCTGTCTTATCTAACCTCCTAACAATTGGCCAAGGCAACTATCACTTGGCAAATATATTTAATAGCAACCCTGCCTAAACATCAGGGTGCTACATCTAATGCCGCGTACACACGGTCGGACTTTCCGGCATACTTGGTCCGGCGGACCAGAGTGTGCCGGACAATCCGCCCGTGTGTAGGCGCCGGCGGACTTTTCCAGCTGACTTTTTCCCAAAAGCCCGCCGGACCTAGATTTGAAGAAAGTTCTAAATCTTTCCGCCGGACTCAGTTTCGGGCGGAAAGTCCGCTCGTGTGTGTGCTGGTCCGACGGAAAGCCCGCTCGTGTGTATGCTGGTCCGACGGACCAGATACGACACGAGGGCAGGGTATTGCATCTCGCGCTTGCTGCAATAGGAAAAACACATTTTCCTATTGCGGCGAGCGCGGGGCATACCAGGCCCTTAGGTCTGGTATGGATTATAAAGGGAAGCCCCTACGCCGAAAAAAACGGCGTGGGGTCCCCCCTAAAATCCATACCAGACCCCGATCCGAGCACGCAGCCTGGCCGGTCAGGAAAGGGGGTGGGGACGAGCGAGCCCTCCTGAACCGTACCAGGCCGCATGCCCTCAACATGGGGGGTGGGTGCTTTGGGGGAGGGGGGCGCCCTGCAGGGCCCCCCACCCCAAAGCACCTTGTCCCCATGTTGATGAGGACAAGGGCCTCTTCCCGACAACCCTGGCCGTTGGTTGTCGGGGTCTGCGGGCGGGGGCTTATCGGAATCTGGGAGCCCCTTTAATAAGGGGGCCCCCAGATCCCGGCCCCCCACCCTATGTGAATGAGTATGGGGTACATGGTACCCCTACCCATTCACCTAGGGAAAAAGTGTAAGTAATAAAACACACTACACAGGTTTTTAAAATAGTTTATTAAACAGCTCCGGGGGGGGGATCTTCCTCCGGCTTCGGGGGTCCCTCCGCTTCATCTTCTCCCGGCGTCCGGTTGGTTCTTCTCCCGGTGTTCCAGTTCTTCGGCCGGCTCCTCTGCTGTCTTCAGGTAGCTCTCTTGCCAGCAGAGGTCATTCACATAGGGTGGGGGGCCGGGATCTGGGGGCCCCCTTATTAAAGGGGCTCCCAGATTCCGATAAGCCCCCGCCCGCAGACCCTGACAACCAACGGCCAGGGTTGTCGGGAAGAGGCCCTTGTCCTCATCAACATGGGGACAAGGTGCTTTGGGGTGGGGGGCCCCGCAGGGCGCCCCCCTCCCCCAAAGCACCCACCCCCCATGTTGAGGGCATGCGGCCTGGTACGGTTCAGGAGGGGGGGGCGCTCGCTCGTCCCCACCCCCTTTCCTGACCGGCCAGGCTGCGTGCTCGGATCGGGGTCTGGTATGGATTTTAGGGGGGACCCCACGCCGTTTTTTTCGGCGTAGGGGCTTCCCTTTATAATCCATACCAGACCTAAGGGCCTGGTATGCCTCGCAACGGGGCTCGCAAGGTGTCAATCTCGCCGATAAAAGCGGCAAGATTGACATCCTTTGCTAGTCCCGTCGCACCTGAGTCACGTTCAAAATGAACGGACTTGTCCGTGTGTGGGCAAGTCCGTTCATTCTGAAAGTCCGCCGGAACTCCGGCGAAAATCCGTCGGAAAGACGGGCGGACCTAGCCCGCCGGAAAGTCCCGGCGTGTGTGGGCAAGTCCGTCCGTTTTAAAGTCCGGCGCACCTGGTGGACAAAGTCCGTCGGAAAGTGTGCCGGACCAAGTAGGATAGAAAGTCCGACCGTGTGTACGCGGCATAAGTCTCGTACACACTACTAGTTTTTTTTTTTTCCTCTCAACCCTCTGACAAAACCTGACAGCTCAGGTCAGAACCGCTGTACTAACAATACAATGTTAGTACAGTGATCTCCCCTGCTGTGCTATTGTGTTCTGACAGGTGGGCGGCCCCCCTACCAGAACATTCCGGTCAGCGCTCTCAGCCATTTGGCTGAGAGTACTGATCAGGAGCAAGTCAGCAGACCTTTTTCGGTCATGACCCTTTGACATAAGCCGGCTTCTGTTGGACCTGCTGCCGTACACATGGGCCCAAATGTCAGCCAGTTTCTATTGAACTGGCCGATGCTTCCCAACATACAGCCCGTGTGTTTAGCTATATGTCCTTTCAGTCTTCTGCTCGTGGCCATAGTGTGCCACCTCTGCTGGTGGTCAAAGAATGAAGAAATTAGCTATAACACTATGTAGGTGCTAAAAAAAGGGGGGAGGGGGGGGTATCTGCGCTTGGAAACTAAAACAGCAGCCAAGCATTACAACCTTGATACTAGGTGCGATAATATGGGAAAACAAAGTGCGGCGCTACGCATATGCTGTGTACATATTATTAAATACAGTGACAAATAAAACAATGAATGTGTGAATCAAAAATAATGTGAATCAAACATAGTAGTCCAGAAAAGAAAGAAATGTCCCAAAAAGGAATCTGTGCTCAAAAAGAATCCAGGTAATTTAACAGTGACACCCACATTAAATTCACACTGGAGGCTTACCAAAGAGCCAGCTATCCCCCTTACTCAGGGGGATCAATATGCGCATGGTTTAGGCTTTAAATCCCATCACTTTAACTTAAACAGCGTTAGGCATGGCTCCAAACAGCATCCGAGTAGAATAGACCACCAATCACGGAAGTTGCAGCAGTATAACTGCGTATACACTCAGTGGACGGGATATATGTAAAACATATGTAGCACTAACTCACAGTGGAGCTGCTGGTTTAAATGGGTCTGTTACCTTCACTTTGCTTCCCTCTGTTTCACCGGCACCGGTCTAGGGGTTCCGTTGAATTTACTGCTGGATGACACACACACCAACACTGGAGTACGTTTTCAATGCTTTATTGAACAGTCAAACTTTAGGAAGTAGCAGGAAAGAGACGGAAAAGGAAACCTTCAGGAGAAACTCAAATATCTTCTTGCAAGATCTTAGCGACAAATGTCCCGGTAGAATTCAGATAATTATGGGATGCGTTCCCCTCGTGGGACGCACTCCTTGCTCGTCTGGATAGGCCTCTCTCACCGGTCTAGCAGCCAGTACGCAGCATGAATCTAAAGTCTCTGCCACAGACTTATTTGGGGGGTAAATCTGCATGATCCTCTGCCACAGGATGTATCAGATCTTCTGCAGTGAACAGTTAGTCACAGTGCCTGAACCTTCAAGCCGAACCGGCGACACTATGCTGTATAATTATTCTTTTGGATATGTTCTGCAACCGAGTCACTGGGCCCCTCTATAGACCAGCATGCTGCGTGATCCCTCCAAGACGGGTCCTCCCCTGGGACCTCCCCAGCAGGTGGCTGCAAAACGACCCTAGAACATGACGTCTGTCCCATAAATACCCCCTTCCCAGAATGCAACTCGGAGGACCACCTCCACCGAGCTTGCCTCCGAGACAGAGGAGCATCTATACACTTCGACACGTTGCCCTTCCAACACTGACTAATGGTAACAGTGATACCCACCGGTCAGCACGGAAGCACACACAACGTCAGCCAAGCTGGAACAGAGGCGAACTTTTAACCTTCCTAACACACAATTTACTAAATTTACCTAATCTGCGGTAGATCGCAAATCTACCAGCGCTACACATAAAACTCCTCATAGCACAATACTGTATAGCTTGCAATGTTTATTAAAAGAAAAGTAGTGCACTTACATTCAAAACGACATACAGTAGTTACGCTTTTTAACATATGTCATTAAGAACAAATCTGTTTCACAAAACCAAGATGGCGGGAAACCTTGGTTGCGCATGGACAGTAGCGTGTGTACGTAGCTCGAATCAACGTGTTTCGTCAGAAGTGACATCATCAGGGGTCCGTACTCACGCTGCGCGCCACACATAAAAATATTTGCCTTCAATCAGAAAGGCACATTATTTTTGATTCATACATTCATTGTTTTTTTTTGTCACTGTATTTAATTATATGTACACAGCATATGCATAACGCCGCACTTTGTTTTTCCATACTATGCAGGTGCTATGGTCCTTGCTGGCGGTGGGGATGGTGGAGGCATAAGAACCCTGGGAGAGGTCTGCTTTTGTCTAGAAGTGACATGCCCACTATATAACAACAGATGTACACATGCTTTCTAAATGGCACTAAATGTCAGCACCATTGCTGGAATAGTACGTCTAACATTGCCTCTTTGCTTAAACGTATGAGCACATGAGCAATGTGCACGTGCACAAATATGAGCATAAGCCTGCATTGGTTTTCTGTTTCTGGGAATTGGTTTACCTTACAGGACTTCTGATGAAAGTGGGGACTCTGATGGGGACACTTGATACAGGTTATGTATAATCATCCTAATCTAATGACAGCCTAATACCTACTAGTGATGCTGTTCACTCCTGCACCACCTATGCACTACTGTCAGGTGTTATTTCAAAGTTGTGACTCGTGGTACAGATGTGAACGAGGAATACTGGTTCCCTGCATTTCTGACACACTGTTGACATTATACCTTCTGACTTTTTTTATGGTACCCCCAGATCAGATGGGCTAGATCCAGCCCTACCTTTCATGTGAGATCATGGGTTTGTTTAAGGAGTGTAAAATATGTTATTTTAAATTATAAATAGTATACAGTATCTATGACATGGTACTCAAACTATATGTAGTTGCTAATCATGTAGGAGCTGCAGGAATTACTGTTCAAGTCTTCCCAACTTCAGCCCTGCCACCAGGCACACAACAGGCTAATTCACTCTTTCTCCAAAGACCAATCTAGAGGATGCTTTTTTTTATTTTTGGAGAACTTGGACAGGGATGAGGGAAGTGGTGGGATACTCCAAGAATAAGATGTAAAACTGAGGACTTGGGTTTTCTTTAGGACATAATGAAGTCTGGACTTGTAACAAGCTGTAGACTTCAGCTTAAGTAGAAGTAGAGGCAGTAGAGCAAAGTCCCTTTATGTAGGAAAATAACCGGACAGAGCTCTTCAGAACACCAGCCAGTGCCCCCTTTAATAGGCCCTCAACCGACTATAACAAGGCAACATAGGGGTAGCTAAAGTGCAAGGTCCCCAAGATCTTTCAATGTCTGTACTCACAAGGCCCAAAACAGATGGATGATAAACAAAACCAAAGAAATTCCCGGTTCAACTTACAGACCAGCCTGCTAACTAACCGAATTGTCCTGTCTAACAGTATGCGCTAAAAACAGGGTTTAGTTTGCACACATTTGCAAATACATGCGTAAGCTACAGAGCCTTGTCGAGGCACTTCAGTATCTGTAGTCCTGACTCTAAATTTTGAGAAACTGCACAGTTGAAGCACATGCATTATAATGGATAGGCAGATGACAGGTGAGCCTGGAGGGAGCCCATCCCTCCTTAAAGGCACAGGGGCGCACTGGACACCCAACATATAGCTGCATGGAGGCAAAGGTGTCCGGTACAGCCCCTACACCAATATGTCAACAGTACAAACAAATGGCCAATGCCCTCGCCTATAACTGGCCTTTGCCTGTGTATTTAACGCATGTTGTTAGACAGGACAATTCGGTTGGTTAGCTGGCTGGTCAGTAAGTTGAGCCGGGAATTACTTTGGTTTTGTTTTGCATGTGTTGCCCTTTCATGTGCTGTTTGGACAGATGAATGCCGCCTTCCAATCTTCCAAAGCGATGCCCTGCAGTAATACCAGACAGATATGTGGTAGACAGCTCCCCTTAGTCAGCTTCTTTTCTTTTAAGAACCTGGGTCTCTGCATTCCTCCCTCAGGTCGCTCACCTGAGGCCTCCTCATTGCAGTTTGTGCCTGAGAGGGCAGCATGCCCCTCTCAGGCTGAACTCTTTCACTCTGGGACAAGACCCAGAGCTTTGTATGTTCCCAGAATAAATACAGTGTCCCAGTATGCCTGCTTCTCTGGGATAGGATGGGACTGTATCAGTATTCATTCTGCCATATGCATAGCTTCCCACCTATCATCCAGAAACTTCTCAAGTTGCCTGGATACAGAGGGAGCTATCTAGCAGACCGGCAGCAGCAGAGCACTCAGATCAGACCTAACTAAACAATCACAGCTCACTGGATACAGTGAGTCAAACTAGAGCTTTTACCTACACAAAGTTATAGCCACACTGCTTACAGTGTGGCAACTTAATTTACCTATCAAAAACACATTCTATGCACAAAAATAGATGAACTAGCAGATGGATTGGGTGCAGTGGAAAGGTCATATATGTTATATCTTACCTCAACTAGTTATCAGGTGTGGAAGGCTGCCCAGAGAGAGAATTAATTGGCCTTGGTGAACAAAACTCAGAAGAGGCTTTTGTATCAGTCACAAAGGATCTTTGAGTCCGGTGATCGTAATGGTTGCCTAATGGCCCTTTTGGCAAAAGCTACCCCTGACCCTATAACTATCGCCAGTATTTACGATCACACTGCTGTTCTTCATTTGTCTCAGGAAGGGATAATGGATTCTTTTTTTACATTTTTACACCAATCTTTATGCAGCTCAAGCACATTCCCCCCCCCGAGTTGTATGAATATGTTGATTCTATTCCTTTTCGTACGCTTACACGAGCTCGTCTGTGTATTAACGGTAGAGTATCCAGACCATTTTCTCATCATCGAGGTGCGAGACAGGGCTGCCTGTTGTCTCCATTACTATTTTCGATTGCTATAGAACCCCATGCGCAAATTCTTAGTCATTCCCCTGATATGCAAGGCATGTGGATTGGTACTTTGGAAGAGCGTGTATCCCTTTACGTGGATGATATGTTGCTTTACTTGTCAACAATTATGAAGGTGTTAAAGATTATACAAGACTTTGGGACTTTTTCTGGTTTCAAGGTTAACTGGTCCAAATCAAGTGTCTGTCCTGTAGACTTGGGGTCTCCCATCTCCCTTCCTTTGGAATGTCCACTACAGCTAACTACTTCATTCCGAATTCAGGTGCAGCACGTATGTGACAAATAATCTTTTTCCCTGTATATCCTTATTCAAAACCAAGATTGCTAGTTGGAAAAATTTACCCTTGACTTTGTCAGGGAGGATAAGCCTTTTTAAAATGGTTCCGTTAGCTAAATTCTTATATATCCTATCTAACAGGTCAGAAAATAGGGTTAAAAGAGGAATCAGAGCAAGGACCTCTCCAGTAACGTCCTGCCTCTTTTAATGAAAGAAAACGGACTGTTGCGGTACCATGAAGAAAAGACATTAATTTAAAAAGCATACATTTATTTCAAAACATAGTAAAAAGTCCTACAAGGGACATCAATTGAACATATTCATGATTTAGAAATACATTAACAATGATAATTGTTTTACAGCGTTGTTGATACTGGGTTGGTATAGCTAATGCCCACACAGATGCATGGACAAAAATTATATGGTGTAATACTTGCAGACGTGACCTCTACGTTTCGCGGTCACAGCCGCTTCTTCAGGAGGCGTCTGATAGTATATAATCTATGAAGATGAGAAACAATACAGTATCAACATGACAAAGTACATATATGATTTTGCAAAGAGATATACATGATTAATATTGGAGAACATATTTAAAATTTGAGATTTAGAATTTGCACTCACCAAACTATACCCATAAAGGTTCTCTGGAGCGATATTGTGAGACGCCCTTACGAGGCGTTCCCCCGGGGGCGAGCCAGGGAGGCACGTTAGGATAGTACTATTGTAAAGAATTCAAATAGGATATGGTTCTTTTAGAATCAATCAATTAGTGTGTCAAATTAAGAGGTCACCCAGGAGTGTCAAGGTGGGGGTGTGGTGACAAGGATGGTGACTCCAGTCACCATCCTTGTCACCACACCCCCACCTTGACACTCCTGGGTGACCTCTTAATTTGACACACTAATTGATTGATTCTAAAAGAACCATATCCTATTTGAATTCTTTACAATAGTACTATCCTAACGTGCCTCCCTGGCTCGCCCCCGGGGGAACGCCTCGTAAGGGCGTCTCACAATATCGCTCCAGAGAACCTTTATGGGTATAGTTTGGTGAGTGCAAATTCTAAATCTCAAATTTTAAATATGTTCTCCAATATTAATCATGTATATCTCTTTGCAAAATCATATATGTACTTTGTCATGTTGATACTGTATTGTTTCTCATCTTCATAGATTATATACTATCAGACGCCTCCTGAAGAAGCGGCTGTGACCGCGAAACGTAGAGGTCACGTCTGCAAGTATTACACCATATAATTTTTGTCCATGCATCTGTGTGGGCATTAGCTATACCAACCCAGTATCAACAACGCTGTAAAACAATTATCATTGTTAATGTATTTCTAAATCATGAATATGTTCAATTGATGTCCCTTGTAGGACTTTTTACTATGTTTTGAAATAAATGTATGCTTTTTAAATTAATGTCTTTTCTTCATGGTACCGCAACAGTCCGTTTTCTTTCATTAAAAGAGGCAGGACGTTACTGGAGAGGTCCTTGCTCTGATTCCTCTTTTAACCCTATTTTCTGACCGTATTCACATTCAGGATGATGGTACCTACTAATACACGTTTACTCCCCTGTGTAAATTATGTGGCATACTTGTAAACTATCTAACAGGTCAGTATTCATTCCCAATAGGATTTTGAAATAAATAAACTCCCTCCTTATCTCATTTCTTTGGCACCCTAAGGTGCCCAGACTCTCATTAAGCATGCTTTCTAATTTGCATTTGTATTATTATGCCTCTCAACTGGTGTATATACACTGGTGGCTCTTCCCGCAACTAAATGATCCTGCCACAGCTGCTGAGGCTGCTGTGGTGACTTTTTATGAAACCTTGACAAATCTAATATATCTTTAAATTCTTCGCCCAATTGTAACAGGATATCTAGATCCCAAACTCTTGGTACTATCATTACCTTCAACTGAGGCATGCAGCCACAATACAACTAGGACTCAGTGCAGTGCACCTAGATAACTCCTTGCTGGAAAAAGAATTATTATACAATGAACATTCTAAACTATGGTAATTAGTTCTTATTAGGGTACTCTAATTTGTAGTATCCCATCCCGTCACTATATGAGCCTAGAGGACAGCGGATATCCCTGATTTGTCTGGTGATAATTGGGAAGAGCTGCTTCACAGATATTTCACTACCACAATCTCAGTCAAGGATAGATTGATCCAGATACGTATTTTTCATAGGACATACTATACCCCACTCCGACTCTTTTGGATGTAAAGGAAAGACCACTCAGAGTGCCATAAATATCATAATGCCCAGGGTACCCTTCTACATATGTTATGGAGTTATGATAAAATACTTCCCTTCTGGTCTCAAATCACTCAATTTATCGCCACACATTTTGATCTCCCTAATATTTGTAGTCCGAAGTGGTGTATACTAGGGGTTTTAGAAGATATAGATCTCTGCTCCTATCAAAAACAATTTCTTAGATTTCTGTTATTTTTTGCCAGGAAAACGGTGGTACTGTAGTGGATTCACTCAGAGATTGTCCCCATTAATCTCTGGAAGAATCTCATTAATCATGTGCTACCAATTTATAAGCTACCAATTTATAAACTATTTAAAAATATTTAGAACCTATGAAGCAAGGGGATGCCGTCAAAAATGTAATAAAATTTGGGGACAATGGGTGGATACATTTGGATTGTGTGAATTGCGTGAAAACTGATTCACTCCTTTTAGACCTTCTCATGCTACTAATGTATACAGTGGGTGCCATGTATTCAAACATTTCGAAAGGAATTTCTCATATGTGGAGGAATGTCTTAGTTTGTGCTTGTATACTTAACCTTTTCCTGGATTTTCCTATTGTATGACAAGAACGTTTTTTCTGATTAGACCACTTCTGTAGAGTTTTATAACAATCACATTTTATTAAGTATTTTGTCTTTACACTCACAGCACATGTATATCATATTCCCATATACCTTTATACTTTTATTATTAATCCATAGCTCAGATTCTTCCTTTAGGGCTACTCATATAAACTAAATAAAAAAGGGAAAAATAAGAGAAAAATAAGAAAAGAAAATACATATATTTAGGTATTTTTTACCTATTCTTCCATATAGCTATTTTGTGCTGTCAAGTGATCCCCGTGGACTGATGCCTGCCCCAGAGACAGGCAAAAGTAGAAAAAAAGAGAAGAGAAAAGAGAAGGAAAGAAGAAAAAAAAGGAAAGAGGCATACATTAACACATACCCACACAGACATGGACATATCTACAAAAACTTCAAAAACTTCTGGGGAGCCCCCTCTCCCAACCATCAGGCTATTCACCCAAGTAGAATCCAAGTCCTGCTCATGCATAGTTACCTTTTCAAAGATAGGATCTCAACATTTCCGTGCTCAAGAATTCAACCCAAGGTGACCACAATTCCATAAACTTATGGTAGCATCCCTGCATGCTTGCAGTTATTTCCTCCATTCTCATTAATTGATGGAGTTCAACAATCCACTCCTTAATAGTGGGGGTAGCACTTCTTTTGTGACCTCTCGCGTAGAGCCCAGATATTTAGATAATAAAGCTATTTCTGGGGATTTCTGATAAGATATGCTAGTAACAGAGGTGCAAATTTGGAAAATAGACTCCCAGAATTCGTTAAGCTGTAGACAGGTCCACCATATATGGATCATTGTACCTACATCTCTTCCACATCGCCAACACTTATTAGGGTAAATCTGAGAAATTCTATGTAGCCTCTCCAGGCATCTGTACCATCTAATTAATATTTTATAATTTTTTTCTTGTATGTGAGTTGAAGATCTTGATTTAAAGGTAAACCAAAAAGCTTTCATACATTCATCTACAGATATCAAGTGGCCCAATTCTCTCTCCCAGTCTCTGATTTAATATGGCCTTAGGGGAAATGCATGAGCTATAAGTCCCTATGGAGTGAAGTAATTTTGGAGAAGTATCTATAATAATTTTGAAGCTGGAGGTACTGATACCACTGACCTGCATAATTGCGTTCAGTAGTCATTATCATATTAAAGTGCCTGAAGTCCTTTTGATGACAAAGCTTTTGTAATCAGGGAAGGATTTGGCCATATTCATCATAAAAACGTATCTGGCAACATGCCAGGCAAAAATTCTGGATTCCCCATTATCAGTGTTAATGGGCCTGGTACTGAGGAGACACCCCACATTTGGGCAGTACGGTCCCAGACTTTTAACAAAGACTGGGTCAAGGGTGGGAGTGTTTGTCTAGATGGGCATATTTAAGAAGCAACCCACGGCAGTGAGGTCAGGGGGACCCCTATTGTTTGCTGTTCAATGGCTACCCATTGTTTTATTCTATCACAATGGAACCAGTCTAATATTCTAGTCAATACCGAGGCTATATAATAAAATTCCATCTGCGGTAGACCTGCTCCCCCCTCTATCTTCCGCTTTACCAGGATATCGTAACACAGCCTAGCCGAAGAGTTTGGCCAGATATACCGAAGTAGGCTAGATCTTAGAGACCGAAAAAAAGTCAGAGGAAGAGCTATGGGCACTGTTTGATATAAGTACAAAAAGCGAGGTGAGATATCTATCTTATATATTGCCATTATCCTCTTATATATTGCCACTTCTGTAGAGTTGTTAGTTCTATAGGGTTTTATTTGTTCATTACTTTGGTTTCTAACCCATATTGTTAATTTTTTTTTTTTTTTACGTATCATCAACATACTGTTTCTTAGATGTGCAACAGCATAAGATGCTTTAGATGGAATACTTGTCTTACAACTAATGTTTTATTCACTATCCTAACAAGGCTTAACTCCTGTATATTTTTCTTCAGCCTTTTGAATGTAACATATCCCATAAGTTGTACTGTACTCATTTATAAACTACAATAAAAATGAAGTTTAAAAAAAAAACACATTCTAACACTTAGCTAACTATCCTAGCACCTACCTAGGCGGATACTGCATATATAACATGAAGACTTTACTGAACGATTTCTGAGACTTTATGTAACGTTTTAAACTATTGTAAGTTCTCTCAGCTGAAGACAAACAAATCCTGGAATACAGTTCAAGTAACACTGTACTTCTCAATGCAGTTCTTAAACAAGAGATATATGCATGTCTGTCACTAGTGGACACTGCAGGGGAAGGGCTCCAGATTAGTTTGATTGTGGGCTCCATCTTGTACCTTCTACAGTTGGGTGATTGTTGGGATACAGTAGATGATAATCTCTGTCCACTAAGGCCTTAATTGACAGATAAGAGGGTAAATTTGTCTGACAAATTAGTTTATCTTTGTTAACCTTTTAAATATTCCTATTAATGTTCTACACCATAATAGCCTACTGTTTACCCAGAGTCTGGTCAGTAAATCGTTTTTTCCTTTTTCTCCCCTGTAAAATGGTGAGACCAACATCTAGAGTTTGGAAACCTTTCCACAGTGAAATTTCTGCTGCAAGCAAAGCAAAGAAATATTCTTTTTCAAATGTTACAAGGATGACAAAACACAACCTGGCATACAAGAGGTGTCCTAAAGACATGAAAAATACTTTATGGAATGAAATGATGAGGACCAGAATGAAAGTGCAAGTAGCTTTTCACTTTAGAGTTCTGACTCCAGAAACACTGGGGAAGATTTATTAAAACTGGTGCACACAGAATCTGAAGCCGTAGGAGGCCCACATTTTGACCAGTGGTGGGGTAGGACTTCAGCTACCTATCCACTCTATGACCCCAAGTCCCCGAGCTACAACCCTCAAAGCTCTGCCTCACCTGTCTCACCTGCCTCCCCTGGCTGCACATCCCTGCTATGCAGCTGTGCATAGCAGGGATGTGCAGCCAGGGGAGGCAGGTGAGACAGGTGAGGCAGAGCTTTGAGGGTTGTAGCTCGGCGACCTGGGGTCACAGAGTGGATAGGTAGCTGAAGTCCTACCCCACCACTGGTCAAAATATGGGCCTCCTACGGCCTATGGTTCTGGAGATATGGGGATCCTTGTGCAGCCTGTCAGACACTACATAGAGAGCGGCCAGTTTAAATACAAGCTGGCACACTCTGTTTGCAGAAGACTGAGAGGATGAGCTCACAGTGACTCTCCTCACTTCTTGTCAGAGGCACTGGGCTCACTAGACAGCTTGGAGTCTTGGACCAATGGTAAAGCACCCAACCTGTCCAATAAAAATGCTGCAGTGGAGGCACACCAGTGTCATAGAAGGGGGCATGTGTCTAAAAGACAAATGCTCCCTTCCAGCCCTCTTAACTACAAGGAAAAAACATGGGTTTATGGGTATAAGATTTACCAACAATCCCATGTTTTTCTCACACGGTTAAGAGGGAGAATGAATATCTTCTACTGTTTTAATCAAGCTAAATCATATATTATTATGCTATATGTTATAGCTGTTATAGCCTCATATCAATAGGAGGAACAGTTCCCCAAGGGCCAGATAAAGGTGAGCAAAGGGTCACATCCAGCCTGAAGGCCCCAGTTTGGAGACCACTGGTTTATGGTTACCATAAACATCATTGCTAATTGTTTTAATAATACATGCCTGTTGTAAATGAATTATTTTTGTGGGAATAGGGTAGATTTACCAAAACTGGAACACTCATAATCTGGTGCAGCTGTGCATGGTAGCCAATCAGCTTCTAGCTTCAGCTTGTTCGACTAAACTTTAGCAATAAAACCTGGAAGCTGGATGGTTTCTATGCAGAGCTGCACCAGATTTTGCACACTTTAGTGTTAGTAAATAACCCCCCAATATGTCATGAAAAAAGTGTTGACTGTAAAATTTTTAATAGCTGCTCAAAAAACTAGTTTTTGACATGGAAGCCCTTTAAAGTGCCTCTAGCATCAGATATTTCTTTAATGCAGATACAGTACCTGCATGGTACACACTAAAGTAGAACTATATGCACAACGTTTTCATTTTAGAAGGGAGGGTTATAACCCCTGGACGTCCATAAATGGATGTGGATGTCCAACTGCGCAGGAGGTATAGGTACTCCCAGAGGTGGTGGTGATCTGATGGTGGTCAGAAGTCACCTGGCATCTTATAACGACTTTCCACCAGGGTGGATCATTCAGACAAAATGCAAAAAAGCCTCTTACCAGATCTCGTGGATTCCCGTGTCAGCGACAGGGAATCGCATGCGCAGTTTGTCACCAATGACGTGGAATGGGAGCTGGAATCGCCAATCCCTTGGGTTGTGGTCTGTAAGGGTCTCCGACAGCGACCGGATGGGTCTTCTCACCAAACCGTCCCAGCGTGAATCCGGGAGTTTTCAAAAGGTCACCGTAAGGAAAACGGTTGGAGGTACTGGGCCTCATGCGGTGAATGTGAAAACAAAAAGAATATGCCTCCACATGGTGCAGATAAAAAGGGTGTTTTTATTGACAAAAACAGCCATAGACAGATAAAAAACATGATCACGATGCATAAAAACAAATGGGCAACAAGGAGAGTGGTATATGTACCCGAAGCGTTTCGACCTAGGGGTCTTCAACAGGGGCATAGACCACCCACTCCAGGTTGCCTTATATATATAATAAAAATATCAAGAGAGGACCAATCACAATAAGTGAAAAAACAAGGCATTTCATTGGGTGGATACAATCACATGACTTGCTTGGATGATAAAACATAAAGATCATACATGGTCTTTGTAATTAAATAGATAACACTGATCTGAAACACAGAGTACTGTAGAAAGATCAACCAGCAGAGAGACCAACAACTGTAAGATCTATCTAATGGTGATAAAACGCTTTGCATTAAGTCCTAGTGAGGAAATACTCCTGTACTGACAGTCCAGCCGAATGTAACGCCCTGTCAGCCAGAGGAGCCAATCCCCGGTTGGTAAACAACAAATGTTAGAAGGAACAACCAATAGGCCGCTGTGTATAAGCCGACCTTTGTCTCTGCACTTCCGCATGTCCGGTCCGTGGAGGGAATGACGTCACGTCCGTGGGCGTGTCTAACGTCTCCCTCTCACGTGGCTCGTTCGGCCAATCAGAGGGCAGGCGTCCGACCCAGCTGTGCTGTTCGTACAATCTGTACACAGCAGAGGGATAGGACGTGACGCAGGCATACCAAGCGTCATTCGCCCTCTACCTTCTCAACTAACGGGTGCTCAATGTGGCCAAACGCGTCACGGTTCCATGTACATAAAGAAGTGTGTGATGGGGGATATTGGATCCTGGTAACCCGGAAATGTGTGTAAAGGTTAAGTGGACAGGAAGTGTATTCAGATATCGGACACACATGGTGAAATGTGTCGTAATGAGAAACGTCTCAATGAAATAAAATAAAAACGTGTAAAAAGATGACCTGAATGGCACACATATTTCACTTGTGATCCATATGTATATTGCTGAAACTAACTATAAATTATATAAAAAGAAAAAAGAAAAAAGAAAAAAAAAAAAAAACGAGGACACACCTTATAAGGTGTGTCAAAATGAAAAAATATCTGAAAGAAATATAGAAAAATGTAAAAAGGTGACGTGCATAGCTCACAGGTATCATTGTGATCCATTGAGTGATGAAAAACATTCAAATATACCGAATAGGTAGATTCTCAATAGAACAATTTATATTGGATGAATAGACCCTCTAGGTCCCTCCAATAACAAATGTGTAAAACATGTGAATGAAATTAAAAATGTGAATATGATGAAAAAAGGGGAGGGGGGGGCGTTACGATTGATTAATAAAGGAGTTGAGGTCCCACTCCACGTTCAAGCCAAACGGGAAATAGGACCTCAACTCCCATATCCAATAGGTCTCGAGGCGTGAAACGCCTCGAAGCTGGGATTCTCCTCTCCAATGTGGGACAAATTTGTCGATCACCTGGAATAAAGTCCCCGTCGGGTCTTTATTGTGACATTCCAGATAATGGCGGGGTACTGTGTGTTTATCCTTGCCTTTCTTGATACCTGCCACATGTTCATTAACTCGTATAGAGAAAGTCCTGATGGTGCGACCAACATACTGTTTGTGGCAGGGGCAAGTGATCAAGTAAACAATGTATTGTGATGTACAAGTTGTAAAATGTTTCATCTGATAAACAAGAGAAGTAACTGTAGACTGGAAAGTGGTACTTTTTTGTCTGCCTCGGATGTTGTGGAGGCAGACATTGCATCTACGGCAGGGGTAATAACCCTGACATTCCTGAAAAAAGGATACTTTTTTGGGGGGATCTATTATATTCGGAGCAATCTGTCCTTGAATGGACCGCGCTCCCCTGAATACAACAGCCGCCCGTTCCGGAAGAACTGACCCAAGAAGATTATCATTTAAAAGTACTTTCCAATGTTTCTTAATTATAGCTTTCACTTGTTTGGACTGAATGGAGTGAGTAGTGAAGAAAGACCATTTATACATAGGTTCAGCTATGGATTTAGGGCGTTCTATCAGGGTGGATTCTCTATCTGTAAATAGTGCTCTATTGAATTCCTCATCTAGATGTCTGGGATCGTAACCTTTTTCAATAAATCGATCTCTCAGAATTAATGCTTGTGACAGTAGCATTGGTGCAATTGCGCCGTAGTCTCAAGAATTGGCTACGGGGGACAGACTTGAGCCACTGCTCCTGATGACAACTGTCAAGCGGAATAAATCTGTTCCGGTCCGTAGCTTTAAAATACGTGCGGAACTCAAGATGCTTATCCACCACAAATATTTCTAAGTCCAAAAAATGTACACTGGTAGAGCTGGCCTCATAGCTCAAAGATATTCCTCTATCATTGGTATTGAGACTGGTCATGAAAATATCTAGCGATGTGCGGTCACCATCCCATAGGAAGAGGATGTCGTCTATGTATCTGGCCCAGAGGATCAATTCAGATCTCCGGGCCGCATGGTGACCGCACATCGCTAGATATTTTCATGACCAGTCTCAATACCAATGATAGAGGAATATCTTTGAGCTATGAGGCCAGCTCTACCAGTGTACATTTTTTGGACTTAGAAATATTTGTGGTGGATAAGCATCTTGAGTTCCGCACGTATTTTAAAGCTACGGACCGGAACGGATTTATTCCGCTTGACAGTTGTCATCAGGAGCAGTGGCTCAAGTCTGTCCCCCGTAGCCAATTCTTGAGACTACGGCGCAATTGCACCAATGCTACTGATTTCCAGTCACAAGCATTAATTCTGAGAGATCGATTTATTGAAAAAGGTTACGATCCCAGACATCTAGATGAGGAATTCAATAGAGCACTATTTACAGATAGAGAATCCACCCTGATAGAACGCCCTAAATCCATAGCTGAACCTATGTATAAATGGTCTTTCTTCACTACTCACTCCATTCAGTCCAAACAAGTGAAAGCTATAATTAAGAAACATTGGAAAGTACTTTTAAATGATAATCTTCTTGGGTCAGTTCTTCCTGGAACGGGCGGCTGTTGTATTCAGGGGAGCACGGTCCATTCAAGGACAGATTGCTCCGAATATAATAGATCCCCCCAAAAAAGTATCCTTTTTTCAGGAATGTCAGGGTTATTACCCCTGCCGTAGATGCAATGTCTGCCTCCACAACATCCGAGGCAGACAAAAAAGTACCACTTTCCAGTCTACAGTTACTTCTCTTGTTTATCAGATGAAACATTTTACAACTTGTACATCACAATACATTGTTTACTTGATCACTTGCCCCTGCCACAAACAGTATGTTGGTCGCACCATCAGGACTTTCTCTATACGAGTTAATGAACATGTGGCAGGTATCAAGAAAGGCAAGGATAAACACACAGTACCCCGCCATTATCTGGAATGTCACAATAAAGACCCGACGGGGACTTTATTCCAGGTGATCGACAAATTTGTCCCACATTGGAGAGGAGAATCCCGGCTTCAAGGCGTTTCATGCCTCGAGACCTATTGGATATGGGAGTTGAGGTCCTATTTCCCGTTTGGCTTGAACGTGGAGTGGGACCTCAACTCCTTTATTAATCAATCGTAACCCCCCCCTCCCCTTTTTTCATCATATTCACATTTTTAATTTCATTCACATGTTTTACACATTTGTTATTGGAGGGACCTAGAGGGTCTATTCATCCAATATAAATTGTTCTATTGAGAATCTACCTATTCGGTATATTTGAATGTTTTTCATCACTCAATGGATCACAATGATACCTGTGAGCTATGCACGTCACCTTTTTACATATTTCTATATTTCTTTCAGATATTTTTTCATTTTGACACACCTTATAAGGTGTGTCCTCGTTTTTTTTTTTTCTTTTTTCTTTTTTCTTTTTATATAATTTATAGTTAGTTTCAGCAATATACATATGGATCACAAGTGAAATATGTGTGCCATTCAGGTCATCTTTTTACACGTTTTTATTTTATTTCATTGAGACGTTTCTCATTACGACACATTTCACCATGTGTGTCCCCTATCTGAATACACTTCCTGTCCACTTAACCTTTACACACATTTCCGGGTTACCAGGATCCAATATCCCCCATCACACACTTCTTTATGTACATGGAACCGTGACGCCGTTTGGCCACATTGAGCACCCGTTAGTTGAGAAGGTAGAGGGCGAATGACGCTTGGTATGCCTGCGTCACGTCCTATCCCTCTGCTGTGTACAGATTGTACGAACAGCACAGCTGGGTCGGACGCCTGCCCTCTGATTGGCCGAACGAGCCACGTGAGAGGGAGACATTAGACACGCCCACGGACGTGACGTCATTCCCTCCACGGGCCGGACATGCGGAAGTGCAGGGACAAAGGTGGGCTTATACACAGCGGCCTATTGGTTGTTCCTTCTAACATTTGTTGTTTACCAACCGGGGATTGGCTCCTCTGGCTGACAGGGCGTTACATTCGGCTGGACTGTCAGCAGAGGAGTATTTCCTCACTAGGACTTAATGCAAAGCGTTTTATCACCATTAGATAGATCTTACAGTTGTTGGTCTCTCTGCTGGTTGATCTTTCTACAGTACTCTGTGTTTCAGTTCAGTGTTATCTATTTAATTACAAAGACCATGTATGATCTTTATGTTTTATCATCCAAGCAAGTCATGTGATTGTATCCACCCAATGAAATGCCTTGTTTTTTCACTTATTGTGATTGGTCCTCTCTTGATATTTTTATTATATATATATGGCAACCTGGAGTGGGTGGTCTATGCCCCTGTTGAAGACCCCTAGGTCGAAACGCGTCGGGTACATATACCACTCTCCTTGTTGCCCATTTGTTTTTATGCATCGTGATCACGTTTTTTATCTGTCTATGGCTGTTTTTGTCAATAAAAACACCCTTTTTATCTGCACCATGTGGAGGCATATTCTTTTTGTTTTCACATTCACCGCATGAGGCCCAGTACCTCCAACCGTTTTCCTTACGGTGACCTTTTGAAAACTCCCGGATTCACGCTGGGACGGTTTGGTGAGAAGACCCATCCGGTCGCTGTCGGAGACCCTTACAGACCACAACCCAAGGGATTGGCGATTCCAGCTCCCATTCCACGTCATTGGTGACAAACTGCGCATGCGATTCCCTGACGCTGACACGGGAATCCACGAGATCTGGTAAGAGGCTTTTTTGCATTTTGTCTGAATGATCCACCCTGTTGGAAAGTCGTTATAAGATGCCAGGTGACTTCTGACCACCATCAGATCACCACCACCTCTGGGAGTACCTATACCTCCTGCGCAGTTGGACATCCACATCCATTTATGGACGTTTTTGGTTTTAACTCACTTGTGGTTAATTATTCATTCTAGCACTATTTTATCATTATAAACACATATGCTCATTTGTACATGCGCTGCATTTTTCCATATACCTATTTATTGTTTTTGTCAGACTGTATGCAGCAGCTTTTATTTATTTCACTGGTTAGCGCGGTGTTTTCTATTTACTTCATATAACCCCTGGACCACTACTTATTTAACACATGCATTTATTCATTTATTTCCTTTAGTGAATTGACTTTAATGCCGTTTTATGCAGTATTTACAACGCATTTTTGGAAGTTGAAGTGAATACCGCATAAGGTGATAGTAATCTGACATTTTAGCATCGCATGAGATATTTAGGAAAAATGAGCGCGATCACCTAAATACCGCATGCCATGTGCTTTAGTGAATTGCAGCTTACCGATACTTAGTTGGGATGGCTGCATTCGTTTTCATTTTAGGCTTTTTTTCTTTTATCTCATCTGGTGATCTGGCCAGTAAGTCTTTTGTTTTTCAATAGAACAAGCAGTCCTGCAGATGTAGCAGTTAATAGATTGAGACAAACTATTTAACACTGACAGGGGTGTTTACAATGGTCATCTTTAATTTAATTACGTAAAAACTTTGTCCCAAAAGGAACAAAACAGTTTGCTGTAACTGCTCATAAAATGTTAGCTAGAGTTTGGCTTCAATTTGTTAATTTGGTAATCAAAATCGGCTAGTCCATCTAACACTCTCCTTTCTCCTTTCCTCGCAAAAGAGAAACATTAGGACAGCAACATTGTCAATCGGGGGGACTGACAATATTGCTGTCTCAATGTGTCTCTTTTGCTCCTTCATCTAGAGCTCCTTCATCTAGAGCGGAGACACATGAATACAGGAGGTGTGTTACTGGCCAGATCATCAGGTAAAAACAGGATGAAAAAGCCTACAAAAAAGAAAATGAATGCGGACACTGTGTCTGATGATTGGTAAGCTGCAATATATTACATTTTTGGTTTTGGCTTTAATACCGCTTTAAAATCTGTGCTGTAAAAGCCTGACCATGTTTAGTTTGTCACACTACATTACTTCTTGTTTATTACTGAGATGTGTATTTGGTTGTTCCACTTACTTCTATTTTAGGACATATAGCTTGTTTCTGTGTAGTTATTTTATTTTTAGAATTCATACTTCCTGCAGACATTATGGTTTTCAAGAGCTGTGACCATCATTTTGAAAAATGATGTGAACTCTGGGTCCATAGTATGCCCTAGTCACAAACTCATGGGAAGCTTTACTACACAAAGCTATACCAGATATTAGCAGGTACTAATAAGCTCTGATCATGCATATCCTTATGGTTACTAAGGAGATCATGGAAACCTCCTACTCCAAAAGTAAAACACAGAGCTAATGGTACAATGGTTTAGTGGAAAACTAACTGCAAACAATCCCACCTGGCCACCACCCTTGTAAAGGATTGTACCGTGTAGGCCATTTCCTTGACTATTGGGGTATTCCACTTTACCCAGCAGCTTGAGATACTGAACACTGAGCTGTACTGTTTACAGCAAATTTTACACTTTCTACTTTCTCTTCAGTGGACTACCAATAACATTACATTGAGAACAGCTTATGAAAACTGGTGTTTCTATCTTGCTGGTACCTAGTAGCTGATCACCTCTCAAAGATTTTCCCTGGTTCCTCCTCTCTGTGTTTTGGGGGCTGTGGGCAGGTGGGAACAATGTTCCACATGTGGTGGACATGTTCAGAGGTCAAATGGTTTTGGATGTTCATACCCTCATTTACTCGATTACAATGGTGAACATTGTTAAAAACCCTAGGGTTGCCCTTTTTAACCACTTGGCTACTGGGCACTTTTACCTCCTTCCTGCCCAGGCCAATTTCCAGCTTTCAGCTCTGTCACAATTTGAATGACAATTGCGCAGTCATACAACACTGTACCAATATGAACTTTTTATCATTTTTTTCACACAAATAGTGCTTTCTTTTGGTGGTATATAATCATCACTTGTTTTTTTATTTTTTGCTAAACAAACAAAATCATTTTGAAAAAAAATTTTTTTTTCATAGTGTGTTATAAAATTTAGCAAATAGGTAATTTTTCTCCTTCACTAATGTGTGCTGATAAAGGGCTGCAGTGATGGACACTGATAGGCTGCAATGATGGGCACTGATGGACACTGATGAGGTGGCACTGATGGGCACTGATAGATGGCACTGATGGGCAGTGATGAGGTGGCACTGGTGTGCACTGAAGAGGCTGCAATGATAGACGGCACTGATGGGCACTGATAGGTGGCACTGATGGGCACTGCTAGGCAGCACTGAAGGGCACTGATACAGTAGGTGGCACTGATAGGTGGCACTAACAGGTGGTGCTGATGGGCACTGATAGGTGACACTGATGGACATTGATAGGCACTGGTAGTTGACACTGATGGGGCACTTATAGGAAGCACTGGTAGGTGACACTGATGGGCAATGATAGGCAGCACTGATGGGCACTGATTGGCAGCATTGATGAGCACTGATTAGCAGCACTGGTGGGCACTGATTGGAAGGACTGGTGGGAACTGATAGGCAGCACTGGTGGGCACTTTTGGGACTGTACTGATAATCAGGACACTGGTATTGGTAGTCTTACCAGGCTGCCGCACATAGAAAGCAAAATTGTGTTTAAAGAACCAAGCCCATGATTGGCATCAGTGATAAGGAATATATTCAACTACGTCTCTCTCACATCAAGAGTTCCCATCATTTTTGGCCACAGAGGGATGTAAAGTTTGTATAATCTTGATACATAGAAATATAAAAATATAAAATAAATATAGGGTTCAAATTGGGAGGGTAACCATGCTGATCATTATGGTGGAAAAATGAAGAGTACCTTTAATAGAATCAAAAATCTCTGTGCTAGAGGCACAAAAGCCTCATGAACAATATTGCAAAGCGATATATTGATCAGCATCCACTAGGGGGCCTTGCTTCATCATCTGGGAGTCATGTGTATGAAATTCCAGACGGTGAAGTTTAAAGATGATCCTAAGAAACATAAACATATAACAGGCAAGACAATAAGCAATGCATCCCTGGGCATAGCCTCTGTATAGATTGAGCTGTAAAGAGGCACTTACCAGTTGGATGAAAAAAGGCAGTCACAAGGTTTGGGGAGAGACACAAAGTCTCCCCTGTAGTGAGGAGGCTGCAGCAGAATGTGGCGGTATGAAGAACCGCACTTATACTCCCTCCATCACGGCGGCATCTGACATCACCGCCGTGATGCGGATGAGTAATGAGGAGGTCAAGGAAGGGCACATGAACGGGAGGAATGGAGGGGGAGGAGAGTAGCAGCATCTGGAAGCGTGATGCTGATTGCGTCAGTATCTGCCAGTGCGCATGCGCCAACCCAAAATGCGCGCGC
This sequence comes from Aquarana catesbeiana, assembly GCF_042186555.1. NCBI lineage: Eukaryota > Metazoa > Chordata > Amphibia > Anura > Ranidae > Aquarana > Aquarana catesbeiana. Next base: position 51,235,005 of record NC_133332.1, on the reverse strand, counting down.
AATGTGTCTTTAGAGCAGATGAAGCCTCAGGGTCCATCTTGAAAGAGGGATAAAGATATTATGAGCAGTGTGGTAAAACTGTCAGAAAGGTATTGTGGACCGGAACTGACAACAACATAGTCAGACCTCAAAACCGCACAAATAATTGAATTAATGGGTACAACTGTACATGTTCAAGCCAATATGCAATGAGTAATAAATCCAAGCCGTTCATGAACAACCCAAAGGCTGATACCTCAAAAGGACACCCAAGTGGAGGGCGATTGATTACTCGCCTGCCTCATGGGTGCCTCTGGCGTCCGTGTGGACCAAAATCAAACTGACCGAGACACTGGTGAGTGAGAGAGATTAAACTAGGTTAAATACCTCGTACATTAATTTTTTAAGAAAAAAGTATGTAATGATTTAACATTTTTGAGGCAGCCTGTAAAGGACATGGTATCAAACGAATGGGGAAATAGGAAAAAACACATACAGATAAATACAATATGATTGGGATACAACACACAATGAGAAAAAAAAATGTATGTATGTAGGGAAAATTTATAGAAATGGTTTATAACTAAATGTGTCGTTGAGGCCTGGATACTTCAGAGCTGATAGCTCATGTATCCAGCGTGCCTCCTTTTGAAGAAGCACCTTGTCATAGTTCCCCCCTCTATCACCAGGGGGAATGTGTTCAAGGGCAAAAAAGTGCATGTAGCTACTATGAAAGTTGTGTTGTAAACCAATGTGTCGACTTATGGGGGTTTCCATATGTTTCTTGTGTATCAGTGAGACATGATCTCTTATTCGGCAGAAGAAGGGTCGCTTGGTTTTTCCAGTATAGAACCTTTGACATTTACATTGCATAATGTAAACAATGCCCACTGATTGGCATGTGACCGAAAAATTAGATCTAAAAAAGGCGACCGTTAGGAAGCAGAATACTGCGTGCTGCATGTATGAATCTGCAGAAATTGCATCGATAGCATGGTCTACTGCCTTTGAGGGATTCATGGCTTGTGTTTACATCATGATCAGCTGTCATTGGACATAGCTGGTCATGTGGTAAAGGGCTGCTGCGAATGGCCCTTTACCTGAGTCCAAAGGACGCCCTCCTTGCAAAATAAGCCTGCATGTAGCTGGCTATAGCGCAGGCGGGAAGGGGTTAATGAGCCAATCAAAGGGATTATCAGACATACTCAAACATTAATATATTTCATATTCTTAGTTGCCAAAATCGCAATAGCTACCACTTGGAAGACCCCCGTAATGGATCTGGCGGTAATGATGAAGCCAAAACTAACATGGATAAGGACCAATGAAAAAATGGTCAATGTTTTGAAGGATACTTCCTTATGATGTGAGAAGGTCTGAAATCCCTGAATACTCTATATTCAAACTCTATATTTAAAGCTGATGCTTTGGCGGTTGGAGTTGGCTCTCGGAAGGCCTATGGTTCCCCTTACTTCTCTCTTTTGTTTTCCTTTTCTTTTTTTCCCCATATTAATATTAATTGAGCAAAAGAACAAATTACAATCATCAAAAATTAAAATTTGGAAAACATTATGTGACAAAAGTAAGGGCTAAAAAAGAAAAGGGAATACATCAGCTTTGGGTTCAGGCAGATGAAGAACAAAATACATCCTACCCAGTATGTACCATTTAAATACAATTTTTATAGAAGATTGATGATGGGTTCACACTGCCGCACAGAGCGTCTAACAGCAGGGGTCTGCTGCGTCCCTGTTCACCACTGGACTTGATTGACAGCAGCGGGAGCCAATGGCTGCGCTGCTGTCAATATATTCAACCAAGAGCCAGGACCCCATGCAGAGAGGGACAGCGCGTCTCCGGTGTGGGATTTACGGGGCTCAGGTAAGTAAAACGGGGGGGGGGGGGGGGGGGGCGGGGGGCCGGTGACTGCCAGAAGTTTTTTCACCTTAATGCATAGGATGCATTAAGGTGAAAAATATGAGGGTTTACAGCCCCTTTAAGGCTCAAGCAGCCCACCAGGTAAGTAGTTACATAAAGAGGATAAAGTAGTATCACTCAAAGTCACAGTTTATTACAAATACAATAAGAGTGCAAAAATGACTGAAATATACCTCTACCATTCACCCATTAAAACATGACAACAATGTCATAGAACCAAACTGTCCGGACTCCCAGCCATATGTGTAGACTACCCCCTTTAAAGTATAAGGCTGTACTCATAAAGGATAGCAGACATATTGACTAAGTGGTGAAACACCCTGGGATTCCCCAAGAAAAACTTGCTTAGTAAAAGCTATCAAGCTGACCAACAAGGTGACATATAATAAGCCAAAGGGATTTATAGACAAGGAAACCAAGCACTAGTGGCACCCATGAGGTTAACATTAACAGTTGTAGCCAAACTTCATCCCAAATGTTCTCCCTGGGTTACTTGTTGGTAAACAAGGACAAATATAGCTAGTCCTTTGGCAGTCCTACAATCCCACGTACTGAGCAGAAGGGCTTCAGTATCATGTACCTGGTAGCAGTGCCCAGCAGAGACCACGAAAAACAACTGTGGTGGATGGCCGAAGAATTCTTTCCCTGGTGAAGAAAACACCCTTCACAACAGTTGGTCAGATCAAGAACACTCTCCAGGAGGTAGGTGTATGTGTGTCAAAGTCCACAATCAGGAGAAGACTTCACCAGAGTGAATACAGAGGGTTCACCACAAGATGTAAACCATTGGTGAGCCTCAAAAACAGGAAGGCCAGATTAGAGTTTGCTAAACAACATCTAAAAAAGCCTTCACAGTTCCGGAACAAAATCCTATGGACAGATGAGACCAAGATCAACTTGTACCAGAGTGATGGGAAGAGAAGAGTATGGAGAAGGAAAGGAACTGTTCATGATCCAAAGCATACCACTTCATCAGTGAAGCAGGTGGTGGTAGTGTCATGGCGTGGGCATGTATGGCTGCCAATGGAACTGGTTCTCTTGTATTCATTGATGATGTGACTGCTGACAAAAGCAGCAGGATGAATTCTGAAGTGTTTTGGGCAATATTGTCTACTCATATTCAGCAAAATGCTTCAGAACTCATTGGACGGCGCTTCACAGTGCAGATGGACAAAGACCTGAAGCATACTGCGAAAGGAACCAAAGAGTTTTTTAAGGGAAAGAAGTGGAATGTTATGCAATGGCCAAGTCAATCACCTGACCTGAATCCGATTGAGCATGCATTTCACTTGCTGAAGACAAAACTGAAGGGAAAATGCCCCAAGAACAAGCAGGAACTGAAGACAGTTGCAGTAGAGGCCTGGAGCATCACCAGGGATGAAACGCAGCGTCTGGTGATGTCTATGCGTTCAGACTTCAGGCTGTAATTGACTGCAAAGGATTTGCAACCAAGTATTAAAAAATGAAAGTTTGATGGATGATTGTTAATCTGTCCCATTACTTTTGGGACATTACTTACCTTAAAAATTGGGAGGCACATATACAAACTGTTGTAATTCCTACACAGTTCATCTGATTTGGATGTAAATACCCTCAAATTAAAGCTGAAAGTCTGCAGTTAAAGCAAATCTTGTTTGTTTCATTTCAAATCCATTGTGGTGGTGTATAGAGCCAAAAAGATTAGAATTGTGTTGATGTCCCAATATTTATGGACCTGACAGGTATTTACGATTTGAACATGGCACTTCCCTTTATCCCAATGCCATATACAGTAATCCCACAGTTTCTTGATTTATTTATCATTCATTTGTAGGGCTCATGCACACTTGCATCTCAAAGAAGCTCAAAGAAGCAGCTCCTACAGGCTTTTGAGCTTTTTTGAGCTCTTACTCTTTTTCTGCCTGGAAACTTCCCTTCATGTTAGTTAATGTGTCCATGCACACTATGGCTTTTTTAGGAGTTCACAGGCATATGCTCTTACAGGCAGAACACCCCCCCCACCAAACTCGTGTTTTTTTAAGAGGGGCTTTCAAGCAGAAAAGATGCCCAAGTGCCCTGAAAAGAAAAAAAAGATCAAAAAAGCACGAACAGACACAAAAAAAGGAAAAACAAGCTGAGGGTTTGTGAACGCTTATGCTTCAAAGAGCTTGAATAAGCTAAAATAAACTCAATAAAAATGTGCAAAAGAGCACAAAAAAGCACAAAAAAGCACAATCTTATTTAAGCTTTTAGGCAGAGAACTAAAAGCTCAAATGACTGTAAAAGCAGCTTTTTTTTGAGCTGCAGTGTGCATGAACCCATAAATATTGACGGTATTCTTGTTATCAAGTTATCTTACCAAACTTATCTACTTGTATTTTTCCTGTTCATCGTAAAGCAATTACATTTTCATAAAAAAAAAAAATTATGAGCAACTACAGTCAACAAATGAAATTGATGAAACTTCTAATGCTGTCTATGAAACTACTTTGCCTAACCATGTATGTTTGCTGCAAATAGTCTGTAGTCAAAACATCCATTCAATTTATCTTAAATGTATCTAAACACACCACTATAGATATAATAAACATGTTGCAGCCTATCGGTCCTTAGATGTCATGGCTCCATTACTGTAGTTTCCTGTTTTCTTAATTTTCATGTTTCTGCCAATAACACAGTTCCTGTATAGGGTGGTGACACTTATTCACTGTTTTGCTTCTTTTAGGTTCGTGTTGTCACCAAAGGACAGGACAACAGAACATTTCACCATCTCCTCATTTACATGGCATTAGGGGGAAATGTTCTGCAGTCCACAGAGAAGCAACGGTCAGGGCTGCTAACACTGCTTAGGATTTTTAGAGGCACTAAGTTGGCAGCTGAAAACAGGATTTTAGAAACATTTCTGGCAGGATCACTATCCAACTTGCAGGCTGGAGGTATAACTTGAACCAACTGAAGCATCAAGACTGCAGTGCAGGTCAATAACCAAGCTGTGATGTCTCATAGGGGTGTCCATATCACAAGGCTGATTGAACAGGATCACAAATTATTGCAGGTAATGCAGATGCACAGTGTATATTTCAAATGTGTCTTTAGCAGTTTGCATTGAGCTTAGTCTTAATTTATTTTGCCCTAAAGGCTTGGTGTTACATTGTCTTTACCACACTTTCCATGATGTCACCAGTTTAGCAAATGGTGAGTGTGGAAGAGGAAGGGTTTTGGCTGGAGGTTGTCAAGAAAAATTCACAATAATGAGACCACAGTAAATCTCTAACAGTTTTCACCACTCTGTCTGGGAAAATGAAGCTCCTTCTGTTCATCTACATATTTCCTTTATTCTTTTGCTGCCTTGTCCTACAAAAAGGTAAGAAACTATAAAACTTCCACTATCAAGGATGTATTTTAGGATTATTTATTCTAATTGGGTACTGATAATGGTACCAGGGCACTTAAGTTAGCTAAACAGTAGGGGGGATTACTCTTCTCCTGGGGGTTCCTTTATCATCCATACTGAATGATATTTCACAATTGTCTAGGGGTACCTTAAATTTAATATATACACTGAAGAATCAATATGTTAAGTTTCGTTTTTGGGTTTAGATACAGTGTATCTGTAGCCATAGAACCACAAACAATGCAGATAAATTGCTAATGATTTCATTTTCATCAGCCTGTAGGAACTGTTTTTGTTTTAGGAATCATAGCAAATAATTTTCCTGGATCTACTTCTAAAGTGTCTCCTGAAACAGAGAAAACAAAATAAAAATAGTTCACATGAAGATCACATGAGATAACATTAGATAAAAATATGAGACGTAATATTTGTGTTAAAAAGGAAATAAAAAAAAAAACAAAAATAAATAAACCAGCTGCCAGTAGAATGACCAATATATAATAAAACACAAAAAGGATTCTCCTTAGGAACAGCCACGGCAGAAGAAAGAGGGGCTGTTTAGGGTGCATATATCGATGTGAAAAAGCAAAGCAAATATACCACGCTGTCTACAAACAATGTAAGGAAGCAGGGACGCTCTGCTGAAGTCACTGTTTTATTTTAAGCGCTTTTTTTATCAACCAAAATGTGAGTGTATTTCCTCCTTTTTTTTCAATGAATAACTTCTGATTTAAACTGAATTACACTATGTGCCTACTTTTTCTTCCTTTTCATAAATATATCCCATTGGAGAAACCATCCATGCGGTTTTCTGTCTAAAATCTACCCAATTGAGGTCCACTGTTGGAGTTGGTCTTCTGGCTGGAGGTTGTGTCCATTGTGACAGTTTCCCTTGGGTGTGTAGCCCTACAAGCCTGATTGACCCATTAGGCGTATACCTATTTGGGTTCAGTCGTTCTGGTAAGCCTTTTGGCAAGTTTGGGCACGTTTTTCTATGTCACACTGTTACCCAGTCCAAGTGTCAGCTATTTTTGGATATTTATCAATTATTGTTTGGTTCACCTTTCCAAACATTTAGGATCTGTTTCCTTTTTCTTTGGACATTATTATTGGACATTATTCACATAATTCCTATTTGCATATTTGTTTATATGACACTCAGTATATCATTTTTTTTTTAGGTATATTACATTTGTATATTTTAGTGTATACTTATGTGTATCTATACACTGTTTGTATTGTCTTGAGTTTATTCTCATATCATCTGTGTGCACTTTTTCATATATATGTTTATGTACACTGTTTTATATATTTTTTTCAGTTCACTTTGAGATTAATTTTGAGCGCTGCACTCATCTTTCACATAGGGTGCATATATCCAATTGAATTGATCAAATAATTTGTAGACATTCATTTATTTTATATACATAAATATGGAAAGTATAGCTTAAAATAAATAGAAAGTTACATTTGTAACAGAATACATTTCCATATTGCCTTTACCCATATTTAATACAATTTGTTGAACATACTGATACTACATACATGTATGTTATTTGTTACGTATACAGTATATTTCAATGTTGAAAAAAGATCACTGCAGTAAAGGATAGCTGGCAAATTGAGGCTTCTTCAAGCAGCAATGGAAATATGTATCTAAAATATGCAATAATACCATAATTAGTACATGTATTACTAAATTTAGAACGATATACAATGTTGGAATATGAAAACTTCAGCACTAGTTAAGACTAATAGTGTAATAACAGTAGTGAGACTCCTCAACATAAAAGTGCTTATATGTTAATGATGAAACTATATCATGGATTATTAAACAACACATATATAAAGTGCAACAATAAATTTCAGAAGAGCAAATTCAAAAAGTCTTAAAATGTACAAACAATAATAATACAGATCCTCCACAGTGTAAAATAAAGCCCTCCGCCACAATGATCAAAATAATTCCAAGATGCGGATGTATCACTTCGTTTTCACAGGTGTGATGACTTTTATCATGAATGAGACTCCAATAAGCGCCCCAGTGAACCACCACCTTCACAATGGAATGCAAGGCTTACTGAAAGTTTGGACCTCGAAGCCTAGAGGTCAGTCTAATGCCATGTACACACGGGCGGACTTTGACGGACTAGGTCTGGCGGACTTTCTGATGGACTTTCCGACGGACTTTCGAATAAACGGACTTACCTACACACGATCAACCAAAGTCCGACGGCTTCGTATGTGATGACGTACGACCGGGCTAAAATAAGGAAGTTCATAGCCAGTAGCCAATAGCTGTCCTAGCGTTGGTTTTTGTCCGTCAGACTAGCATACAGACGAGCGGACTTTTCGTCCGGACTCGAGTCCGTAGGACTTTTGGGAAAAAAAGTCCGCTGGAGCCCACACATGGTCGAATTGTCTGACGGAGTCCGGTCCGCCGGACCTAGTCCGTCGAACAGTCCGCTCGTGTGTACGCGGCATTAGCATGAGTATGGTACAATCCCAATATAAGATTAACAAATGGATCACAGTCACCTCATCTGCTTCTGATGTCACATTTGGCCATCAACAGAAACATAGTACTCCAATAGTGTGGATCAACCAAGATTTTTTTCTTGTAAAAACCAAATGTAAAAACAGTTAGCAAAAAATGTTCATATATATCATGTATACAAAAAATTGTGCATCTGTGTGACCATATTATTGTATGGTAGTATTTAGTACACAATCTTCTTTGTTATTTTACATGCCCTTATTTTTGCTTTTCTTCACATTAACATGCAGATCAAACTGTCGGGTCAATGTGATATAGACAGGAATTGAGGAAAAAAAAACCTATAGCACTGCCAGGGCAATTGCTTAAAAAAAAAGAAGAAATAATAAACCAATGTAGATAAAAGGTGATCATTGTAATCACCCCTGGCAGTGTTGTAGTTCTCCCATTTACTCAGATGTAGATTGAAGAATATTTTGGATTAGCACTTTAAAGTAATGCTAAAGATATTTTTTAAATAACATAAAAATGCTTACCTGCTCTGTGCAATCAAGTTGCACAAATAGGTTGCTTACCTGCTCTTTGGCGGTAATGCATTAAGGTAAAAACTATCTGAACTATCAAACCACTTTACAGAGATATAAATTTCATAAAATTACCTTTATTAAAAAATGAAAATTATGTCTCTGTACCTGTAAAGTCCCAGGACCAAACACTCTTCACTATACATCTATCTACATAATAGAGACGATGGTACAATCCATTAATGGAGTATAATCATGGATGTTATTGGTCTAATTTGGGTTACAAATGGAATTGCTTCTCCCATTTACTGTCACTCCTGCTGGATGGCTTGATCTACATGTAATTGTGAACAATGCAAATAAAGCATATAAAATAAAAAAGATTGTTTGTATTAAATATTATTATTACATGCAGTTAGCAATAATGGTCTTTTATGTCCTGTGGATCAATGATCCAAAAATCGCTGATTTAACTGACACCATGGTTTTTAATTTAAAAAAAAGCAATGAGTGATGTGAGAGAGATATTATCTGACTTTATTGTAAGACTTCTAGGAACAAATGGGAAGATGGGGGGTAAGGGGGGGGGGGGGGGGTAAAAACCGCTTTAAAGTGCGCTTGTGCTCAGACTGTAGAGATTAAATTATTTATTTTAACAAGCATTAAAAGAGCTTCAAAACAAACCATCTTGACCTCTCTACTATTAATACTCAAAGATCCTCAAAGATCACAACAAAGACTCTAAGCGCTCGTTCATGTTGTAGCAATTTGTCATGTGCAGCAAGTCGCAGCCTATTGCCGGCAATGGCACCATTCCGACTTTGCGACGCCCCACCGTTTTGCAAAAGTAGTTCCTGCATGGTTTTTGGTGATTTCAGGTGCAACTTCAATAGACATCTGTGCATAAAGCCACACAGTTGTCTTTTAAGTCAGACCCGAAGTCGCACTGAAATGCAGCTTTGAAAACATGCGATTTCAGATAAGGTCACATGATTTCAAAGCTGCCTTCAGTGTGAATGAGGGCTAAAGCTGATTTTTCAGGTTCAAACAGCCCAGAAACACCTGCTGTGCATTTAAATGCTGGGAGTAGTGGAATGGTTTAGCAAAAAAAAACTGGGCAGGGCTTACACCCCTCTGGCTATCAAAATGCTTTTCAGTCCACAATAGAAAAATAAGAATGTGTTTCTAAGAGATCAGATTTTCTGTATAAGATAAAATAAAATACAAAGAGATGTGCATGTGTTGCTGAGATGTACTGCATATATTTTTTTTTTTTCATTTTGCCTCAACATACAATGTTAAATGGGGTACACACTATAAGAAAATTGGGCAAACGTTCCTCCAATTTTTCTCGATATTTCACAGCAAATCAGAACCGATGAAAGAAAATTCGTACAAAAATTCATATGAATATTCTCGTATGACAAAGACTTTTTTTTGTTGTTTGTTTCTAATCATGCGCAGTCTTTACTTTTTCTCTTATGAAAATTGTACGAAAACGGTACACATTAAATGAAAATGGTTTGTTCTGTTAAGCCCCATACACACGATAGGACTTTGTACAAACTTTCCCTTGGATTTTTGTACAAAAGGCTTTGGCCATAAGTTTGTATTGCATACAGACGGCAGGACTTTTCCAGCCAACTTTCACCAAATCACGTGGTTTTTCGGCTCTTTACCACCACCCTTTGGTCAACTTCTGTATTGTTGTCTGATATTGTGTCAATCTCGCCACTTTTATCGGCGAGATTGACACCTTGCGAGCCGGGTCCACACTGGTGTGGGGATCTGACTTGGATGCCCGGCAATGCCAGGCACTGTGTTTGGTATGAATCTTGAGGGGGAACTCCACGCCAAATTTTAAATAAAAAACCGGCATGGGTTCCCCTCCAGGGGCATATCAGGCCCTTAGATCTGGTATGGATTTTAAGGGGAACCCCCATGCTGAATAAACAGCGTGGGGGTCCCCCCAAAATCCATACCAGACCCTTATCCGAGCACACAGCCCGGCTGGTCAGGAAAGGGGGTGGGGACGAGCGAGCGGCGCCCCCTCCTGAGCCGTACCAGGATGCATGCCCTCAACATGGGGGGTGAGTGCTTTTGAGGAGGGCCTGCGGCCCCCCCACCCCAAAGCACCTTGTCCCCATGTTGATGAGGACAAGGGCCTCTTCCCCACAACCCTGGCCATTGGTTGTCGGAGTCTGCGGGCGAGGGGCTTATCGGAATCCGGGAGCCCCCTTTAATAAGGTGGAATGCCCTCTGAGCGCTCCGCAATGGACTTATATAGGCGGTGATCCCGCCCCCTTATGAGGTCACAGTCCGGGGCATGCTGGGACTGTGATCTCATAAGGAGGCCTGATCATCGGATGACATGACCACGCCCCCTTATGAGATCACAGTCCCAGCATGCCCCGGGACTCTGACCTCATAAGGGGGCGGGGTCACCGCCTATATAAGTCCATTGCGGAGCGCTCAGAGAACATTCCAGCTGGAGAGAGTGTCGTGTCAACATCGGAAGAAGAGGAGAGGGAAGAAGACAATCCAGAAGTCCGGGCCACCGCTAGCAAAAGAGCAGCAGAAGATAGCAGAGCCGTCAGAAGATCCGGACACTGGGAGAAGACGCCGGAGAGACCCCCGGAGTCAGAAGAAGACCCCCGAATTCGGAAGAAGACCCCAAAGTCAGAAGAAGACCTCCGGAGTCAGAAGAAGACCCGGAGTCAGAAGAAGACCCCCAGAGCTGCCTAATAAATTACTTTAAAAACCTGTGTACTGTGTTTTTTTATTGACACTTTTTTCCTAGGTGAATGGGTAGGGGTACGATGAACCCCATACTCATTCACAAAGGGTGGGGGGCCGGGATCTAGGGGTCCCCTTATTAAAGGGGGCTCCTGGATTCTGATAAGCCCCCCACCCGCAGACCCCAACAACCAATGGCCAGGGTTGTCGGGAAGAGGCCCTTGTCCTCATCAACATGGCATGCGGCCTGGTACGGGTCAAGAGGGGGGAGGGCGCTCGCTCGTCCCCACTCCCTTTCCTGACCGGCCGGGCTGCGTGCTCGGATAAGGGTCTGGTACGGATTTTGGGGGGGACCCCCACACCGTTTTTCGGCGTAGGGGGTTCCCCTTAAAATCAATACCAGCCCGAAGGGCCTGGTATTCCTCCAGAGGGGAATTCCCTCTCGTGCCCGTCGCAGTAGGAAAATGTGTTTTTCCTATTGCAGCCAGCGCGAGATGTACAGTACCCTGTCGCCGAGAACCAGCGCGATCGGATCACGCTGGAAACATTCTCGTGGCTGCGTACTGTAGTTTGTACAAAAGTCCGATGCTTTTGTGTACACACGATCAGACTTTGCTCCATCGGACTTTTGTTGCCGGAAAGTTTGTGCGTTCGCACAGCCAACAAAAGTCCGATGGAAACAGAAAAAGTTTGCCCGATGGAGCATACACACGATCGGATGTTGCTCCAAAACAGCTAATTTGCATGTTTGTTGTCAAAAAGTCAGATCGTGTGTACGGGCCTTTACCGTACGAGAAAAAATTTGGAGTTTGTCCCCTCGGGAATATTCATACAAAAATTTGGAAACGACTGTCGAAACTCGTGTACACGCTATACGAAAATCGACCGAAAATTCTTTGGACGGAAACGTTCGCCTGATTTTCTTATAGTGTGTACGAGCCATTAGTCTGATCCGACCCACAGATTACACTCTGAAAAATGCACAAATACTGTATGTGGGAAAATGATGACATGTCTTACTAATACGGAGTCATGTAAGAGCTTACTGATTTTCAAATTGTTGGTACCCATTTATCTGGTGCCTCTGTGACTGAAATTCCCAATTTGTTTGCCATGTCACAAGGTACAGTATTAAAGTTGTATGAAGGAAGAGAGGAAAAAACAGGATTTTAATGGTGCTGACAAATAGTAATGAAAACCAATTAAATACAATTTGTAATACTTTTAATGAGAAGATATATTATAATATAATATATCTTTATAATAATAGATAAACAAAAACCACTTGGGTCATAAATGATCAATCATCTTTTAAACAGAGATTGTTTTTAAAAGCTGAATATTCGCCTGTGACCATCTGTATCACCAATTGTTGATAATTTATGACCCAAGTGGTTTTGTTTATATATTTTCAACTATATTCTCATTAAAAGTATTAAAAATTTTATTTAATTGGTTTTCATTACTATCTGTCAGCACCGTTAAAATCCATTTTTTTCCTCTCTTCCTTCATACAACTAACTATTTGGGATGAGGTGCTAATCTTTTGGGTGTTCTACCTCAAGCCGGACTAACCCCATAAATGTTACAGTATTAAAGGTTATGACAGCATATACAGTTTCCAGGGAAATGATGTCTGATAAGCATAAACGGGCCGACATGGTCAACTGACCGAAAGAGACATAAGGACATTGCATAGGATTGTGATCCAGATTTTTGCATGAAGAATGGTATCAGATTCCATTTTCCACCATCAAAGACTTATATTTGTTAGTTTCCAGGAGAATTCAGGCTGTCTTGGATGCCAAAGGCGGTCCAACACCATATTAGACAATGATTTCTTTTACCATACCATACTTGTTTTACATCATTTTGCCCAACCCCTATATATGTGTGTGTGGTGGGTGGGGAATCTCCAACCTACAGCTCACTGTCCAAGCAATGACCGATAACTTCTGGGTTGGGATGAACCTGAGTTTGGACCAAGCCTAGGCCCGAACGCAAGCTCATCACATATATATATATATATATATATATATATATATATATATATATATATATATATATATATATATATTTATTTATGGTCGAAGCCCTCCGTCCTGAGAGATATGAAGCACATGAACACGTCACAAGACTAACAACATAAAATAGACCTGAAGTGTGCCCTGGCCTGCTGTATGGTAAACCCAGATCTGCTGGGTGGTATGCCAGAGAAGGGCGCATACCTTAAGAAAGTAATGGATGTTTCTGTAGAGAAATTGTTTGAAGAGAAGTACCCTAAGAAGGGGAATGGGTGGGTAGGTACCGCGCACTGGAACCGACACAGACCATCTTGGGTGGTCTGGTTAAATACCCTCCGGGCTCCTCCCATAATTTCAGGCCAGTAAACAGGCCTTCCTATTTATGGTCGGAGCCCTCCGTCCTGAGAGATATGAAGCACATAAACACGTCACAAGACTAACAACATAAAATAGACCTGTAGTGTGCCCTGGCCTGCTGTATGGTAAACCCAGATCTGCTGGGTGGTATGCCAGAGAAGGGCGCAAAAAGACTTGGTTAGGGAGGTAATGATTTCCTTAAGTTTACTGACATACTACGGGGCAAGCTTGCCAAAGGCTCGTGACATTTCTGCTTGTGGATTGGGAATGTATCGAGCGAAGCAAGTGAATTTCCGCCTGCCCATTTTCTTGAGGACCTGGTCCGGGACCCCTTTTCGTGAGGCTGCTGATGCTACTCCAATGTGAAAGAATTTCCAGAAAATTTGGCCGGGGTCAAGGCCTAAGTTGGGCAAAAGATTCCTAACGTGTTTGGTGAACTGGTTGCTGCTTAGAGGGCTAGTAGGGAGCTGTAGTAATGGCTGCCCTCCGAGAGGTCGGGCAGATGAGCTAATAACTGGTCTAGTATGGCCACGGGGCAGGCAGGCGTTGCGCGTCTGGGAAGTATGATATCTGCACCGGGACCAGACTGTTGTGTTTCGGACACCATGAGGTGCCGGATGAAATAATTTTGGTGGCGTGTCAGGTGGCGTCTACATAACATCTTGCTGGGGCCGGTGACTGTGAATTCACTGGGGCGTAAGAAACCGCAGAAAGCCAGGTAGATGGCTGCCTGAACGACCTGGCTGAAATTAACCCAAAGGGGAATGTGACAGGATGGTAGACATGTCTCGGAATATGGCGCTGGTCTCAGGTAGACGTTTACCATTGATTTGGAGTTGTCTGCGACTACCGCGCAGGATAGTCTTGACCGCATGGGTGGCAACCAAAGGTGGTTTGGTAGGATTTTGTAAGGAGATGAAATGCTGGATGCCAGCTAAGTAGTCTGATGGTATTGTGTGAAAATGCCAACTGTGTGTGGCAAGATGATCTGGAGGCCAGGATGTGATGGAAATCTCCTGATACTGCCCTAGGGTCTGAGGATAGGAACCTGTCATAGATTTTCCAGGCAGTACGGTAGGCCTTCAGGGTGTTGTGAGAAAATGATAGATTAACAAGGCAGGTAGCATTGTGAAGGTGTTGCTTTAATCCGAGGTTAGCTACGACCAATGTGAGATAAAACATGGTCGGGTCGGTTCAAGTTCCCTGCGAAAAGAATGACGCAAAGTTAAAACGTGTAGTGCGTCGGCCAGAGTATTGCAGTTGCCTGGGATGTAGATGTAGCGAACATTATTTGGTGCTGTGGGGATAGTTGCACCAGCCTGCTCGGGAAGGCCATGATGGCCAGTGAGTTGAACCTGCTTTTATTTATGATACTAGCTGTGGCTTAGTTGTCTGTGGCAAACGACAGTGTTTGTGCTGCCCAGATACTGCGCCAGACGTGAGCTGCTGCAATAATGAGGTAGAGTTCGGACAAAGAGAAGGACTAACTGAAGCCGGGAATCAAGAGGATTTCTGATGGCCATGGCCCTGCGAACCAAAGATGGCCAAAAATTGATGCGAGGACCTGTGGAGGCTGCGGCGTCCGTGACTACCTGAGATGAAGAGGGAGATGCTAACGGAATGAACATTGACATACCATTCCAGTTGATGAGAAATTAATTCTATCTGGGCAGATCCGTTATTGCTGGCACGTCTAATTTAAGGATATAGTCAGGGTCTTGTACCTGGGAGAGAAACACTAGGAGGCGTGAGATAAGGGTCACCTCGAGTCTGGCTGCTGTTTTTTTTTTTTTTTTTTTTTTTTTAAATGAGTGGTGACAGTCATGGAATGAGTACCCGTTGACAGTGTGGTCACCAAGGAGTGCAGCTGAATAGTCACTAAGAAAATACTGCCGTGATGCCTGGGTGCCTGGTAGGGCTGCCTGTAGCGTTTTATATATATATATATATATATATATATATTTTTTTTTTTTTTATGGTCCAAGCTCTGTGAGACTGTGAGCCGTCGCTTCCTGTGCCCGCAAAGGGTGACGGCCGGGTGGAGGCGAAGTTATCGCTGTCGGCCATCGCAACGTGGCGTCGGCAAAAGCAAGGAAGGGCAATGCATATGTCTAAGGCAAGTTGCAAAGGTAGGAGGGGATAGATGCGTTTGGGTAGATGGAGAGGCAGTAGGAAAACGGGAAGAACAAGACAAGGAAGGATAGCCATAGCGACAGTCGATTGCGTACGAGCGCTGTTGAGTGTGATTTTAGAAAACTCGAAAGAATGCGCGACAACCGAGGTGAGCCAGGAGGTGACTGGCTAGGTAACCGCTAGCTCGGGTGTCGCCTGTGCTCAGCACAGACTACTGAACCAGAGCCCCCAGGGCGGACAGGGGCGAATATTTTGCAGTCTGGTATTCTAAGTAAGAATGTTGCGTTCTGTAGTTAATTGTTGTATGTTCGGTCTGCTAACGCTTGCACTGCCAGCATGCTGGACGTTAGGCGACCTTGTTTGCGTGGTGAAGGATCTCGGATCGCTCTAGAAAACAGAGTGAAGTGCACAGAAGTATGTGACAGTTACTAACGCCTTGGGAGCAAGTCAAATCGTGTATGTGAAGTAAAACATGTAGTGAAAAGTGTTCAAGAGAAAAGCAAGGGGGGATTCCTTTGAACTATGCACCTGACTTGATGCCCTAGTAGTGAAAAATTTTTTTTTTTTTTTTTTTGAGGTTGAGGATTGAGTCAACTGGGAACCTGTAGTACGGTGACACAGGAATTTTGGTTTGACAAGGGGGATTGCAAAGAGCTGTTTGGGGCAGCTGGCCCCCTGGTGAAGGTGCAGGCCCTCGACAAAAAAAAAAAATGTTCTTTTTTTTTTTTTGGGAGATATTGTCCAAACCTGCAGGGTGGACCAACTGGTAGTCTAACTGACCTAAAGGGGAAAGGGATAGAGAATACGATTGAGTAGCCATATTGCTACTGGAGATGAGTGGCTGTATGAAGCCATTTCGTAACGTTTGCATCGATTGCAAATAAGCAGCCTTTGATAGGCGAAAAGAAAGTTTTTTAGCAGAAATTTGATTATGTAGGAATAACCGTGCGCAGCATTGGTACAAAATAGATGGTGTGAGTTCTGTGAGAAAGTGATCCGAATCATTGAGCCGGTATGCGACTGGACTCGGATCGGTCGGATGGAAGAAGCACACTGTTGGTGAGTGCTTGTGTATGCTAAGGATCTGAATCATTGAGCCGGTATTGCGACTGGACTCGGATCGGTCGGATGAAAGAAGCACACTGTTGGTGAGTGCTTGTGTATGCTGAGGATCCGAATCATTGAGCCGGTTTGTGACTGGACTCGGATAGGTCAGACGAAAGAAGCACGCTGTTGGTGAGTGCTTGTATGGTGAGGATCCGAATCGTTGATCCGGTATGAGACTGGACTCATATCGGTCAGGGAAAGTAGGGTTGGCAAGGATCCGAATCGTTGAGCCGGTGCTACGACTGGACTCGGATTGGATGGTGGGGCTGGTAATGCCGAGGATCCTGAATCATCGTGCCGGTATGCGACCGGACTTCGGTTCGGTCGGTGAGAGTTGGATTGGCAAGGATCTGAATCATTGAGCCGGTGCTACGACTTGACTCGAATTGGTTGGAGGGGTTGGGAGTGCCGAGGATCCGAATCTTTGAGCCGGTATGCGGCTGGACTCGAATTGGTCTGTGAAAGTTGGATTGGCGAGGATCCGAATCGTTGAGCTGGTGCTACGACTGGACTCGGATTGGATGGTGGGGCTTGTAATGCCGAGGATCCTGAATCATCGTGCCGGTATGCAACTGGACTTCGGATCGGTCGGTGAGAGTTGGATTGATAAGGATCCGAATCGTTGAGCCGGTTCTATGCGGCTAGACTCAGATCGGTCCGTGAAAGTTGGATTGGCGAGGATCCGAATCGTTGAGCCATTTCTACGACTGGACTCGGATGGGATGGTGGGGTTTTGTAATGCCGAGGGTCCTGAATCATTGAGCCGGTATGCGACTGGACTCGGATCGGTCGGCTGGAAGAAGCACACTGTTTGTGAGTGCTTGTGTATGCTAAGGATCCGAATCATTGAGCCGGTGTTGTGACTGGACTCGGATCGGTCGGATGAAATAAGCACCCTGTTGGTGAGCGCTTGTGTATGCTGAGGATCTGAATATTTGAGCCGGTTTTGTGACTGGACTCGGATTGGTCGGATGAAAGAAGCACACTGTTGGTGAGTGCTTGTGTATGCTGAGGATCCGAATCATTGAGCCGGTGTTGCGACTGGACTCGGATGGGTTGGTGAAGTTTGTATTGCCAAGGGTCCGAATCTTTGCGCTGACTATGCGACTAGATTCGGATCGGTTGTGGATGTAAGGTGACAATGGGGCTTGTGAGCCAGATCCGAATCGTTAAGCCGGTGCTACGACGACCGATAGTGAGTACTACGTCTGTGCCGAATGATGTCGGGACATGAGCGACAACGACTCCGGCAGGTTTTTTATGAAAGGGGGTACAGGATAGGAAGCATAAACCGCAAGATTTTGAACATGATACAAAAAGTTTGGATACTACCTGTGACCGCGAGTGGGAACCGCCGATGAAGAGCATGAAACGAAACCCAGAGTGCACCTGCGATTGAGTGCACAGACTGCCGAACACGAGGTGAGCTGGGAAGAGTCAGCCCTGTGATGAGCACTGGAACCGACACAGACCATCCTGGGTGGTCTGGTTAAATACCCTCCGGGCTCCTCCCATAATTTCAGGCCAGTAAACAGGCCTTCCTATATATATATATATATATGTATATATATATATATATATATATATATATATATATATATATATATATATATATATATATATACATATATATATTAAAATATATATATATATACAATTGTGCTCATAAGTTTACATACCCTGGCAGAATTTCTGATTTCTTGGCCATTTTTCAGAGAATATGAATAATAACACAAAAACGTTTCTTTCACTCATGGTTCAGCCACTCTGGGGAGATCTCAAATGTGCAGGTCATGCAAGACAGCCCAAGAAATTACAGGAACTGGAGGCTTTTTTCTAAGAGGAATGGGCAACTTTACCATCTGAGAAGATAAAGAGCCTCATCCACAAATACCACAAAAGAATTTAAGCTGTCATTGATGTTAAAGGGGGCAATACATGATATTAAGAACTGGGGTAAATTGTAAACTTTTGATCAGGGTCATAGTTTCTGTTTTCATTATGATTTAAAAAGAGTAAACACAGTTGATTGATAATAAATGGCTTCAGCCAAACACTAACCATGAGTGAAAGAAATGTTTTTGTGTTTTCATTCATATTCTCTGAAACATGGCCAAGAAATCATAAATTCTGCCAGGGTATGTAAACTTATGAGCACAACTGTATATATATATAGTATATATTCTGTATACATTACATTATGTCATAATGCTGTTATGTACATTACAGATTTTCTATTAATCTATACATTGTGGCTTCTTTCAAATTCTGTTCTTCTGCAACAGATACCTATGTGGAAGAGTTACAGAATATTAAAGTTGAAGTCGGGAAGTCTGTGATGCTAAGCTGCAGTAAGCCGGAAGACAATATTTTCTCTGTGGCATGGACCATGTTTCCTGGGAATGAGAACCTCACCTCAACCCACAAGAGTTACAAAGATAGATTGGAGTTCACCAACGACAACCTGAATGTCAGTATTACAAACCTGATAAAGGAAGACTCTGGGCTTTACTGTTGTGCTGTGAAGAATACAAATAAAGAAGTAAAGCGTTTTATAATGCTTGTTGTTAAAGAGCCATGTATTTGTAAAGGTAATGTATCATTAC
Organism: Aquarana catesbeiana; assembly: GCF_042186555.1. NCBI lineage: Eukaryota > Metazoa > Chordata > Amphibia > Anura > Ranidae > Aquarana > Aquarana catesbeiana. Next base: position 51,215,731 of record NC_133332.1, on the reverse strand, counting down.
TTGATTAGCACCTTTTAATTGAGAAATGAATCCAGTGGATAAATTTGTTGCCAACTGCAATTTTAAGAGATTGAGATGAGATTTGTCATCACAGTGCCCTGTGTATAAAGAACAATAATTTACATTATAATGTGGAACTAGGCGTGCTCTGTGGTTAACCAACACATGCTGATGCTGCCATATTTAGTCTTGATATTTAGGTTTTAATTTCCTCTTTTTTTGTGGACTTCAGTTTCTAGACTAAATATCTAATCCGGTCAACTGTAATGGCATTTTCTACCTATAAGGTGGTCCTACATGCTTCTTTTTGCTGTTGGGTAGTACTTTTAAAAATAAATTGCGATACTATGGATTTTCCACTAATTGGTAATGAACAGTAAAGGTGAATTTTACATTCTATAGCCTGCCGTGATTGCAGTGGTGGCCCATGCATTGTGGGCACACGGGCGCTCCCCCCTATCCCTGCCGCCCCCTCCATATCCATGCGCCCCGCCCCTTTCATGAGGCCGGGTGCATGTATTTCTATGGCGGGGTGTTTTTTTTTTTTTGAAGCACCTGATTAGAGCCAGAGGCTCTAATAGCCTCTAATAGGCTTCAGAATAGGGTGGGATCGGGGCACAGAGAGTTGTCAGTGCAGTGAACCCTGTGCCGGACCTCCCGCGCGGGGGTGGTGTGTTCTAGTGGAACAAGCTCTGAGCCGGACCTTCCATGGGGGGGGGCGTTGCTGTCAGTTGTAAAATGAGCCCCGAGTCAGACCTCCCACGCAGGGGGGGGCTATATATACTGATCTGTAATGCTGGGCTATATATACCTATCTGTAATGCTGGGCTATATACACCTATCTGTAATGCTGAGCTATCTACCCTGATCTGTGAGGCTGAGCTATATACTCTGTCCTGTGATTCTGGGGCTGTATACTCTGTCCTATGATTCTGGGGCTGTATACTCTGTCCTGTGATGCTACACATCACATGTACACAGGCCCCCACTATTCTGCCTAAATGAAGCCGCAGTGGCTGAGCGCATGGAGAGATTTATTGCACTTAGCATGTCTAATCCTTGAATGAGCCATCACGCTTGGTACTTAATTAATGGCCATTCAGGCAGAAAGATGTGTAGACATTTGCATGATGGAAAAATTTGTTTTGTTAAGTTTAGATTTGTTAATCTAGTTATTTAGTTTAGTTAAACTCGGTTGATTCCTTAAATTCGTATTTGGGATTCGTATTGTGAATTCGTATTCGGAATTCGTTCTATGTATTTTTTTGAATATTCTTTGAATTTCTAGTTTTTTTATGTTCAAGTGGAGCAGTGTTAATTTTGGCAGAAATTTTGATTCAGTTTTAGTCATAGTCTTTTGACTAAAATGCAATTTTAGTTTTAGTCGCATTTTAGTCATCTGAATTGTTTTAGTCATATTTTAGTGGACTAAAGTCTCCAGTACATTTTAGACTACTAAAATCGAATGGATTTAGTTAAATTGTAATGCGTTATTTAAACATTTCTCTAGAATTTCCAAACTCATTATATACTCCTGCAGTAAAAATCTAATAATATGTTATTATTTATGGTATTAAGGGTTGACCATGAACTACAGACCCAGATTTAGCCATTGTAATATATTACGTCTTTATAAATAAATTTGTTAAATTAATTTGTACTTTAATTCCAGTATTTGGATATATCTGAATCTCAGAATAACAAAAAATTTGTCTGAATATTTATTCGGAACTAAACAAACCACATATGTCTAATGAAGTGGGAGGGTTGTCTACTTTGACTTTTTGTCAATGTATGGCCTTACAGGTATGAAATGACAAAGATAAACCTATTGCAAGGAGAAAAAAAAATCACAAACATATTTGACATTTGTCTAAAATTAAAATATTCTTTTTTTTTAACGACAGATATGGATACAAGTAAAAATCAAGGAGATACAAAATCATACATCCTGTATGGCGTTATAGTGCTTCAGACTTGTATCATCTTTGCCTTTCTTGTAATGACTTTTAGGCGTCCGCATGCAGGTATGTCTATTTTATGTTTATTTTACTATCTATGCCATTATGTGAAGATTTAGTTTCAGCTTCATAATAAACATTGTTCCAATCAACCTGCAAGTACATTTCATTAGCCTTTATAATGGATTCACACTTAAAGTGGAGGTCCGCCTGCCCCTTTAAAAATGTAAAGTCAGCAGCTACACATACTGTACCTGCTGAAATTTAACATTAGGACACTTACCTGTCCTGGAGTCCAGCGATGGCAGCACCGCAGCTGATGTTTCCTTCAGCTGTCGGGTGCTGCCGCCGACCTTGCTGGTAAGGGAACCCGGCAGTGTAGCCTTTCGGCTTCATGACTGGGTCCCTACTGCGCATGCTCTCTCGCTGGCCCGGCATGAGGGGAAGAGGGACAAGGAGGGGAACCGAGCTGCTGACGTACTTCGCCATGGCCCGGCCTCCCAAAGGTAGGGAAAGGATACCTGTCAATGACAGGTCTCAGCTCCCCCCTCCCTTCCAAAGGTGCTAAATGTGGCACTGGAGGGGGTGAGGAATCAGATAAGCGGAAGTTACACTTTTGGGTGGAACTCCGCTTTAAAGTAGAATTATAGGCAAAACATTTTATTCAATTTTGGAAAGAGTAAGGGATGGTCCTAACCCCTGCCAATTAATTGTTTGCCATCTGCGTTCCATTGGAAGAATTCCCTTCACTTACTGTCCCATAGCCAAAACGAGAAGTGGGAGAAAATCCCTGCAAATTTAAGGAATTCCTTGGGGACCCCTAAGTGATCAGAACTAGTGTCATTATTGGAAGATTTCCCCTCTATTACTTTTCTGGGGACAACCAAACATTTGGGATTTTCTTTTACTTTAACTTTCAATGATAGTGGTAAACAGGACAATTGGAGAGGAAAAATCTCTCTAACAGGGGCACAGACAGCAATAAAAACTGACAGGTGTTCTAATCCCTCTACACTATCTAAAACTAAAAAAAAAGTTTTGCCTTTAATACAAGGAATTCAAGGTTGATAAAGTTCATTCATAGTGATTTTTTTTCCTTTTTATTGGTTTTGGATAGCGTGAGAAAGGGTTAGAACCTCTGTCAATTTTTTGTTGTTGCTGTTTGTGTCTTCCTTAGGGAGATATTTTCTCACTTCATGATCCAGTGATCACACAGAAAGTAAGGGAAACCTCAAAGGTGAAGCGAACAGCAAGAACCTGATGGAACTTCTAATGCCACGTACAGACGATCGTACATTCCAACAACAAAACCGTGGATTTTTTTTTGGACAGATGTTGGCTCAAACTTGTCTTGCATACACACGGTCACACAAATGTTGTCGGAAATTCCGAATGTCAAGAACGCAGTGACGTACAAGACGTATGACGAGCCGAGAAAAATTAAGTTCAATAGCCAGTGCGGCTCTTCTGCTTGATTCCGAGCATGCGTGGAATTTTGTGCATTGGAATTGTGTACACACGCTCAGAATTTCCGACAAAAAGCTTTGTTGTCGGAAAATTTGAGAACCAGCTCTCAAACATTTGTTGTTGGAAATTCGGACTGCAAATGTCCGATGGAGCATACACACGGTCGGATTTTATGACAACAAGCTCACATCAAACATTTGTTGTCAGAAATTCCGACCGTGTGTACGCGGCATAACCCTTACCCACTCTATGGACATTCAATACTATGATTGCTCTCTGGGTTTCTGTTGAGGAGGTTCCCTTAACTTCCTGTCCTGGGGACCACACATAAAGTTAAGAGAAATAACCTCAGTGTGGACAGAGAGAGCAATAAAATTACAACAAATGTTGTGACCTTTCCCCATTCTATTCAAACCCTAAAAAAAATGTTATCCTATACTTAGCCTTTAAAATAATGTTAAGAACACATCATTACAATGGGCCTCTTACATAGGGCCTCATACATAAAATACATTGAGAAGATAAAATGTTTTTGTCAAAAGCAACCAATCAAATAGTTGTCAATTTTCAAAATTCTAGCAATAACTTAAAGTGTATATACAGGCATGATCCAAATTTACCCCCAGCCTCTCATCTCACTCTAGAGCAGGATCTCCATATTATGGCCCACAGGCCTCATCCAACCTACTTCAAGATTTTTTCCTACAACCCATGTGCATAGACTGAGGATCCAGATCAGTTGGTCTCCACTAATAGGGAACCCAGATGTGTCTCTAATAGGCACCTTGATGTAAGGGGGCTCTGATGGGAATCCTAATGCAAAGGGAATTCTGATGGAGAACCTGTTGTAAAGGGGGACTCTCAGGAGGACTCAGATGTAAGTGGGTTTCCTATCCTCATATAAGGGGGACCCTGAAGGAGACACTAACGTAAGAGGGGCTTTTATATGGGCCCAGATGTAAAAGGGGACCATGATGGGAACCAGGAATGTAAGAGGGGCTCTGATAAAGACCCTCATGTAAAGGTGGCTTTGATGGGAAAACTGATGTAAGGGGGGACTCTGATGGGCACACTGGTGTAAGGGAGGGAGGCCCCTCATGTAAGGATCTTCATTCTGTGCACATCAGGTGTGGGCTGGATAAAATCTTGAAGTGGGTTGGATGTGGCCCGTAGAGTATAGTTTGGAGACCCCTGCTCCTAAGTGAGATGGGAGGCTTGGGTAAATTTGGACTCTGATGGGGACACTGATGTTGGGGGGATCTTTGCTTTATTTTAATTAAAGTGTTACTAAACCCAAAACAGTAAAATCAGTCTGTATATGCAGTAAAGCATGCTTGTTATACCCACTGTGGAACCTAAGGGGTTAATCCATTGTGTTATGCCCAGTTTGGTGTGTATTGCTAGAGAGTTTTTTTTGGGGGCGGATGCATGTGATTGGCACAGGGCCTGCAGCCTCAAAGGACAGTCAGAGGAGAATGAAAATATTTCCTCCCCCATGTGCCTCTTCCCCTGACTTCTTTGTCAAGACATCCACCCATCCCCTCATGTCAGTGTGCTAGGTTTTATCCTGGACTCTGAACTCTCCTTTCGGCCCCACATCCAATCTCTTTCCAAAGCTTGCCACCTCAACCTCCGCAACATCTCCAAACTACGTCCCTTTCTAGCCAAGGAAACCACAAAGCTCCTGATTCACTTCCTGGTTATCTCTCGCCTTGACTACTGCAACTCCCTCCTCATTGGCTTACCTTTAAATAGACTATCCCCCCTTCAGTCCATCATTAATGCTGCTGCCAGACTCATCCACCTTAGAAACTGCTCAGTGTCTGCTACCCCCCTCTCTGCCAATCCCTCCATTGGTTGCCACTTGCCCAGCGAATTAAATTCAAAATACTAACATTAAGTTACAAAGCCATCCACAACTCTGCCTCCAGCTACATTACTAGCCTAGTCTCAAAATACCAACCTAATCGCCCTCTTTGTTCCTCCCAAGACCTCCTGCTCTCTAGCTCCCTCATCACCTCCTCCCATATCCGCCTCCAGGACTTCTCCCAAGCCTCACCCATCCTCTGGAATTCGCTACCCCAATCTGTCAGACTGTCTCCAAATTTATCCACTTTTAGGCGAGCCCTGAAAACTTTCCTCTTCAGAGAAGCCTATCCTGCCTCCATCTAACAACTGCACTATTTTCTCCATTAGCTCATCCCCCACAGCTTTTACCCTTTTGTATAACTTGACCCTCCCTCCTAGATTGTAAGCTCTAACGAGCAGGGCCCTCTGATTCCTCCTGTATTGAATTGTATTGTAATTGTTCTGTCTGCCCTAATGTTGTAAAGTGCTGTTTAAACTGTCGGCGCTATATAAATCCTGTATAATAATAATAATAATAATAATAACTCCTCCTACAAGCTTTAATCAGTGCTCAGCTGGACACTGATAGAAGTCACAAGACTGCTATCTACTGCTCATGAGAAAAGGTATTTAGCAGTTTATTTACTGAAAGGACTGCATTTCCATGTTCTGTTGGAGACCGCATGGTGAATGCAGGGTCCTGGGTTTAGTAACACTTTAAGGAATATGTAAACCCAACATTTCATATTCCTGGTATGTGCCTCCTGTACCATGTACTTGTATGAAAAAGTATACTGTTCACTTTGTATTGCTTCCTTTGTGTGAAATTTGTGTAAAATCCCTGGTGTTTCTTACAGTCCTCCTGATCTCCCATTAAAAACTGATTACACTAGGTCAGTTCTGTAGCTATGCTGGGAACTCAGCTTGCTCTCCTCCAATGATTAGACTTCTGCTTACATGCCTACCCTGAACAGCCTTTCACTGGGAAGATCATTGTGCTCCTCCTGTTTCTCCTTCCCCACCTCTCTATGCAGCTGAAGAGGGAATGGGATCACCTTTTAAAAAAAAGGGGAAAAAAAGTTATAATGCTTTTTTTTTTTTTAATAATATCTATACACAAATGTTTTGCCTTTTATTTCTATTTTAAACTGAATGGGTTGTTTTACAGGGTGAGGGTTTACAATCATTTTAAGTTCTTTCTCCTTTGCTCTAAATCATATGATGCAGACTCCAAAAAAGTTCCAAGTAAAACTTATTTATTCATGTATTTATAAGTCATGTGACCCTCATTCTGAAAAGGTTGGCGACCCCCCGCTCTACAGCACAAACTATAATTGTTATTGTTACTTTTACCTTGTTCCTGTGTCAAGAACTTCCAGTGATATGAGAATAGCACAGAAAGAATATTATAATAAACTACTGGACAATAATAAAAATACATTAAAGGGATGTATAAAGAGAGGTATAAAGAGATGATTTTTACAAGGTATAAGAATTAAGGTGTTTGAACTATTATTGTGTGTTTATTGTTTGTTTATTAATATTGTTATTGCTTTTTTTTTGTATTACCTTTAGTTTGGTCTGGGCATGTATGTGCATGTATCTATGCAAATATGTGTATGATTGTGTAGTTAGATTATTGGTAATTAATATATGATATTTGAATTAATTATTGTATAACTTTATAGCAATGGGACTCTGAATAATTTATTATTAGTTTTGGAGAAGGGGTTGGATTAAATGAGGTTGTACTTCTTTCCACTCCTTTTCGGATATGTAAAGTAAATTATTCTTTATAGTTTTTATTTTCTTCTCTTGTAACTAGCTGTTTTGTGATTGTGTACTACTGAATGATTGCTTCTTTTATTTTTTATGGGTTTTTATTTACATGTTCCAAATAAACTAAACTAACACCCTCACTCCCAACTGCCCCTGATTTAGAGGGACTGTCCCTGAGTTGGAAAAAAGTCCCTTTGTCCCTCTTTCCTCCTCATTTGTCCTTTATTTTGGTCTGAACTAAATAGATGTGTATAAAATACACTATCTATCTTTCAAAAAGTGTTTCCCAGAACTAAATCTTTCATCCAATTTCTAAATTGCTGCATTTGTAAATTTCAAAAGCCAATAGAAAGGAATAGTTGTGGTAAAAAAAGAACTTGTGGGATTAACTAATCATGTGTCCTATGCCTACATACTTTTGCTAATCCGTGTCCCTCGTTCCCATCTCATAAAGTTGGGAGGTATGTAACTAACGAACAAAATATTACTACCAGACAAAGTTCTTGCCGGGGCAGCTGATGGGAGCTTATTCCTATTGACATAGGCACACCCCCAGAACTATGTTTCTCAAGAGCTCTTCTTCTATACACAGAGTGAGCATACATGCTCTTGGAAACCAGGCAGCAGCAACGTTTTGTTGAGAAGGAAATACAACTATGCATTTTTAGTGGCACAGAGAAGGTTTAGGAACAGAGGGAGGTCTATAGTCCAGTAAGCAGGTCTGACAACACTGCTAAGGATTTCAGTGCAGCAGAGTTGTCATTCCAAACAGGAGGATTTGTGTCAGATCAACAAGTAAAATGTAGGGAAATGAGCATTTGTTGTAAAATATGCAGAATATATTTATTTATTTATTTTATTAAGCCCTGATGTATACTTTATTTTCTCTCATTGCTGACGTTACAGGTTCAGCATCTGGCTTTCAGACACAAGTGACTGGACAATTTGTACGTATTTTTATTAAATTCACACAACCTTTCAAATTGATTGAAAACAAAAAATGGAATTCTAGATGTAATCTGTTTATTCAATAACACACTAAGCTACAATTTGCTAATTTGAGTAATTCACACTTTAATAAGGAAACAGTGTATAATTTCTCAGGGCCAGGACAAGGGGTGGGCAGGAGAGGAAGATTCCCTGGGTGAAATGGTTTATTGCAGGGATGGGAGCTCCCTGACCCTAATCCTAAGGAAAGGAGGGTGCCAGGGCTGGACTATTAGCAGCTCCCTTCTCCATGCTCAGGCTGCTCAGCTGTCAGATAATTGTTTCTGACTATCTGCTTTGCCTTCAGATTCCTGGCTATGTTTTGACTACGTTTACTATTCTGTACCATTTTTTACAATTATTAAAAGGTGTGATTTTTACTGCATTTTCTGTCTCATTGCCTTCACCTACTGTCAGGAACCATGAATTATACTAAAACAGAAAATGCAGTAAAAATCACACCTTTTAATATAATGGTAAAAATGGTACAGAACAGTAAACGTAGACAAAACATAACCAGGGATCAGAAGCCAAAGCAGATAGTCAGACAAGCCAGTAAATCAAGAAGCCAGAGATCAGAATAGTCGGAGGCAGTAGAACAGGATAAGAAACCAGAAGGGAAGTCAGCCAGACAAAGTTTTCTATAGGAACACAGCAGAGAATCTCCAGATATGTTTGACCAAGGAAAAAGGCAGGAAAGGCATGAACAAGGCAGTTTAAATAGCCAGAAGGGGCTGACTGTAGGCGGGACTGAGGAGCAGGTATTGATAACCAGGTAAGCTACTGGAGGATCAATGATTGTTGACAATTATCCGGCATCTGAGCAGCCTGAGCACGGAGAAGGGAGCTGCTAATAGCCCAGCTCTGAAAGGGGGGTACAGTTTGATATCTTTGCCCTGGGCACTGGATGACCTTGTCCCGGCACTGTAATTGCTACTAGAATAAGTGATACATGTACAAATGTAGGAGGCACTGAATGTGCTCACTGCGGTGCAGCAGCTGAAAAATGTACAGATAATGTATAAGTCAACAGGGCTTTTAATCATTCCCTAAATCATCCAAGACTAAACAAGACTTTTTTTATTTAGATGTATATTTATGTGATTTACCGTTATTCTTTACATCTGAAGGAAAAGAGACCCCACAAACAGAAAGGCTTCGGCACAGTAAGAGCTGTGAAAATGTGGAATAGAGTTATTCAAGAACTAGTTCTGGCCAGTTCAGTTGATTGTTTTAAAAAATAGATGAATGCATTCCTAAATGCAAAAAAATATAACTGGATATTAACATTTATAAGCAATAACACCAGAGATCGTTGATCCAGGGAATATCCAAATTCCTTGGGGAATCCGGAAAGACTTTTTTTTCGCCACTGAAGTGAATTGGACCATGCTTTATGAGTTTTTTTGTACCTTCTTCTGGATGAGCTGTGGGTCTAGAGTTCTGTATACATTGGTTTTCTATTGATTAATTTTTTTTTCTATTGGTTAAACCAGATGGACCTTTTTCAACCTAACTAACTATGTAACTATGTCATTGTTGCAGGATACAGAAGATCTTCACTATGCTGAAATTTTAAGAAGAAACATGCCTTCCCACCCAAGGGTCATACAAACAGAGGAGCAAGTCACTTATGCTCCTATAAGGAGGAACAACTAGAGCTTACATTGTTCATTTTATTAAATGAGAACTAGCCCCTACCAATAGTGAAACCAAATAGCAGCGCTAAACCAAATAAACTGAATACACAAGTGGACATCTACATAAACAATATAGAAATTGTAAAGTATAAATATTGAAATAATGATACATCCACAAACAGTGATAAATCCACAACACAGTGCACCAAATAATACAGTGTCCTGGAAAAGTGTATGATCAATTGTGTGAATAAGTGATCTAAAAAAACAATATATGTGTAAAGTCTTTTAAATGAACAATCAAAAATGTGAAAAAATCCAAAAAATGGTGATGAACAAATCGTGATATATATGTATATTTCTCCAACGTTAATCCGTGACGTGATATAATGAAGATCTTCAATAAAACAAATCTTCCACCACACCTCTGTGACTGTGATTCCACTCCCCTTAGGCGGACAAACTCACCAGCTCCTATTGCCTCACACTCTCGTGTTTGGCTTGATGGCTTTAACCCACACAGAAGGGGGTAAAATAATGACCTCCGATGGTCCAATGTTTAGCATCCAGAGTTTTCAACAAGAGTGCTCTCTCCATAATAAGTGATCCAATAGTGTAGTGCCGTAATGAAATTTATTTAAAATATTAAACTCTTCCACCATTGAACTCACATCTCAAAAAATCACATCAAGCAGAGAAACACAGCACAGCAGATTATCACAGCAACAGCTCAAAACGAAAGACCCAGCGTATGGTGGTCACGGCAGACCCAAGGAGTACACTCTTTGATGACAGTGTCACCCGCCCCTTGGAACCGCTTCCCCACTTCCTAGTGTGGCGCTCTCTCCGTCACAGCGTACTAGGTCACACGTATTCAATTGCCGTACAGCCACGCCCGACAGGTTTTGTCACAGGGACTTAATCATGGGATTGGCTGTACGGCTAGGCAATCTCTCCTTTATACCATCCGCTCTCGTTACGGGCGGACATACTTTCACTGTGCTTGCGCACTCCCTGTGTCCCCGCTTGCATCATACGCAAGTATTACATTGCAGCAGAGCGTTAAACACAGACATAGAGTGTAGAATGTTTACAATATAAGTGAGAAATACATATTTATGTGAACCTAATAATTTGTCACATGCTAAGGGTGTACCCCGCAACAAATAATATAAAACCGGCATATAATCCCCATTTAGTAAAATAAGGTAAGTTAAAACTGAGCAATATCACACTCTCTAGATGAATGGTTGGATATATGAATATCCCTAAAAAAACTGTCAAATCGCAAAGTAAAATTGCTTCTCCAGCCAAATAGTTACTCTTAAAAAATAAAATAAAAATAAATGAACATAGAAATAATAACAAAAAAATGTGTCTGTCTTAAAAGATAAGGGGGTGTGATTAATGACGTACCACTGGGAGTCATCTAAATGACAGCCCCCCATAAAACTCTCGCCCCCTTCTTTTACTCTAAACCAATACACTTCTAATGAACCGGAAATGGGGTTTCCCCTCAGATTAAAATGCACAACAGTGCAGTAATCTTGGAAAATATAACTTTTAGTTCCCCAACCAAAAATATTACTGGAAGGGCATCTCAAAATAGATCTCCAATCTATATATGGGGAAGGAGGGGGTCAATAATTGTTGATAAAGCAGTTGAGGTCCAGTTCTATATTTAAGCCTCTAGGAAAAAGACATTTTAAAAGGAAAATCCACAGAGTTTCCCGTTGGGATAAGTCCCTCACCCGATTTGAACCCCTCCCGGTCGGATATACAATGTCAATCCCACGAAACTGGAGTAGACTGGGATCCTGATTATGTTTTTCTTTAAAATGGAGGGACACACTGTGGTATTTAAATCCATTTTTAATATTGGTAATATGTTCAGATATGCGCACCTTTAGAAGTCTCTTAGTGTGCCCCACGTAAAATAAACCGCAGGGGCACCACATAAGATACACTACATACGATGAGTTACAAGTAATAAATTCCCTTATTTCAAAGGTTTCATTTTCATAATTGGTAATGCTCTTCATCCCCCTATTACTTGTCCTCACCGTTCTGCAGCATACACACTTCCTGCATGGAAAAAATCCATTTAAATCTATTTTTATTGAGGGACGATTAGGTGGATCAAGGATCTTTTTCACCACCCTGTCTCTGAAACTCGGAGCTCTTCTATAAATAAATTTAGGATATTCTGGTAGGACCGCACTCAAATGCCGATCTCTACAAAGAATATACCAATATTTCTTGAAAATCCTCTCAATCTCTTTATATTGACAATGGAAACTCGATATAAATCCCCACTGATGTTGTTCGTTAGAGGTGACACTGTCTATTTTCTTCAAGCAATCTTCCCTTGGGATATTGGCCTCTTGTTGTATAACCTCATTCAAGGAGTTTTCCTGGTACCCCTTTTGCAGGAATCTCTCCTTCAATGTGTTAGCCTGTGAGAAATACTTTTCCTGTTCAGTGCAATTCTGACGGACTCTCAGCATCTGTTCCTTAGGGATGTTCTTAATCCAAACAGGGTGATGACCACTCCTGATGTACAAGAAGCTGTTTCGATCCGTTGGTTTGAAGTACACACACGTGCCTAAAGAATCACCTCTCCTGTCACGTACCTGACGGTAGAGCCTGATGTGCAGGGAACGGCCTCTCTTGCTCCTCTGATTCTGGCCCCCCGATAGAGTAGACAGGAGGAGCAGAAGTGGCAAACAGTTCGTCTTCACTGCAATGTAGAACAGCAGCAGGTGGCACGGTGCTGGAGCAGGGTTCTCCAATGAGCGGAAGATGCAGGTCGGGCAAGCCGGGTCAAACACTGGCAGGAACGTCAGGAGCTTAAGCGGAGGCAGGTGCGTAGTCTAGATGCAGGCAGGGTCGGCAATGGGCTGGCAGCGTGGTAGTAGAAGGAGCAGGCAGATGCGGAGTCAGAACAAGCCGGGTCAGATGCAGGCAGAAGGTAGCAGAGTCAGAGGCAAGCCGGGTCGGTAAACAGGTGCAGGTATCATGGGTAAAGCAGGCAGGAACACACGGGAACGGTGTAGAACGGACAGCACTGGATGCAAGCACAGACCAAGTTTAAATAGCCTCTTGGTAATGTGCACACAGGTGAACCGAAGGTGTTCTGACAGAGGCTGAGGTCACAGGTCAACTTCTCCGTCGGTCATCTTGAGTACTGGCTGGTCTTCCCTGACAGGCTGAGGCCACAGGTCGACCTCTCCTTCGGCCATCTTGAGTACTGGCTAGTCTTCCCTGACAGGCTGAGGTCACAGGTCGACTTCTCCTTCGGCCATCTTGAGTACTGGCTGGTCTTCCCTGACATTGCCCCCCTAACGGGCAGCCTCCGGATGCCCAATCTGGCTACTTTGTCAGGATAGGTCCTCTTAAAGGTTCGGATCAGTTCTTGGGCATGTATGTTGGTTTCAGGTTCCCACGAATTGTCTTCAGGACCGTAACCCCTCCACTTAATAAGGTATTGAACTTGACCTCTCCTTCTCCTGCAATCTAAAATCGCCTCTATTTCAAATTCCTCTTCGCCATCTACCACCACAGGTTCGGGTGGCTCTGTATTCCGATCTGGAAAAGAGTTGGGGATGGCGGGCTTCAGTAAGGTTATATGAAACACTGGGTGGATCCTGAAGGTCTCCGGTAACTCCAGCTCATAGGCAACATCGTTAATTCGTCTCTTTACAGGAAACGGTCCCACGAATCTGGGGCCTAATTTCCTTGAAGGACAGGTTAGTTTCAGATTTGTTGTGGCTAAACAGACTTGGTCCCCAGGGTTCAGGATCAGGTCCCCTCTTCTCTTCTTATCGAAGATCTGTTTGTTATAAGCTTGAGTCTTGGCCATTGTCTCTTGTAGCAGCTTGTTGTTGGATCTAAAGAAATCCAATGTTTCAAGTACAGCGGGTACCGGGCATTCCGGAATGTTATTGAACAGAAAGGACGGGTGAAAACCGTAGTTTGCGAAGAAGGGAGATTGTTTCGTGGCTGAATGAGAAGAATTATTGTAGGCAAACTCGGCTAAGGGAAGTAAGGACACCCAATCGTCTTGTGAAAAGGAGGAGAAGCAACGCAGATATTGTTCTAGTGTCTGGTTGGTCCTTTCTGTCTGACCATTAGTCTGCGGATGATAGGCTGAAGAGAATGAAAGTTCAATACCCAAGGATTCACACAAGGATCTCCAGAATCTGGAGGTGAACTGGACCCCTCTGTCTGAGACGATGTTAGCCGGAACCCCATGGAGTCTTATAACCTCTCTGATGAAGATCCGTGCCGTCTCTTGTGCAGAAGGGGTGCCCTTCATAGGAATGAAGTGGGCTATCTTGGACAATCGATCAACGATTACAAAGATAGTACTGTATCCCTCAGATGGGGGCAGTTCCACAATGAAGTCAATTGAAATCATTCTCCATGGTCTGTTCGGGACAGGTAATGGCTTCAACAGACCCCAGGCCCTGGATTTTCTGTTCTTATTACAGATGCAGGTGGTGCAGGATTCCACATATCTCCTACAGTCTCTTGCCACCCCTGGCCACCAGAAGGTTCGCTGCACCAATTCAGCAGTCTTGCTGAACCCAAAGTGTCCTGCCAGCACGTGGTTGTGGCACATGCTCAACGTGGCAGTTCGTAGATCCTCTGGCATGAAGACCTTATCCTCATACCAGAGTAGCCCTTCCTGCGTCCGTAAAGTGATCCCAGATGGTGTAGAACTCCTCACAGAGGCTTGTTTAATCTGCGTCATTGAGTCCCCTTGTAGGAGAAGGAAATTTCCTGAGGACAGGATCGTATCCAAAGGAGGGATGTCTTGGGATTTGCTAAACATGCGTGATAGCGCATCTGGCTTTATGTTCTTGGATCCAGGTCTGTATGTCAGATGGAAGGTAAATCTCGAAAAGAAAAGTGCCCACCTGGCCTGGCGAGGTCTCAATCTCTTTGCTGTTCTTAGATATTCGAGATTCTTGTGATCTGTGTAGATTAAGATTGGATGTGCTGCTCCCTCGAGAAGGTATCTCCATTTTTCTAATGCTGCCTTAATTGCTAAAAGTTTGCGATCCCCAACGTCGTAATTCTTCTCTGCGCTAGACAGTTTACGCGAGAAGAACGCAACTGGGTGCAACAGGGCCTTGGGGCCAAACAGTTCGTCTTCACTGCAATGTAGAACAGCGGCAGGTGGCACGGTGCTGGAGCAGGGTTCTCCAATGAGCGCAAGATGCAGGTCGGGCAAGCCGGGTCAAACACTGGCAGGAACGTCAGGAGCAGAAGCGTAGGCAGGTGCGTAATCTGGATGCAGGCAGGGTCGGCAATGGGCTGGCAGCGTGGTAGTAGAAGGAGCAGGCAGATGCGGAGTCAGAACAAGCCGGGTCAGATGCAAGCAGAAGGTAGCAGAGTCAGAGGCAAGCCGGGTCGGTAAACAGGTGCAGTTATCACGGGTAAAGCAGGCAGGAACACACGGGAACGGTGTAGAACGGACAGCACTGGATGCAAGCACAGACCAAGTTTAAATAGCCTCTTGGCAATGTGCACACAGGTGAACCGAAGGTGTTCTGTTTTATTTTTACACTGTGAATCTTGTTTTCTTTCTTTAGTGTCAGTCTGGAGGAGTCTATCATACTATGCTACTGCCCCATACTATTATTCTCATTGCGTGTGCATAGCCACGCTGTCTTTCTATGTTGTTATTGTGTTGGATTGGGAGGTGGGCTGGTCTGGCTCTTCCGGCTGCTTGGCCTATCTTTGGGAGCTGCGATGCGCTCCTGGGGTCCTCCCCTTTTTTCCCCCTCTCCTCAATCTGAGTGACGTGGAGGATCGGGTGTACGTCCAATTGCGCATCGACATCACGCTTCCGGCGCCGGCGTGCACTGCATCACTAGCTGTGACGTCGGCGCGCTGCCGCTGTCGATTCCATCTAGCATCCTACACGAGATGATGACCGTCGGACAGTGGGCAGCTGATACTGTTCAGCTGTTTGGCGCCATCACCTCCTATTGGCTGCCAGCGTGCCGTTGGTGGACACCCATGATTCATTCCCAGCCCCCACACACTGGTCATCCCCACGGCTTGTATGCACTCCCGGTTTACATGGCTCACACCTGTTCCAGGTAACTTTCTTGGCCTTTTCCACCATCCTTTGTCCTTCTCTTCCCTCCTTTTTTTCCCCTTTGGTGTTCAATCCTCTCATGACTCTACACTGTTCCCACTCTCTGTCATCTTTCCTTGTTTTTGTTCGACACTTGCACCAACACACTTTTCTCACCACTCACACCAGTCACCTCCCCACATATATACACACATGTACATATTCACTATATATCCCCTTGCTCTTAGATGGCCATCACGTGGATCACCCCCATTCCCGTACCCATGGGGATGTTTCTTTGGGGACTGTTGTCTGTTATCGGATCTCCATCTGTGTGCTCTGGGCTAGTCCACCTCAGCTCCCAACAGGCTGATGTTTCGCAGGTTGACCCCCAGCCTTCTACGCCTATGCCCAACCTCATAGGAGTATCTGTAAGTAGTTTTTAGAATCGGGCTCTACCCCCCTTTTTCTCCCCTCCTCCACATTTACACAGACTGAATATACAATATTCATTATTATAGATGTTTTCTAATATAGATGTTTTTTAATACTTATAGACACCTACCTCATACTTGCTCCTGAAGAGTGGCGCTCGCCACGAAATGCGTTGAGCCAATAGATGCCCTTACGTCTATACCACATTATTATCATTCTACTATATACATACCAATTGGACTACACCAATCAACGATGACTATAATCATCTACCATGGAGACACACCTCAGTGAACTTGGCTATCTACATTATTTATGGCATGAACCAACTAGGTTGTTCCACCATGGGATTACGAGCCAATACTTGCCCCCCGTTGTCTATAACTGCATCAGTTTTTATTATTTATTTATATTTATTTTTATCCCTACTTTACATTTAATTGGATATTATTTACCAACTAAGATTATAATGGATTGTTATGGAGACCTGCTGTCTATGAAACTGCTTTCTATAATGTTTACAATATACAATGTTTACAATATAAACCCATTTTTACTACACTGTATTTATGATACATTTTATTTATAATGTAAGACTTGGTTTTCATAGATCTGGGTTTTTTATAGTACCAATATGGACCATGTTACAATCTGTACCTTTGTTACCATCTTACATTATTAAACCATTTTATGCCAATTGATGTCATGTGATGCTTCTACTCAACGTTCTTGGTTCTGCTTTATTTTTGGGTACCTGCCATATTCATGGTTGCGGTGTTGTCTCCTGGAGTGCATGTTTCATTTAAAGTCCCACCTTTTTTGTTCCTTTCCTTGTCCAAATTATCGGGGATGGAGGCGCTTGGCTCTACACACCTCACGCCTCATTCAAAGTCCCACCCTCCTGTTTAGGTTTTTTAAGTTTATCATACTTATTAAGGGATGGAAACATGCACCCCTTACCTTTTTATTATATTCGATTATTGGTATTGTCCATTATCTTTATTTATTTAGGTGCCTCTTCTATATTCAAGCATCATTTAATTTTTACACTGCGAATCTTGTTTTCTTTCTTTAGTGTCAGTCTGGAGGAGTCTATCATACTATGCTACTGCCCCATACTATTATTCTCATTGCGTGTGCATAGCCACGCTGTCTTTCTATGTTGTTATTGTGTTGGATTGGGAGGTGGGCTGGTCTGGCTCTTCCGGCCGCTTGGCCTATCTTTGGGAGCTGCGATGCGCTCCTGGGGTCCTCCCCTTTTTCCCCCTCTCCTCAATCTGAGTGACGTGGAGGATCGGGTGTACGTCCAATTGCGCATCGACGTCACGCTTCCGGCGCCGGCGCGCACTGCGTCACTAGCTGTGACGTCGCCGCGCCGCCGCTGTCGATTCCATCTAGCATCCTACACGAGATTATGACCATCGGAAAGTGGCCAGCTGATACTGCTCAGCTGTTTGGCACCATCGCCTCCTATTGGCTGCCAGCGTGCCGTTGGTGGACACCCATGATCACATTGGAGTACATATATGTAGTGATCTAATATATAAATGGGTGTATAGATAATTAATATATCGGTATTATGATAATGATGATGATGTAAGTACTCTTCCGCAGCAACCCAATTCTTCCAGAGAGATGCACTTTATTGACTTCCAACACAGAACAAAGTCCAAAGTCCACAGATGACAAAGAAATCCGACAGAGGAAATATAATTCAAAGTCCCATGTCTTAGGTCTGAGTGTGCATACACAGACAAGCCTCTCCCCCATACAGACAAGCCTAACTTACACACACAAGCCTCACTTACTAAACCTATAGACTGAATGCCGTGTTATATTCACTAAATATTGAATGGCTGAGCAATTTGATTGGCCGTTCCAATTTAGGACTTGAACAGCCGTGAACCACCCCAATTTGCACTCCCGCATATCAACATCAACAAGTCCCCTTTAGATATATTAATTAGATAAACAGAACACCCTTTTGAGCCCTTGGAATACCTACATTCCTGCATATCAACAAGCCCCCCCTGATATATTAGCCCCACAGGAGGGAGCCTCCGCTAGGCCAACCCAAAACACTCCCTGATCCCATTGTTACCCCCTCAGGTCTAATTACCATCAATAAATATTTCTTCTATGGTCCTTTAAACAATGTACCCTTTGAAATGTTCAATTAGGTTAACAGCCCATACCTCACACCCCTGGGTAGACTTGCATGAGACTTGCACATCAAAGGATCTTCAACTGTTATCTTAAAATTGAGTTGGCTTGGGCAATTTCTGCTCAACCCATACTCCAATACAATATTATACATTGGCCAATATTATACATTATAAATTGGCCAACATATTACAACATATACCCCCACTTGGGTCGGTTCTAACAACTAGAACTGACCCATAAATCAAACAACAAAAAATATCATTACGATTTAAGGTACTGGATGCTTTACAATGGCTCATATAAAATATGAAGTTGAAACTGGTTACATCTCTCTTCGCCAGCCTCTAAAATATCCCCATGAAACAGTTATTAGATAATATAACTTTTAGACCATGACTGCAAAAGGATTTGGTAAACGTCAGTGGCCCATATAGCTGTTAGGCCTTATTATATCACATCAAGATCTTGAATATTGCGCAAAGACGAGCTGATGTCACAGTCCATTCTTCGGTCTGACTTCATCACATCTCTCACCATCTCACTGAAAGTAAACTTGGTATGCTCTGCTCTGGGATCTCCAATCCACATAAGTCCAGGATTTTTTCCATCTCCAGGCTCAAGCTTTCCATTTTTAAAGATGCTTTTACGCAAACACTCTACTTTCATCTTTACAGTAAGAAGAGCTATCAATGTACCAGCACTCACTTTCAAGGTCAAAAAGTTTGGATATGGCAGTAAGAACTGTGCTTCAAACTATTTTCTTGCACTTGACATTCATGAGTCCATCTTGCAAGCATTTTACAATTCACATCTGCTTCTTTCCATTTCCACAATTTGAACAAAGATGACCGGGTTGTGTACCTGTCAAGTACCAGAATTTGTTGATTGCCAGCCACAATTTGCTTTTGTAATTTGCTGTAGGCCGACCCCCCATTGTCTTCAATAAAGCAGTTACTTGGATCATTCAGTCCATAATTACACTTGAATGGTATACCAACATATACATATACCCCCACACGATGGTTCAGATAGAGTCAGCTTCACATCAGTGTTTATCAGATCTTCTGTCCAGACAAAGCGCAGTGGAAATTCTTGCCAGTATCTTCACCATGAAAGGTAGAAAGGTCTTTTTCATCCATATATGTCATAGTCTTTAGCATATTATAAACAACTGAATCAACAAAGTTTCAAATCATGACTAGAGTGATGAATTTCACTCACCCCTCTTATAAATTTAGGAAAACCACCCAACATACTAAAATTTATGCTATGCCAAGCCATTGAGCAGCATCTCACCTTAGATGTCAAATATATTGATCAATATGCATTATGTAATATGTACAGATGTTATGAAAATTATTTTAGGTTAAAATGCTTCTCTTTGGTTTTAAGATAAATGTTCAAGAAATAAAACATAAAGAAAATAAAAAATGAAAAGCAAAATATATCAGGAAAAGGGAGAAAAATTTAAAATTAGGGCGTTGAAGAAAAAAGAAAAAAGGTCCATTGCTTGATGAATTTCGAGAGAGTCCATGAATGCTTTATAATTCCTTGTTGTCTATTCAGCATTTCTCCCATAATTCTCCCTCACTAGCCAATTTCAGACTTCTGCTATTCACATGCAAGCATCTTCAGACGTCCCTGAAAAACAAAACTCTCCAACAAAACTAATTAGCAAGGTCCTTAAACATTGTTTGAAGTTAAAACAAAACACTATTTACACGTTTACAGTTTGGAGCTAATTCACCCCCACTGCTAGAGAAGTGTCATCTGCATTCAAAAACAGATCTGGAGAATGTACATCTTGTACATTCATGACACCCTGTACCCCCTTCAACTGCTGTAATAATTTATCACGTTCCCCTCTCATCTTGTCATACTCAATTTTCAGGTGGTCATATTTCTGTTTTAACTGAGAAAACGGTATCCAAGTCTTGGACCTTTTCTTATTATTATTTTGTTCAGCTCTGTTTTTCATATTAATATCACCTATGTTTGACCCGGTGTGTCCTCTCTGGGTGTTATCATAGGATATTATCTTCTGATCTTTATGTTCAGTATTTGTCCTAAACAATGTGGCTAAATCAATTTTGACAGCCTGCTCATTTGACTTTCTCCATAAATGGTCTGCTCTCAACAATATGTCTTTTAAATCATGAGGATTTGGGGTAACTAATAAAATATTTTGTTTGATATCTTCATGCAACGCATCTAGAAACATACTCATATGTATCAAGCCACCACGCTCAAATGCAAGATTATTACCGACCAATAATTCCATAATCGTTGCTATCCTGTGTGACAATTCATAGGGAGATTCATTTTGCATTTGTTGGATCTTCCCATGAATAGTAACATCAGAACGTACACCATACAAAACACATAATAATTCCAGTAATATGTCCCTTGTCCTCAGAGGCTGAATACAGATCTGTTTAATTCTCATCCAAATACCACTTCCTACAGAATGTTGCAAAACTCTTTCTAAGTCAGATGGGTTGAGATTGTACATATCTCTGACTTGCTGCACGTCACAAAACCATTTTAAAAATCTGTTTAAATCATGGTATGGAACCATTCCTATTTCTTTAAGAATTGCGTCTAATTCTTTTGGTTTTAACGGCTTCATTACAAGCTGAACTTCACCTGTATTATTATTATTGTTATAAACTGTGGTAGTCACAGTGGGGGCAGCTGGTAATGAATTATCAGATTTAATATGAGGTTCTGTTTGCTGCAGATTGCTGAATCCAAGATTTGATGCATATCTGCATTCCTGAGATCTCTTCTCTAATTCCATAATTCTTAATTTTAATCTCTCATTTTCCTCTGATAATTCATCACAACGTTTAGATTTCTCAAGTAAAGCTTCTCCAATGGTAACCGCATGCAATTTTAAATTTACTGTCTCAGTGTCTGATTGGTTTTGTAACCTCTCACAAACATTGTTGCTATTATCAACTGCCTTCTGTAACTGGGTAATTTCCTCAACCTTATTATTCAAAGAACTTTCCATTGTTAAACAGCAAGATAACAAGCCCTGTATAATACAACCTTTTCTTTTACTTTCTGAAATTTTGCTATCAAAAACATTTTTCTCTAAATATTCCTTCATCATCGTCCACGTCTGCTTACATTTTTCTGGAATTTCATAAGGACCACCATGGCGCTTAATACATTTTAATACCCATCTGTTAACTTTATCAGAACTGACACTAGCTTCACACTGAGTAAGCATTTTGACTATATTACTAATAATTAAAAAAAAAAAAATATTTTACTCACCGCATTAGTTACTCCTTTGGCTTCCACTTCAGGTCTTCTGGTACACGACACAGTCCTTTTTTTGTTGTTGTTTCCGGTCTCCAGAGAATAATTCTGGGGTTCCCAACTTGTTTAAATTTGTAGATCAGACTCTCTTATGTCACAACCAGACATTCCAGACATTAGAGTCACAGCACAGCTCTTGGTTCTTCATCAGACTTCTGTCCACCTCACAGGATTGTTGTCACCACCGACTTCTGTTACTAAGTCCGAAAATGCTCTTCTGGTCACATGAACGGCACCAGTGTTGTGATATTGTATAATAATGTATATTGGGTGTATAGATAATTAATATTTAGGTTATTATATAATGATGATGATGTAAGTACTCTTCCGCAGCAACCCAATTCTTCCAGAGAGATGCACTTTATTGACTTCCAACACAGAACAAAGTCCAAAGTCCACAGATGACAAAGAAATCCGACAGAGGAAATATAATTCAAAGTCCCATGTCTTAGGTCTGAGTGTGCATACACAGACAAGCCTCTCCCCCATACAGACAAGCCTAACTTACACACACAAGCCTCACTTACTAAACCTATAGACTGAATGCCGTGTTATATTCACTAAATATTGAATGGCTGAGCAATTTGATTGGCCGTTCCAATTTAGGACTTGAACAGCCGTGAACCACCCCAATTTGCACTCCCGCATATCAACATCAACAAGTCCCCTTTAGATATATTAATTAGATAAACAGAACACCCTTTTGAGCCCTTGGAATACCTACATTCCTGCATATCAACAAGCCCCCCCTGATATATTAGCCCCACAGGAGGGAGCCTCCGCTAGGCCAACCCAAAACACTCCCTGATCCCATTGTTACCCCCTCAGGTCTAATTACCATCAATAAATATTTCTTCTATGGTCCTTTAAACAATGTACCCTTTGAAATGTTCAATTAGGTTAACAGCCCATACCTCACACCCCTGGGTAGACTTGCATGAGACTTGCACATCAAAGGATCTTCAACTGTTATCTTAAAATTGAGTTGGCTTGGGCAATTTCTGCTCAACCCATACTCCAATACAATATTATACATTGGCCAATATTATACATTATAAATTGGCCAACATATTACAACAATATACTCCTTCCGATTCATTCCCAGCCCCCACACACTGGTCATCCCCACGGCTTGTATGCACTCCCGGTTTACATGGCTCACACCTCTTCCAGGTAACTTTCTTGGCCTTTTCCACCATCCTTTGTCCTTCTCTTCCCTCCTTTTTTTCCGCTTTGGTGTTCAATCCTCTCATGACTCTACACTGTTCCCACTCTCTGTCATCTTTCCTTGTTTTTGTTCGACACTTGCACCAACACACTTTTCTCACCACTCACACCAGTCACCTCCCCACATATATACACACATGTACATATTCACTATATATCCCCTTGCTCTTAGATGGCCATCACGTGGATCACCCCCATTCCCGTACCCATGGGGATGTTTCTTTGGGGACTGTTGTCTGTTATCGGATCTCCATCTGTGTGCTCTGGGCTAGTCCACCTCAGCTCCCAACAGGCTGATGTTTCGCAGGTTGACCCCCAGCCTTCTACACCTATGCCCAACCTCATAGGAGTATCTGTAAGTAGTTTTTAGAATCGGGCTCTACCCCCCCTTTTCTCCCCTCCTCCACATTTACACAGACTGAATATACAATATTCATTATTATAGATGTTTTCTAATATAGATGTTTTTTAATACTTATAGACACCTACCTCATACTTGCTCCTGAAGAGTGGCGCTCGCCACGAAACGCGTTGAGCCAATAGATGCCCTTACGTCTATACCACATTATTATCATTCTACTATACACATACCAATTGGACTACACCAATCAACGATGACTATAATCATCTACCATGGAGACACACCTCAGTGAACTTGGCTATCTACATTATTTATGGCATGAACCAACTAGGTTGTTCCACCATGGGATTACGAGCCAATACTTGCCCCCCCGTTGTCTATAACTGCATCAGTTTTTATTATTTATTTATATTTATTTTTATCCCTACTTTACATTTAATTGGATATTATTTACCAACTAAGATTATAATGGATTGTTATGGAGACCTGCTGTCTATGAAACTGCTTTCTATAATGTTTACAATATACAATGTTTACAATATAAACCCATTTTTACTACACTGTATTTATGATACATTTTATTTATAATGTAAGACTTGGTTTTCATAGATCTGGGTTTTTTATAGTACCAATATGGACCATGTTACAATCTGTACCTTTGTTACCATCTTACATTATTAAACCATTTTATGCCAATTGATGTCATGTGATGCTTCTACTCAACGTTCTTGGTTCTGCTTTATTTTTGGGTACCTGCCATATTCATTGTTGCGGTGTTGTCTCCTGGAGTGCATGTTTCATTTAACGTCCCACCTTTTTTGTTCCTTTCCTTGTCCAAATTATCGGGGATGGAGGCGCTTGGCTCTACACACCTCGCGCCTCATTCAAAGTCCCACCCTCCTGTTTAGGTTTTTTAAGTTTATCATACTTATTAAGGGATGGAAACATGCACCCCTTACCTTTTTATTATATTCGATTATTGGTATTGTCCATTATCTTTATTTATTTAGGTGCCTCTTCTATATTCAAGCATCATTTAATTTTTACACTGCAAATCTTGTTTTCTTTCTTTAGTGTCAGTCTGGAGGAGTCTATCATACTATGCTACTGCCCCATACTATTATTCTCATTGCGTGTGCATAGCCACGCTGTCTTTCTATGTTGTTATTGTGTTGGATTGGGAGGTGGGCTGGTCTGGCTCTTCCGGCCGCTTGGCCTATCTTTGGGAGCTGCGATGCGCTCCTGGGGTCCTCCCCTTTTTCCCCCTCTCCTCAATCTGAGTGGCGTGGAGGATCAGGTGTACGTCCAATTGCGCATCGACGTCACACTTCCGGCGCCGGCGGGCACTGCGTCACTAGCTGTGACGTCGGTGCGCTGCCGCTGTCGATTCCATCTAGCATCCTACACGAGATGATGACCGTCGGACAGTGGGCAGCTGATACTGCTCAGCTGTTTGGCGCCATCGCCTCCTATTGGCCGCCAGCGTGCCGTTGGTGGACACCCATGATCACATTGGAGTACATATACTCCTTCCGATTCATTCCCAGCCCCCACACACTGGTCATCCCCACGGCTTGTATGCACTCCCGGTTTACATGGCTCACACCTCTTCCAGGTAACTTTCTTGGCCTTTTCCACCATCCTTTGTCCTTCTCTTCCCTCCTTTTTTTCCCCTTTGGTGTTCAATCCTCTCATGACTCTACACTGTTCCCACTCTCTGTCATCTTTCCTTGTTTTTGTTCGACACTTGCACCAACACACTTTTCTCACCACTCACACCAGTCACCTCCCCACATATATACACACATGTACATATTCACTATATATCCCCTTGCTCTTAGATGGCCATCACGTGGATCACCCCCATTCCCGTACCCATGGGGATGTTTCTTTGGGGACTGTTGTCTGTTATCGGATCTCCATCTGTGTGCTCTGGGCTAGTCCACCTCAGCTCCCAACAGGCTGATGTTTCGCAGGTTGACCCCCAGCCTTCTACGCCTATGCCCAACCTCATAGGAGTATCTGTAAGTAGTTTTTAGAATCGGGCTCTACCCCCCTTTTTCTCCCCTCCTCCACATTTACACAGACTGAATATACAATATTCATTATTATAGATGTTTTCTAATATAGATGTTTTTTAATACTTATAGACACCTACCTCATACTTTCTCCTGAAGAGTGGTGCTCGCCACGAAACGCGTTGAGCCAATAGATGCCCTTACGTCTATACCACATTATTATCATTCTACTATATACATACCAATTGGACTACACCAATCAACGATGACTATAATCATCTACCATGGAGACACACCTCAGTGAACTTGGCTATCTACATTATTTATGGCATGAACCAACTAGGTTGTTCCACCATGGGATTACGAGCCAATACTTACCCCCCCGTTGTCTATAACTGCATCAGTTTTTATTATTTATTTATATATTTTTTTTATCCCTACTTTACTTTTGATTGGATATTATTTACCAACTAAGATTATAATGGATTGTTATGGAGACCTGCTGTCTATGAAACTGCTTTCTATAATGTTTACAATATACAATGTTTACAATATAAACCCATTTTTACTACACTGTATTTATGATACATTTTATTTATAATGTAAGACTTGGTTTTCATAGATCTGGGTTTTTTATAGTACCAATATGGACCATGTTACAATCTGTACCTTTGTTACCATCTTACATTATTAAACCATTTTATGCCAATTGATGTCATGTGATGCTTCTACTCAACGTTCTTGGTTCTGCTTTATTTTTGGGTACCTGCCATATTCATGGTTGCGGTGTTATCTCCTGGAGTGCATGTTTCATTTAAAGTCCCACCTTTTTTGTTCCTTTCGGTGTTCTGACAGAGGCTGAGGTCACAGGTCGACTTCTCCGTCGGCCATCTTGAGTACTGGCTGGTCCTCCCTGAAAGGCTGAGGGCACAGGTCGATCTCTCCTTCGGCCATCTTGAGTACTGGCTAGTCTTCCCTGACAGGCTGAGGTCACAGGTCGACTTCTCCTTCGGCCATCTTGAGTACTGGCTGGTCTTCCCTGACATTTCCTTTCAATTGTCACGTCCAAGAAGTTGACACATCTGTCACTAATCTGAGACTCCAGTTTGATGTTATTTTTGTTGGTATTCAGATACCCCAGAAACTCAACCACAGTTTCCCTAGACCCCTCCCAAATAAATAGGAGGTCGTCTATGAACCTGCGGTAGAGTCTAAGTTGGGGTAATCATCTACTGAAGACATATCTGTCCTCCTATTCTGCCATAAACAGGTTTGCGAGGCTGGGAGCATATTTTGGGAAGATTGGAGACAGTGTCAGCTCTAACGAACAACATCAGTGGGGATTTATATCGAGTGTCCATTGTCAATATAAATAGATTGAGAGGATTTTCAAGAAATATTGGTATATTCTTTGTAGAGATCGGCATTTGAGTGAGGTCCTACCAGAACATCCTAAATTTATTTATAGAAGAGCTCCGAGTTTCAGAGACAGGGTAGTGAAAAAGATTCTTGATCCACCTGATCGTCCCTCAATAAAAATAGATTTAAATGGATTTTTTCCATGCAGGAAGTGTGTATGCTGCAGAACGGTGAGGACAAGTAATAGGGGTATGAAGAGCATTACCAATTATGAAAATGAAACCTTTGAAATAAGGGAATTTATTACTTGTAACTCATCGTATGTAGTGTATCTTATGTGGTGCCCCTGCGGTTTATTTTACGTGGGGCGCACTAAGAGACTTCTAAAGGTGCGCATATCTGAACATATTACCAATATTAAAAATGGATTTAAATACCACAGTGTGTCCCTCCATTTTAAAGAAAAACATAATCAGGATCCCAGTCTACTCCAGTTTTGTGGGATTGACATTGTATATCCGACCTGGAGGGGTTCAAATCGGGTGAGGGACTTATCCCAACGGGAAACTCGGTGGATTTTCCTTTTAAAATGTCTTTTTCCTAGAGGCTTAAATATAGAGCTGGACCTCAACTGCTTTATCAACAATTATTGACCCCCTCCTTCCCCATATATAGATTGGAGATCTATTTTGAGATGCCCTTCCAGTAATATTTTTGGTTTTACATTTTAATCTGAGGGGAAACCCCATTTCCGGTTCATTAGAAGTGTATCGGTTTAGAGAAAAAGAAGGGGGCGAGAGTTTTATGGGGGGCTGTCATTTAGATGACTCCCAGTGGTACGTCATTGATCACACCCCCTTATCTTTTAAGACAGACACATTTTTTTGTTATTATTTCTATGTTCATTTATTTATATTTTATTTTTTAAGAGTAACTATTTGGCTGGTGAAGCAATTTTACTTTGCGATTTGCCAGTTTTTTTAGGGATATTCATATATCCAACCATTCATCTAGAGAGTGTGATATTGCTCAGTTTTAACTTATCTTATCTTACCAAATGGGGATTATATGCCCGTTTTATATTTTCACATTCACATAAATATGTATTTCTCACTTATATTGTAAACATTCTTTATGTTTGTGTTTAACACTCTGCTGCAATGTAATACTTGCGTATGATGCGAGCGGGGACACAGGGAGTGCGCAAGCGCAGTGAAAGTATGTCCGCCCGTAACGAGAGCAGATGGTATAAAGGAGAGATTGCCTAGCCGTACAGCCAATCCCATGATTAAGTCCCTGTGACGAAACCTGTCGGGGTGTGGCTGTACAGCAATCGAATACGTGTGACCTAGTATGCTGTGACAGAGAGCGCCACACTAGGAAGTGGGGAAGCGGTTCCAAGGGGCGGGTGAGACTGTCATCAAAGAGTGTACTACTTGAGTCCGCCGTGACCACCATACGCTGGGTCTTTCGTTTTGAGCTGTTGCTGTGATAATCTGCTGTCCTGTGTTTCTCTGCTTGATGTGATTTTTTGAGATGTGAGTTCAATGGTGGAAGAGTTTGATATTTTAAATAAATTTCAATATGGTACTACACTATTGGATCATTTCTTTTTTACATGTGGAGTCCACACTCTTGTTAAAAACTCTGGATGCTAAACGTTGGACCATCGGAGGTCATTATTTTACCCCCTCCTGTGTGGGTTAAAGCCATCAAGCCAAACACGAGAGTGTGAGGCAATAGGAACTGGTGAGTTTGTCCGCCTAATGGGAGTGGAATCACGGTCACAGAGGTGTGGTGGAAGATTTGTTTTATTGAAGATCTTCATTATATCACGTCACGGATTAACGTTGGAGAAATATACATATATATCACGATTTGTTCATCACCATTTTTTTGATTTTTTCACATTTTTGATTGTTCATTTAAAAGCCTTTACACATATATTGTTTTTTTAGATCACTTAATCACACAATTGATCATACACTTTTCCAGGACACTGTTTGTATTATTTGGTGCACTGTGTTGTGGATTTATCACTGTTTGTGGATGTATCATTATTTCAATATTTATACTTTACAATATCTATATTGTTTATGTAGTTGTCCACTTGTGTATTCAGTTTAATTGGTTTAGCGCTGCTATTTGGTTTCACTATTGGTAGGGGCTAGTTTCATGGTGAATCCAATTTTTTGTTTATATATTCACATACATTAAAGTGGCTGCTCAATTCAGGCTTCATTTGCAGTAGCGCAGCGTTTGGAGTATAGGAGTGGGCGGATATTTATAATATATTAAATGAGAACTGCAAGGGTTAAACAAAAAATTGCATTAAAAAATTGCATTAGCTATCACCAAGATTCTTAACCTCTTGCTGCTCACATAACACATACGTATGGCAGAAAAAGGGTGGGCATTAACGTCCACACACTGCACATATGTGTCAATGGATATCTGAGGTTTCTGTGCTGAGAGGATGCTCACAGGTGCACTTAATGCCCTTAAGGCAGCCATTGTTGATCAAGGTTCTGTGGAATCTTACAGTTCCTCAAGAGGTTGCTAGAGGTTCCTTAAGTTATGGCTTACTTATCTCCCATCTCATGGTGCCTGCATAGATCTGGGACCAACACCATTTGGCAGAGCCAGCGGTATGACACCAATGGTCTCTTTAGTTGTTACCAGGGGTGGCATTCTGACTACTACTGCATAGGGGCATTCTTCTCACTGACCACCAATGTAAGGGACATTCCTCCCATTGACTATCAATATTAGGGGCATTTTCCCACAGACATATGACAAGTTTATTTTAGCAGGGGTTCCCTGAGACCTGAAAATTATTTTAAGGGTTCCTCTGGGGTAAAAAAGTTGATAAAGGCTGCCTTAAACATTGCCCGCCCAACGTCATATGATGTTGGGCGGGCGGGAAGCTACAGGGCAGCAACAGGCATCATTCAGATATATTCTTTTTGAGCCCGTGATTCCCTTCAATGTAAGAACAACAACAGTGGCTTTTCAGCTGCTTGAACATTCTTACAGGCGGTGGGAGGGGACACCCCCCTCTTGCCGCCCTCCGGTGCTTCTACCGACTCACCCCTGTGATCGGTGAGCTGGAGAAGGAACTGACCGGCACTGGATATTAAGGATAGAGATTTTGGGTGGGCCAGATGGTCCCCGAAGTCTCTATGATCGCTCGGAGGCCAGGCGCGATGTTATCCTCTGCATTTGAAAAAATGCCGCCGCCTCAGCTGGGAGATCTTTTTTTTTTTTACTTCAGGCTTCCCAGCTTAGAGTTGAGATCTGGGGACTTTTAGACCCCAGGATCTCACTGTAAAGAGAACCTGTCATGCTCTATTCCTATTACAAGGGATGTTTACATTCCTTGTAATAGGAATAAAAGTGATAAAAAAAATGAAAATAAAGCATGAAAATAGAAACATAAAAGTAAAATGAACAATAATTTAAAAAAAAAATGTAAGTGCCCCTGTCCCCGCGTGCTTGCTCGCAGAAGCAACCGCATTCGTAGGTCGCACCCACAAAAAACGGCGTTCAAACCACACATGTGAGGTATCGCCGTCAACGTTAGAGTGAGAGCAATAATTCTAGTGCAAGACCTCCTCTGTAACTCTAAACAGGTAACCTGTAAAAAATCTTAAAAATGTCGTCTATGTTACTAAGTTTGGCGCCATTCCACAAGTGTGCGCAATTTTAAATTGTGACATGTTAGGTATCTATTTACTCGGTGTAACATTTTTAACATCATGTAAAAAAATGGGCTAACTTTACTGTTTCGCTTTTTTTTTAATGCATGAAACAGTTTTTTTTTTTTTCCCAAAAAAACGAGTTTGGAAAATTGCTGCGCAAATAAAACCACCGTTTTATTCCCTAGGGTCTCTGCTAAAAAAAACTATATAATGTTTGGGAGTTCTGAGTAATTTTCTAGCAAAAAAAAAATTATTTTTACATGTAGGAGAGGAGTGTCAGAATTGGTCCAGTAGGCAAGTAGTTAAAGGGGTTGTAAAGGTTCATGTTTTTTCACCTTAATGCATCCTATACATTAAGGTGAAAGCCATTTATGTGGAGGTCAAGCTAAAGACATGCACACCACTGCATAATTTTAAACCTTTGTACCAGTTAAACGTTGTAATGGCTAATCCCAAAGCTACTCCTGTTAATGTAACTGATAGGTTTGTGCCTGGATTTGTTAAATACTGAACTGTTTAAGATTGATGTTATGTGAAGAGAAATTCCATTTAATCAGGTAATTTATTCCACAATGTCTGGACTTGTCATTTAATGAATTTGAACTTATTTGACCAAAACAGTATGTGTAATGAGGGGAACGAAGAGTGATTTAAGTGCTTGTGTAACATCGGTATACAGAAGTAAGAGCAGCCGGTTCGGGATAGGAATGGTGGTGGCCAGTAATGGAGTGCTCCAATCAGAAAGGTGGCTTGGTGTCTATCTAAGCATGCCCTTCTCATTGGTGGGTCCTTATGCTAGGGCCGCTCTGGGCCTTCCCAGGGACGGGGCTGGGCCACAGAAGAAGTGAGGCCTTGCAAGTATTTGGCGATCCCCTTCAAACCCATGGGTTCGTGAAAGACAATTGTGCTGTGCTAAAGAACTAGTTGAGGGTACTTAGTGTACTGCCCTGTTAGCCTCAAAATGCTCCATAGTCTAATACAGGTAGGAACAGACCTATGTCAATAGGTAAGGAGACAAGATCCTTCTAGTGTGGGACCTGGCATAATGATTCAACATATGACTACCTGTGGGTGGTGAACTCACACTCGCACTGAATTAGAAGCTTCAGATAGAGGCAACTTTATTTCCTGGGTGAAAACAAGCAGCATCATCTAGCACTTTTCTCCCGTGCCTGGCTGTCCCTGACCTACCCCTTTCAGTTGCTGTTACAGCAACATTATGTTTAGTAACCTCTAATACCCTCCCACCAGTGATGATCTGCTGGCATTTTCTAAAGAAGCATAGAGACCTAGTAATGATCTTACTGGGTATACCAGTATGAATAAAAATAAAAAGATTTAATTTAAGAATTTCATTAACTTGTTTATGGGGGGGGGGGGGGGGGGCGGGGGACCAACCAGAGAGAGTAAAATATAAACTTCTATACAAGGTTCAGTAGGGATGATTCAGGTGACAAATTACAGACAGTGTATCCAATTGCATATTCTGTTGCTACTGCTAGATGCACTGATCATTGTGGTTCCTTAGTTATCATGGGACTTGAGCTCTTTCCTTAGGATAGACACTGGAAGAAGAAGTAAATTTGTAGTAAACTCCACGCTCAGGATGATAACGGGTTGCAGCCCCCCCCCCTATTGGGTTCCCGAGGGATACGCCTCTGGTTGGATAGATATGATGTACATATTTCTTCTTCTTCCAGTAGAGATAAAAAATGGGGTAATTGGCGCTACCCTGTAAAACCAAATGAGTGTATAAAAATGGTAGGTAAGTACCTCTCTGCAAAGAAAGGTGGGGTGATTTATCCCATAAGGCAGAGTGTGTATATGTGTAACCTTCAGTGTTAGGTATAAGTGTGATATAGAAAACAAATACTTAATCAAATAGTCAATGTGTATGTGGCAGATACACCAAATATGTGTAAGTGATCAAACAAATTGCATCATATATAGAGAAGGGTGTATAAATGTAACTCTCAGGTCAAAACTAAGCCTAACAGCCTCGCATATATATTTAGTGTTGCACAAATATTTAGTGTTGCACAAATATATCTCCCAAAAATAGCCAACTATATATTTGAGTGTGAAAATAAAACTCTACCTAATATCGGGTGGTATAATCATACAGTAAGTTAATAATTTATGAGAAATAAGTCTAGGAGTCTCAGGTAGTAGCTGCCGGACCATGGATAATGGCCTCTCAGGTGGAATTGTAACAGTAAATAAAAGGGCAGAAGCAAACTAATATGCATCCTCATCATATGTCTGCACACATAAACATAAGGGTGCACTTATGCAGTGAGCCCTGCGGTATATATAAGAAAATATAATCTCTTTTAAACCCAGGCGGGAACCATATTAGATAGTAGGTCCGTCCATAAAATTGCCAAGTGGCCAACCGCAGAAGTGCAACTCAAATCATCATCATCACCTTACCTGCTGAGCACTGAAGTCACCTGGAAAAGCCACAACTGGCTATTTTGGAATTACACTCAATTTTATTTATCACTTGTGGGACTTGTATTTTGATTAACTACTTTTATTTTTCACATACACGTTTTGTGTGGGACTATACTTTTATATATAATTTTTATATATACATTCGTCCATATGTTTTGTATATAAATTTATAAATTTTGCTATATATATTTTTAAATAAACATTTGGTTTGGACTTTACCACCAGATATTTGGTTTTTATATTCACACTCAAATATATGGTTGGCTATTTTTGGAAGATATATTTGTGCAACACTAAATATATATGCAAGGCTGTTAGGCTTAGTTTTGACCTGAGAGTAACATTTATACACCCCTCTCTATATATGATGCAATTTGTTTGATCACTTACACATATTTGGTGTATCTGCCACATACACATTGACTATTTGATTAAGTATTTGTTTGCTATATCACACTTATACCTAACACTGAAGGTCACACATATACACACTCTACCTTATGGGATAAGTCACCCCACCTTTCTTTGCAGAGAGGTACTTACCTACCATTTTTATACACTCATTTGGTTTTACAGGGTAGCGCCAATTACCCCATTTGTTATCTCTACTGGAAGAAGAAGAAATATGTACATCATATCTATCCAACCAGAGGCGTATCTAGAACCTTCAGGCCCTGATGCATGAAACCCTGGCCCATTGGTCCCTGGTCCCAGGCATGCTGCAGGTTATTATTGCACTCACTGACACTAATGTTGGGTACTATTGTACTGCAACTTCTTCAGTGTGACTTGCGATCTGCTCCAAAAAAATGCAGGGGCACTAAGGTGTTAAATGCACTGCTGTTGCACAGCCCTCTGGAAGTGTTAGGGGCTGCACTTGAGGCCCTCTGTATTTTCAAATTGACCACCACTTGGCATGAGCTCAGGCATGTTCAGACAGGAATCTGAGCCCGTCTGAGCTATTTTGCCAAGAAGCTGTCACTGCAGATCGCCAGTCATAAGGAACAGAGATATTGCCCTGCCACATATATATATTCATGCCTTGAACACGTGTGGCTGCAGGATGGGGCATGCCTCCGCTGATTATGACTTGCTTTCTGCAGTGACAACTTTTTGGCGGGATAGCTCAGGACAGTTTGGACTCATGTCTGAACACACCAGTGTTCATCCCTGACCAACACGGCTGTAAAAAATAGGAGGGTTGAGTCCTGCTTTAAGACTTAAAGAGCCACAAGGGGTGGGTGCGAAGGGGTTCAAATTCCTCCACGTCATGCCCAGTAAACCCGATGTTCCTCTGTCACACCTGGGGACCCAATGTTTCTCCATGTTAAACCCAGTGACCCTGATCCCCATTTCATACTCTTTGACCCCAATCCTACATGTCACACCCTTTCACCCCAATCCTCCATGTCACTCCCGGTGACCCCAATCCTCCACATTACACCCAGTGACCCCAATTTCCTGTCCTGATGACCCCGATCCCATGTTACAACCTTTGACCCCAATCCCCTGTTCTGGGTGAACTCACTGGGTGATATGAATAGAGTGGCTCTCACTGTGCACTGCCTCAATGTGATCCTACTGACTCCATCCCCCAGGAAGCTTTTCTCCTGGACAGCAGTGCTCAGCTCAGCTCTGGCCAGCTTCTGATGGAGGGAGAAGCAGACACGTTCTTCTTCACTATCCTTCTCAGACCATTCTGGGGCTCCAGAGCCC
The DNA here is from genome assembly GCF_042186555.1 of Aquarana catesbeiana. Taxonomy (NCBI): domain Eukaryota; kingdom Metazoa; phylum Chordata; class Amphibia; order Anura; family Ranidae; genus Aquarana; species Aquarana catesbeiana. The sequence continues at coordinate 51,181,188 of NC_133332.1, read as the reverse complement.
ACAGGGGCCCCTCTGCTTCTACTCTGGTGAAGGTGCTACCCTCCAGTGCCGGGCTCCAACTCAGATGCAGGTCCCCTCCGCTCCTGGCTTGGTACCTACCCAGGGAAGTGAACGGCCCCCTGCATTCATCCGTAAGCTCAGTGCAGAGTCACTTCCTGCCTAAGGATCAGCCCTCTCACCTTTAACTGACGAGAATTATGAGACAGGCAGCGCTCCGGCAAGCATTCTTCCTACTTCTTGTGCTCCCCAACAGTGGCGGAACGCCAAAGCCCGACCCTGGTAGTTCTGCACTATATCCAACATACAAAGGCTATTTCATTAATGGACACAAAATGTATAGTATATAGTACTATATTTGTATGGGTTTTGGACCTGACAGGCTTCGCATTTTTCCAGACATATAGCAAGAGATGTGCTATAAGGACATGCTAAAATGTATTAAATGTATTAATATATATTTTAAACTAAAAATAAAAGCAAATTGTGAAAATTTTTAACAGTCAATTTAAAACAATTTCATTTACAAATACATTGAAAACATACATACCGAAAATCTGTTAAAAAAAATGTAGTTTCTCTTGAAGAAGAATTCCAGGTATGGATATTTTTACACAGTTACATTAGTCCAGCATGGACCAATGTAACTATGCAGATACGATACCTGTGGGAACCCCCTGGAATCTGGAAATCACTGTAATAGCCACCTCTACTCCGGTAGCTTTAGTGGGATCCTACAGGTATGGTATATGCATATTACATTGGTCCAATCTGGACTTATGTAACTGTAAAGAAATCGACACCTGTAATTCTTCTTTAAACATACAGCCAGGTCCATAAATATTGGGGCATAGACACAATTATAATCTTTTTGGCTCTATACACCACCACAATGGAATTGAAATGAAGCAAACAAGATGTGCTTTAACTTTCAGCTTTAATTTGAGGGTATTTACATCCAAATCAGGTGAACGGTGTAGGAATTACAACAGTTTGTATATGTGCCTCCCACTTTTTAAGTGACCAAAAGTAATGGGACAGATTAACAATCATCCATCAAACTTTCACTTTTTAATACTTGGTTGCAAATCCTTTGCAGTCAATTACAGCCTGAAGTCTGGAATGCATAGACATCACCAGACGCTGGGTTTCATCCCTGGTGATGCTCTGCCAGGCAGGGTTTCATCCCTGGTGATGCTCTGCAACTGTCTTCAGTTCCTGCTTGTTCTTGGGGCATTTTCCCTTCAGTTTTGTCTTCAGCAAGTGAAATGCATGCTCAATCGGATTCAGGTCAGGTGATTGACTTGGCCATTGCATAACATACCACTTCTTTTCCTTAAAAAACTCTTTGGTTGCTTTCGCAGTATGCTTTGAGTCATTGTCCATCTGCACTGTGAAGCGCCGTCCAATGAGTTCTGAAGCATTTTACTGAATATGAGCAGATAATATTGCCCGAAACACTTCAGAATTCATCCTGCTGCATTTGTCAGCAGTCATATCATCAATAAATACAAGAGAACCAGTTCCATTGGCAGCCATACATGCCCACGCCATGACACTACCACCACCATGCTTCACTGATGAGGTGGTATGCTTTGGATCATGAGCAGTTCCTTTCCTTCTCCATACTCTTCTCTTCCCATCACTCTGGTACAAGTTGATCTTGGTCTCATCTGTCCATAGGATGTTGTTCCAGAACTGCGAAGGCTTTTTTAGATGTTTTTTGGCAAACTCTAATCTGGCCTTCCTGTTTTTGAGGCTCGCCAATGGTTTACATCTTGTGGTGAACCCTCTATATTCACTCTGGTGAAGTCTTTTCTTGATTGTTGACTTTGACACACATACACCCACCTCCTGGAGAGTGTTCTTGTTCTGGCCAACTGTTGTGAAGGGTATTTTCTTCACCAGGGAAAGAATTCTTCTTCCAATAACAGCACTTAATACCAAATAAAACTAAATTAGTACTGCACTATAATAAGTCATACCATCCTATTAAAATACTACATAGAATAAATAACACAGATAAATATTTTAACGAAACGTCGCACACTCCGTTTGAGTGCTTTCATCATATACAGCTTCCTCGTAGTTTGAATATAGATATCAGATATTCCAACCACTATCAACAACAAACAAGACAATACTCGTTTGTTTGCTGAACATGGACTCTCTTTATTTAGAGCCAAAATACAAGTCCTTATACTAACTTTACAGTTAAAGAGGAGGTTCCTACCTCCTGCTTATATTACTCTGACAATACACCTGTAACCAGAAAGCTAATTAACATGAGCTAGTTTACTAAATCATTTACCCAGACTAGGTGACCCAGAGACATGGCCTTTAGGACAGACTTGCCGTCTTTTAGCTCAGCAGACACAATCAACATTATCATAAACAGAAACACAGAAAACCTTCTCACAATAGCAGAGTTAATTAACACAAACACAAACAACACAAACAACAATGGGTGAAAGACTCTTTTTTGCAAAATTGTTTTTTTTTAATTTGTTTTGATAGAAAGTAGTTTACAGGTTCAGATATTACAAATGCATCCATAAACAAATCTCTTTTACAAAATATAAAAGAAAGTGCAATAGCCCAACGGGGGCCAACTGTTAAAGTTATACATCATATTTACCAAATTTCTCAACGGAGGAATGAAGTATACCACTGGTCACATAAGGGTAATGTGTGTGGACCTCGTAGGGCACCACAACCTAAAATCACAATGCTATATACAGCAGGGATATTTCCATGAACACAACATCCACACCATACATGCTCCCATCTATACTCATTCACACAAAAAGGCAAACCTTGTCCCACCCCGCCTCCACCACACCGTCCTTCCAGGTACACAAACGACCCACCATCCAAAGGTTACAGCCTCCCCTAGACGTCGAAAAAAAAACATCAAGGGGAGGCCGGATATAGTTATTGTTGTGAGAGCGGAGTGTCCTTCCAAAAGGAGTCTGCTATATCAAGCCAGGGCTGCCAGATCTTAGCAAATTTTTTTGGGCAGGCCCTACCCTTATAAACCAGTTTAAAAATTGGTATAAATTTATTCATCATACGATACAAAACTTGAATATCTGGGGCAGTTGCATTCTTCCATTGCATCAAAATTAATTTTCTGGCATAAAACAGTATTATACGGACAAGTGTTCGAGTATGAGTCCTGTGTATGAAATCGTTCAGCACACCCAATAGTCCAACCTCCGGGGTGCAGGGCACCTTTATTTGTAGTATGTTTTAAAAAAAGGAAAATAAGTCCCTCCAAAAGGTGGACAGGACAGGGCAGGACCAAAACATATGCATGTATCCAGCTTCTGAGAAGCCACACCTAACACAGGAGGCTGCAGAGTCATATCCCATACGGGCCAGCCTAGCAGGAGTGTAATGCATCTGATGTATAAATTTATATTGTACATATTGGTCATTTGATCCAATAAGGTCCAGAAAGCACACCTCTGAGGCCTCCTCCCACCCCTCCTCTGACAACCCGGGAATTTCCTTTTCCCATTTCCGCTGAGCAATCTGAAGGGGTTTAACCCCCGCCACTTGAAGGCGAGAATATATAGTAGTAACAATTTTCCCAATATCGGGATATGACAATAGCACCTCTAGAGGTGATTAAGTGAGCTCCAGGGACAAACCAGAAAATTGTGCCCTGATGGCATGGCGCAGTGAAAGATACCTAAAATAAAACCTGTTTGTTACACCACACTTAGCCTTCAGATCCTCAAATGAGAAAAAAGAATCGTTTGAGTAGATCTGAGAGACATAGGTAATACCAAGTCTTATCCACCACTGAGAATCTGGATGGCCCAGGAGCTCTGGAAAGGTAGGATTATGCCATAGAGGAGCATTGGGGGACACCCCTATCTGGTTAATGATTACTTTATTACCCTCATGCCAGGCCAGCCAGCCCACCTCAATCGGCGAGCCCCTAGAACAACGTTGAGGCATGGACCTGTGTAATGTGTCCACTAGTGAGGCCCTGGGGCCGTTAAGAGCGTTCAATAGAGCGGTGGAGCAGGAAGAGGAGGCCTCCAGAAACCAGTCATAGACATAGGCAAGCTGTAATGCTATAAAATAGTGCCTTAAATTAGGGCAGGCCAAACCTCCATCCAGTCTAGCAGCCTGGAGTGAGGCCCTAGCGATTCTCGGGTTCAAGCCCTGCCAAAGGAAGGAGGATACGAGTGAGTTAATTTTGAAGTTTCTTAAATAAAAATATTGGGGAAGCCCGAAAAACATAGAGAAATTTAGGTAAAAATATCATTTTGAAAATATTCACACGTCCAATCAAATTTAGTGGCAATGAGGCCCAGGAGCGTAACCTGGTCTCCATTTGAGTTATGATCGGGGTGATATTAAGGGTCTGGAAACTAGATAGATTATTATGAATATGTATTCCTAGATATTTAAATGTATGATGTATAGTCAGCTTGGACTGGGCTAGGTAAGCATAATCCCTGTCAGGGCCTATGGGGAATGCCACAGACTTTTCCCAGCCAACTCTCAGTCCGGAGGCCCTCCCAAACTCGTCCACAACCTCCATCAAAGAGACAAAGGCCTGTTCTGAGCTGTCTAAGTAAATCAAGGCGTCATCCGCATATAGAGAGATTCTCTCAGACAGTTCACCATAGCAGATGCCCCCCACTGTCTCCATCTGACGCACTGCCAGAGCAAGTGGCTCAATGGCTAGTGCGAACAGAAGTGGAGAAAGCGGACAGCCCTGCCTGGTTCCCCTCTGCAAACTAAACATATCCGATACATCTTTGTTGGTACATATTCTTGCCCTGGGGTTAGTATAAAGCAACCTGACCCATTTAATAAATTGGATGCTGAAACCCATACGATGCATAGTTTCCCAAAGGAAGGACCAGCTAACCGTATCAAATGCTTTCATCACGTCAAGTGATAGTACCAGTCCGCTTCTTCTGTCCGTGGCAGCCCTGTGAATATGTATATAAAGGCGACGAATGTTGTCATATGTACTCTTACCATGCATGAACCATGTCTGGTCCCTATGAATAAGGTGAAGAATGACCTTTTGTAATCTCAAGGCTAGGACCTTCGCTAGTACTTTAACATCGCTGTTTAGTAGCGAGATTGGACGGTATGACCCACACAGCAGTTTGTTTTTCAGGCTTGGGTAGCACTACAATGAGGGCTTCATTCATGGAGGGGGAAGTTCTCCCTCCTCCATTGCCCGACTAAAGAGAGATAAAAGTTTCTGTGCCAATTCCACAGCATAGGTTGTGTACCATTCTGCGGGCAAACCGTCCAACCCAGGGGTTTTATTGGGGGGTAAAGAGCCAATAGCTTCAGTGATCTCTTCGATTGTCAAGGGAGTGTCTAAGATGGAGCTGTGGGAGTCGTCCAATACAGGAAATTGAAGAGAGTCAAAAAACCCCAATGTCTCCAATTCATCCGGGGGGTGGGGGGCTTCATATAGGGTCTCATAGAAGGACTTGAACGTCCGATTTATGGTCAATGGGTCTGAGGTGATTGAGCCGTCAGGCAATTAAATCTGTGATATGGTCCTATCAATGTATTCTGTGCGAGAAAGAAAGGCTAACATTTTACTATTCTTCCCACTATATTCATGTAGTCTGGCAACCAGATATAACTGCTGAGTCCGTGTTGCGTCCACCCTATGGAGATCCAGGGCCCTGTGCGCCCCCACCAAGACTCCATGAGGGGAGTGCAGAGTACTGGGCCCTAGCAGCCTCCAGAGAGGACTCCAAGGCCAGAAGAGCAGCACGGGAGGACCTCCTTTATTTAGCAATGTTTGAGATATATGAGCCCCGTACAGATGCCTTAAAGGCGTCCCATGTGGGGCCAAAAGAAGCCGATCCAGCATTGTCCCCCCAATATAGGGACATGTCCTGCCGGACCGCCTCTTCAAATTCAGGGGTGGAGACCCAGAGGGGACTGAGCCTCCACAACCGAAAAGAGGGTCTGTGACCGAGTATTAATTCAACACACAGGGCGGAGTGGTCAGAAATTGTCTGAGATATATAGTATATTGTCCGAGTATATGAGGTCAGGTCAGAAGTCCCAAGGGCGTAGTCCAGCCTGGAAAGAGTACGATAAGACTGGGACTGACAAGAGTATTCCCTAGCCAATGGGTTTTGTTGTCGCCATAGGTCAATGTATCCAAAGGAAGCACACCACTGACAAAACAGCTTTGATTTATACTGAATGGGTTTCAGTCTATCCAAATTAGGGTCCATAACAGAGTTAAAATCCCCCACAATAAGGGTGGCTAATGTAGGCAGATCCGAGAGCCTTGTGCACAGATCTGTAAAGAGTGCAGTCGTGACAGGAGGGGGAGCATACACAACCACCAGAAGTAATGGGGTGGCATGTATCTTACATTGGAGGAAAATATACCGCCCATTAGGGTCTAAAATCACTCTATCACATGAAAAGGGGAGGCCCTTCCTTATGAGGACGGACACACCCCTGGCATAATTAGAAAATGTGGAATGATATCCATGCATGCCCCAGTGTTTTTTTAAAGCAAGCACTTTAGACCCCATAAGGTGTGTGGCACAGTATATGAGGCTTATGAGCCTTGAGAAATTCAAACAGGGAAGCCCTTTTAAATTTGGAATTTAAACCCCGGACATTCCAGGAGATACATTTAACTAAAGACATATGAAGTTAGTGAAAATCAGCAGATCATCGTCACGGCTGCAATCCCAGAGGGAGGACAAGGCAGGACAAAAATCGCACACACACTTACACACCACAATCATCCATTCACATAACATTCCTGTGATCAGTAACAACACAGTGAAAACTGGCAGTAGCACATAGTTAACCTCTGCCTTACCCCAAAAAGAAAAAACAGGAGCAGGCTTAGATCCCAAACTGCTAGTACATACTAGAAACATGGCCAATACAGGCACATCAGCAAACAAAACTTAAAGAAAATCAGATGTCAACAAATATGCATACAATTAGCAGCATAGATCCCAGATTGAGATCTTGTCCTCATGTGAAACCAGGTATCTTGAATCACCTGCCACAGATAAAGGCACACAGGCCAGGGAAAAAGAAAAGGGAAGGAGAAATTTAACAAATTTCCAGGAGAGTAACCAGTTCAGGTGTCCAGGGCCCGGCCAGACATTCGACCCGGTTGATGCAAGGACTCAAACCAGGAAAGAGCATTTGCAGGGGTTTGGAAAAAATGCACCTGGCCCTGGTGCACGAATCGCAGCGTGGCAGGAAACAGCATAGAATATTGGATGGTCTTCTCCCTCAATTTCAGCTTAATGTGTTGGTACTTGGCTCTTGAGGCACGGACCGCTGGGGAATAATCAGGAAACAATGACACAGATGCGTTGTTGATCTTTAGGCTCCCTTTTATGCGGGCAGCTCGCAGGATAGTGTCCCTATCACAATAATTTAGGAGACGGATTACCATAGTGCATGGAGGGTTGCCTGCAGGAAGCGGCCTGCCAGGCACTCTATGTGCACGCTCCAGGACAAAACATGGGGAAAGGCAGTCTTTACCAAATTCTTGGGTAAACCAACTTTCCAGGAAGGAGACCGGGTCGGCGCCCTCAACCCGATCGGGGAGGCCCACTAGACGCAGGTTGTTTCTGCGCAGACGGTTCTCCAAATCGTTGACCTTGTCCTCCAGAGAGAGGATTTTAGTGCCATGCGTTTTTTGAGTAGCTTGGACCGGGCCGACAGCATCCTCCAAATCGTTAATACGGCGTTCAGTCTCAGAAACCCGGTCCCTCATTTTATGCATGTCCTGGCGCATAATGGTTATGTCCAGTTTAAGTTCCTCCACTTTCCCCATGATATCAGAGTGATTTACCTTGATCAGTTTGAGGACATCCAGCAGGGTGGGTTCTGGTTCTGGACCGTCCTCAAGGCCATCATCACTGTGGGGAGGGATGACCAATAGCGCAGGGGGAGCTGAGGTCCCTGGAGAAGGTGGTAGCAAAGGATCTGGCTCCTCATCAAAAAGATCTGGCGTGGATGCCAGGGACGAGTGTGGGATGGTGGAGCGGCGGCCATCTTGGCCAGAATGTGTGGTAAAACTCATCCTTGCCGGGGGCTGTTTCCTTCGTTTTCCCATCCACCAGAATCCCCCACGAATGTCACAAAGTCTTCCCCAAGCGTACAGGAGAAATTTCAGCCGAGTTTGTGTGGCAGGTGAGCAGGATTACACAGGATTGTGCAGAGGGATCAGAGAGCTGCTGAGAAAGATGTCTGCTCACATGCTGCGTCAGGCCACGCCCCTCGGGTGAAAGACTCTTAGATAAGGCAAGAAGTTTCTTGTAAATAAGGCTAGACACTAGCCTTATTTACAATAAACACATTACAGCAGACGACAAGTGGCTGGAGTTGATGACATCAGCATCTTCTATGAGCCCCAACATTATGAATCAGTCACTATTTATAATATGGCTTATACAGGGTTCCCAGAGTCTGTGTGTCTTGGGGGGACATGGACCTGAATCCATAGTAACACCACCTCCAGGGTCCCCAGGCATACAGCTCACACAGAGCACTGTTCCCCCAAATGCCAGGGCCTATGATCGGTAGGCAAGAGGCTAGCATTCAGCCCCCTCCAAAAGCCTCTGTCCTGACTAAGTCTGTCACAAATATCACACCACTTTCTCTAACACTACCCAAAAACCATTACAAATAGCTACCCTGATACCAACATAATATAAAAACTACATAAAAATCTGGATCATAAACCAGAAAAAAACCTCATATCCAGCACTCACAGAGAGGAATTATCAAATTTGATGTCCACAGGGAAAAACGGTTCCTATGTTGCTCTGTGGTGCATTGTGGTTGTAGCAATCTATCACTAAATGTACTCCTCAGACTGACCAGCGTATTGTGGAGTGGGTGTGAGGAGTTTCCAGGATTGAAAGTACTATGAACAACACTCTCGCCTACTCACAAAACAAAACTGTCCTTTTTGAAGTAAAACACATAGGCAAGTATTTGTGAAAACAATTAGCCATTTATTATGGGTCATAACCACATAAAGAGGAAGGCAACACTGGATAAACTGGTGAAATTTGTCGAAGCCTTTGTACCACAGGGCACACATCAACTATTTTCCAGCCAAAATTGGTAGAATGAGGAGTCCATATAATAGTGAGCACAATCCGGTCCAGGACTCAGAGAGATCAGGAACAGCAGCAGATGAGCAGGGTCAGATTAAGAGCATCATGGGCCTGGTGCTGAAGATTTTGGTGGGCCTTTTTTATGGAAACAAAATGAAAATGCAAACAATTTTTTGTTAAAACAAATTAAATATACTCTCACCAGTAATACCAGCTGTGCAGCCTTTGAGCAGCAGCAACACCACCAATACCACCTGCTGTGCAGTCTCTCACCAGCAGCAACACAGGGAGACCACATTTCCAAACTGCCATTCAGGGACAACCCCCCCTTCCCAAAAAAAGATGAGGGTGGGGGATGTAGTCTCAGGGTGTATAGGAAAATCGGCGGTGGAGGTGATTTGTCAGGCAAATGGCTGGTGTTAGTACTTAAAATCATCCTGACACCAAGCTTGATATGGTGTCAGGATGATCAAATTCCATTATTTCTATTACTACATTGTTGTAATATATAGTGAAATAGTTCAACTCACCATCATGCAGAATCAGTGGGAACCTGAGCTTGTCACTTCCCACCAGATGCAGCTTGTTAATTGCCACCATTGCTTGCCATCAGATGCAGCTTGTCACTTGCCACCCATAGCCTGTCACCAGATGTAGCGTATCACTTTCCACAGTTGCCTGCCGCTAGATGCAGCATGTCACTTGCCACCAGCAGCCTGCCACCAGATACAGTGTGCCACTTGCAACCAGATACAGTGTGCCACTTGCCTCCCACAGCCTGCCACAGATACAGTGTGCCACTTGCCACTAGCAGCCTGCCACCAGATACAGCATGCCACTTGCCACCAGCAGCCTGCCACCAGATACAATGTGCCACTTGCCACAAGCAGCCTGCCACCAGATACAGTGTGCAACTTGCCACCAGATACAGTGTGCCAATTGCCACCCACAGACTGCCACCATATGCAATGCACCACTTGCCATCAGCAGCCTGCCCCCAGATACAGTGTGCCACTTGCCACCAGCAGCCTGCCACTCCCTCCAGGATGGGTAGAAGGGACAGGGTCTGCATAGTCAAATAAATCCCTGGAGCCCCCACCCCTCCTGAACTGGGATGGTATGGCTGTGTGTAAAATGAATGCCAGCAGTATTGATCAGACCAAGTTCTACGGGGGGGTGTACAAGCCTTTGGGCTCACACTGGTGTGCTGCAGTTTTGGCTGCACTGCTTGTGTATCTGCAGTTTTAGCTGCAGTCCTATTGATTTATATCAGGTTGCAGGTTATTGCCGCATTTTCTGACAGTGCACCAAAGATGCAGCTTGCAGGAATTTTGGTGTGCTTTCAGAAAAAACACGCAACCTAATAGAAATCAATAGGACTGTGGGTAAAACGCAGGAAAACTGTGGATACACCAGCAATGGGCCAAAACACAGCAAATCAGTGTGAACCCACTTAAAAGCACAAGGAACCAAACATATTGGCTGCAATTATAACAGCCATTGCTAAAGATAAAAGTAAAAAAAAAGAGGGGGAGAGAAGAGCGATAAGAGTCCAGTCACTGAGCTCACACTTGGATGGTCGGAAGCTCATCACTCAGATATCGTGTTCAGTTCACCTTGCATCTGCCGGCTGCTCTGTTCACAATTTCTCCGCTCACACGGCTCCTTCACTGCATGGACTTCACACAGAGTGAGGACAGAGAGGGGAGTGGGAAGGCAGAGCCATTTGTGTAGGGGGGAACTATGCACTGTGACACTGTAATAACCACAGTGAGCCAACACAGGTACCGCCAGATACCCCTATATTTACACACAGCTTTTCCTGTCCCATAGACGTTTATGGACAGGAGAAATCGAGCTTGTGCTGCTGGCTGGGCGGGCCGATTTTAAGGCAGGGGCCTGGAGCTGCAGCTGCAGCTCCTATAGCCCCTATGTTAATCCGGCCCTGCAGATGACATATATGTTCCCAGGCTGTGGTCTTACAACAGCCTGCGTCTTTTGTCAGATCAGACCGAACCCAGGCCATCACTTTCTTGTCTTCCCTCCACGATTCCTTACACGCTTGCTTCCAGGCTTGCTTTCAGGCTGTGGCTCTGGTGTTGGAGTTGTGGCAGGAGGTGGAGGATGAGGAGCAGGTCAAACTCACAAACCTGGCTTTGGCTTGTGAGTTTGCCCCTCAACCCCTTACTTAGGGCTTGTAAGATAACTTCCTCACAGAAGAGGCGTTGGCCCTCCTCCATTTTTTGCATTTTGCAGGCTGCAATGCAGGCATAGTCCTCTTGAATATTGGGGGGGGGGTTCTGAGGGCCACAGTAGCCTGCTGAAATAGCCCAAGTGCTGCCTCCTCTCCTCTTCCAGGGACTTTGTTTTTGAAGGACCTGGGATTCGGGCAGGCTACTGGGCCCGAACACCTCCTGGCTGCCACTTACCCCCACCACCTCCTGGCTGCCACTTTCCACAGCCTCCTCCTGGCTGAGGCTTTCCTGTGTATGAAAATGGGACATAGTTTTAGTTTTTGGTCATCAATCACACACAATTTTCAACTCATGACTGTTGCAAATTGAATGTTAATAAATAGAAAAGACTATCATACTGACCCAAGGATTTTTTATTCTTGTCCCAATCATTTGTCGCCACTACTGTCTATTGATATGTAAAACACTTTGTTAAATCAGAAATTAGTGATCAATAATAACATCTAGTTAACATCATTAATTTTTGGACAAGAAATATGTTGAACAATGGTATACCTGGCTCAAGCTGGGCTCCTCCACTTCTTCCTGGCTGGAAGGCCCAGGTTGGATGTCGGAAGCCTCAGCTGGGGTGGAAGGAAGCGTTGAAAGAAGACTGGAGAGTGCTGGCCTGGGTTCCCTCTGGTCTGCCAGAAAATGTAGTCTGTCATAATACCACAGCCTGGGTACATAAATGTTTGCATGGGTACATAAATCTGCTGCAGCTCCTGATCTCTGGGAATCCTTCTTGCGCTCCCTATTATAAGTGCTCCTCATGCCACCAATTGTGGCCTTCAAATAGTTGATGTCTGCCGTGGGGATCTGCGACTTCACAAATTCAAGCAATTGATCCAGCGCTGCCTGCCTCTTTCTTTTATTGGTGTAAAAGGGGTGGTTTACCTGCCACAGACAGGACAATGAATATGGGGATAAAGTCCTGATCATTCAATAGATCCATTTTCTCTGCAAGACACAACACAAGACAAAAACCCTAATGTCAGGCTAAACTCTCCTAATCTTGTCCCAATATAGGCCTTAATTAATAAGCAGTGTAGGCCCAAGTTAAAATTGTACCTTCATTCTCACGATCGGTGCTTCCGCTACTCGACCCTGACCTTCTATCTAGTATATTCCCTGCCCCTTCTGTTTCGGTGCAGTGGGACAGCACATGGCGGAGAAAGAACAAGTGCATGAAGACAGCAGCAGCAACGACGAAAGCCCGGAGCCACGAACGTCCCGATCCCGGAGGAGATTTAAGGCCTCAAATATGTCCTTTGTAGAGATGGTGGAGATGGTGGACATCTTGAAGAGGGCAGACTATGATGGGAAGTATGGACCTTACCCAAACCCAAATGTGAGAAAGGCCAAGATCATGGCTAAAGTTGTGCAAAGTCTGCACAGGAATTTTGGGGTACGACAATCCAAGGATCAATTGAGGAAACGCTGGTCAGACCTGAAATTGAGGGAGCACAATCAGTACAGAAAGATCAGGAAACTGCTTCTAAAAAGTAAGTAGTTGTGTGTTCCTATTATTATTATTACGTTCGTGCTGCTCCATGTGCTTTTCTTTACTGCTGTACAGTTTCTAATGGCAAGTTTCAGGTTCGTGGACACAGTAATCGTTCATAGTAAACATTGTTCGTTCGCCCACTAATACAATGTTTTTGGCAGATGCAGGTTAACTACATTTGTTCATGCCTATTTGTATTAAAAGAAGTCTATTACATTGTTGTCTAGATGGGTTTGTAACTAGAATGAAATGCAAACTTGATTCAGTGTAAGGAGAGCCAGGAGACCCAGCAGCTGTTTACACATCTGGACGCAGGAGCACTAGTGTGGGACACCAGAACAAACTTTTTAGGGTGTCCCACACAGGTGCTCCAGTGGATACTAGGGGTCTCTACATGTGTGATACTTTACCAAAAAAGTTAAGTATTCCAGCTTTAAGAAAAGGAAAAAATCATGTCTTCAGCTTGGAACTCTGCCAAAACAGACAATTGTATGACACTTCCAAGCAATGTTTCATATTCCTATTTCTGCCCTCAAATATCTGTGTGCTAAGTATATCTTTGTTTTACTCACATAGGGGAGAAAAGACTCGAGGACACCAGGGACCCACAACCTCCTAAAGAAGGGAAAATCCCCACACCACAACCAGAGGATGTGGAGTAAGGAGAGGTTTACGAAGTGGGTGAAATAGTGACCACAACAGGTGAGTGTCTGAGAACACAGCTTCAGGTAATAGATGTATGCCTGCATATTTATAATACATGGTGTGTTTTTTTATTTTAGGTGATATGGATGTTGTGGAAAAAGAAACACATTTCACAAGTGCACACGTCCTCATCGAGGAGATCATGGTGTGCAATAAGGATTTACAAAAGATCAAGGAAGACATCAATGTGGAAAAAAGACTCAAAAACATCATTGATGTTTTAGGCAGAATATAAAACACACCAAAATTGTACTAATTGTTTTTATTTTTCAAAATTTTTCTAAAAATTGTGAAAGCCAAATTTGAAAGGTGCACACAGTGTGTCAACATGTGCTATCTATCATCACGGGATATCAATGTACGCGTTTTGTGGGTGCAACCCCTTCCTTGCAACTCAAGTAGCTGAGAGGAAGGGGTTGTACCACCGAAACACGTTCATTGATCCCCTATGATGGGAGCTAGCACATGTTGACCTTAGCCATGGGATCAGGAGGGAAATCCCCATTTTGACTCTCAATTTGTGTGCATCTTCAAAATTTGTCTTTCACAGGGCTGACATCACCCCATCTGATGATCAAAAAAAAAATGTATTCTAAAATATGTTGGTTTGTGAATGTGTACAGAGTAAAAAATTTTTCTACTCAACAATGTGTGGCTTCTTCTTTCAATGCTCAATAGCAGTTTTTTAAGTAAGTTACATAGTTACATAGTAGGCGAGGTTGAAAAAAGACACAAGTCCATCAAGTCCAACCTATGTGTGATTATGTGTCAGTATTACATTGTATATCCCTGTATGTTGCGTTCATTTAGGTGCTTATCTAATAGTTTCTTGAAACTATCGATGCTCCCCGCTGAGACCACCGCCTGTGGAAGGGAATTCCACATCCTTGCCGCTCTTACAGTAAAGAACCCTTTACGTAGTTTAAGGTTAAACCTCTTTTCTACTTATTTTAATGAGTGGCCACGAGACTTGTTAAACTCTTTTTTGCGAAAAAGTTTTATTTCTATTGTAGGGTCACCAGTACGGTATTTGTATATTGAAATCATATCCCCTCTCAAGCGTCTCTTCTCTAGAGAGAATAAGTTCAGTGCTCGCAACCTTTCCTTATAACTAAGATCCTCCAGACCCTTTATTAGCTTTGTTGCCCTTCTTTGTACTCGCTCCATTTCCAGTACATCCTTCCTGAGGACTGGTGCCCAGAACTGGACAGCATACTCTAGGTGCGGCCGGACCAGAGTCTTGTAGAGTGGGAGAATTATCGTTTTATCTGTGGAGTTGATCCCCTTTTTAATGCATGCCAATATTCTGTATGCTTTTTTTTGTTAGCAGCAGCTTGGCATTGCATGCCATTGCTGAGCCTATCATCTACTAGGACCCCCAGGTCCTTTTCCGTCCTAGATTCCCCCAGAGGTTCTCCCCCCAGTGTATAGATTGCATTCATATTTTTGCCACCCAAATGCATTATTTTACATTTTTCTACATTGAACCTCATCTGCCATGTAGTTGCCCACCCCATTAATTTGTTCAGATCTTTTTGCAAGGTTTCCACATCCTGCGGAGAAGTTATTGCCCTGCTTAGCTTAGTATCGTCTGCAAATACAGAGATTGAACTGTTTATCCCATCCTCCAGGTCGTTTATGAACAAATTAAATAGGATTGGTCCCAGCACAGAACCCAGGGGAACCCCACTACCCACCCCTGACCATTCCGAGTACTCCTCATTTATCACCACCCTCTGAACTCGCCCTTGTAGCCAGTTTTTAATCCATGTACTCACCCTAAGGTCCATGCCAACGGACCTTATTTTGTACAGTAAACGTTTATGGGGAACTGTGTCAAATGCTTTTGCAAAATCCAGATACACCACATCTACGGGCCTTCCTTTATCTAGATGGCAACTCACCTCCTCATAGAAGGTTAGTAGATTGGTTTGGCAAGAACGATTCTTCATGAATCCAAGTTGGTGTTTACAGTGACAATGCGGGTTATTTACTAAAGGAAAATCCACTTTGCACTACAAGTGCACTTTCAGTGCAGTTTCAAGTGCAATTTTGCAGTTCACTTGTAGTGCAAAGTGGATTTTCCTTTAGTAAATAACACCCACAGTGCTTTATAATTTGCAACAATCAGGCCATTTTCGTCACTCCAATAAATTCATTCATGGTGCTGAAAATGATGAATATTTTTATCAGTAATGCATTACATACATAACAACAAAAACAAGGTGTGTGTGTAGCAGACCCACAACATAATAGTTAGCTGAAGAAGAGATTGTCACCTCATGTATCAAAGAAATTACGTTTGCACTATTGAAGAAAATGGCCAAAAAGAAAAGCCGATTGGATAACCTAGGAGACAGCTAAAAGAAACACAAGTAAATCAAAGGAAATATTTTTCAGTTTAAAATACAAATTTAATTTAAAAGGGTTTGTTAAACATTTTCTGGCATATCAATGGCCCCCCTACCCGCAAAGTACTCCATATATTTTAGACAGACCTCGCGGGCGCTTTGGGGAGGGCAAGCCAGGACAGCCAGCTTCAAGCGCCGCCAGAGTTTGGTCTTGAAATCCGGCCTCAGGCCCAACTGAGTGTAATGCTTTGCATTTATCTATTAAGTTCTTGTGGTAAAACCAAGGAAGCCTTAGACTAAACAGGGAAAAATCTGCATATACAAACTGTAGGATGCACAATATAATACAACTTATAGCTTACAAAATATGCCTAAAAATATAAGCAAAATATGCCTACAAATATAAGCAAGGTCAAGATGTCCTTCATAGTTCCTTGCTCAGAGTCCAACTCACAAAAGCATCTCCAAAGTTATCCAGCTTCTGGCAGCCATGTCTTCCTCTTTGTCCTTCCAAAAACCATCTCTGTTCTCCAAACACATCTTTCTTTCCAACTCTCCTCAAGCCCCTCCCACCCATTTCCTGCATACACCAACTTCCTCTGCTCAGCTCCAAAACCTATCCATCTGGTTTATTTACATATCAATGGAGGGGGGAAGGGCCTCTGTAAACATATGCTCTTACCAAACCTAACTCTATATTATTGCTATCAAGACAATACAAATGGCCATAGCAACACACTGAGGCCACATAGTTCATAGAATTTCTCCTTAAAAAGTTGTGGAGAATGCAGCATGAAAGGATTATATGGTAAAGTTTATATTCCACCATGTTGATTGACGTAAGGAATAGGCGGAACCGGCTGGCCATTATCCCAAAAGCATTCTCCACCACTCTTCTGGCTCTGGCCTGCCGTTAGTTAAAAACCCTCTGGTCCGGGGTGACGGTCATCATTGTGAACAGCCACATCAGGTGTTCACCAAGCCCAAACACTTCATCAGTGACAAAGACGAACGGCAGACCAGCCACGTTGTCTTCCGGAGGTGGCAATCCCAAGCCACCACTCTGGAGCCGTCTGTAGAACTCAGTCTGGGCGATGACTCCACCATCCGACATCCGACCATTCTTCCCCACGTCCACATAGAGAAAATCATATGTTGCCGACACCACCACCAACATCACAATACTATTAAACCCCTTATAGTTGTAATAGTATGACCCCGAGTTGGGGGGTGGGACTATGTGGACGTGTTTCCCATCAATTGCCCCTCCGCAGTTGGGAAAGTCCCACCGCTGGGCAAATTGGGAAGCCACAGTCTGCCATTCCTGTGGCGTTGAAGGAAATTGGGGTGAAACAAGAAAAAAAAAAAAAATTTGCACATAACATTGCAAGCAGATTAAGCACAAACATTCTTGGCCAACATCAGTATAACATTGATTCAAAGGAGTATTTAAAGACAAAAAGATAAGATCCACTTATCAGATTCCTCACTCCCTCTGATAGCCCATTGTAAATATTTGAGGGGGGGGGGAGAGATGTTTTGGACAGGTAACCCTCTCCACTTCATTGAGAGCTGAATGCATAAGTAATGTGTTTACTTTGACCAGCCCCTCCTTACTTACACTATTGGCAGCCCACTGGAAAGGTAAGAAGTGTCATAATACAAAAATAAGAATACACACTGTACAAATTGAAGCACTTTTAAACATTCTGCAATTACCTATCAAGATAATAGGAGAACAAAACTTTAAACAGTACCATTTGAAAGTAATCAGACAGGCCCTTTCACTACATGCTTTGGGGAATTCATACAGAAATATGATCACAAAAGAGGTAAGTATAGTGTGTATGGGTTTGGCAAAGTCAGCAGATAGAGGATTGGTACCGGTTGACTTAGTGGTGGGGGGAAGGGAGGGTTCCAAATGATTTTGAGACCCCAAAAAAAGCCTCTGGCACTCTGCATGAAATTAAGGACACAAATAACATTTGGACATATTTTAGGGGGTATTTAGGGTAAAGCACTACCATGGAGCTGACAAAATACATTGTTAAGTGAATAGGCTAGGTGGGTATGGGCCCAGGATACCATGCTGGGGAGGTTAGTGAAGGCAAATATGCATGAAGGACAAAAAAGGAAGCATATTACAATCATGGCAATTATGGAATGTTGAAAGAAATACAATACATTAGCAAACATTAAATACATAGAATGTGATGTTAAAGGAGAAATCTTACCTTAATATAGTCCTTCTGCAGGACCTGAATGATGGCAGAACAAGTCTCTGGAATAATAATCCCCAGAGCCTGGGGGGAGATGCCTGTCGAGAACTTGAGGTCCTGCAGGCTTCTCCCTGTCGCCAAGTACCGCAAGGTGGCGACTAGCCTCTGTTCAGGAGTGATGGCTTACCGCATGCAGGTGTCCTGCTTCATAATATAAGGGGACAGCAAAGCCAACAAACGGTGAAAAACGGAGTCCATCCTCCGGAGATAATTCCTGAAATCATCAGGATTATTCTCACGGATCTCCCGCAACAAAGGCATGTGAGAGAATTGGTCACGCTGGAATAACCAATTCTTGGTCCATGAACTCCTCCTCTCCCTGTTCATGGACTGGGCTTGGGTCAAAGTAAAAACCCCAACACCAAGCCCCTGCACAGCACGAACTCTACGACGAGTATGTAACCGCAACATGGCTTCAAAGCGGTCGGCTGGTCAGAACGAACTAACAGAAAGCACTGAAAAACAGAAAGTCCTGAGAAGAGCGAGCTGAAAATCAGAAACGAGCGGACAAGAACGCACTGGGAATCAAATACGTACTATAATAATACGCACTGAAAAACAAATGCAAACTGACTACACGCACTAAAAACCAGACAAGCACAAACTGAAGAGCAGTAACGCACGAGGCTGAAAAGCGCGAATCGTCTCTCACCAAACTTCTACTAACACGAGATAAACACAAGATTAGCAGAAGGAGCCCAAAGGGTGGCGCACTTGGTAATGAACTTCCCTTTTATAGTGCCGTTGTACGTGTTGTACGTCACCGCGTTCTTTATGTTCGGAATTTCCGACAACATTTGTGTGACCGAGTGTATGCAAGACAAGTTTGAGCCAACATCCGTCGGAAAAAAAACATGGATTTTGTTGTCGGAATGTGCGATCTTGTGTACGCTGCATAAGTCTGCTTCCCCAGAATGCAACCGCATACAGGAGAGCACTGGCCACAACAGACTCATAAAACATCCTCAGCACCATCTGGCAGATATTTAAAGACCTCAGCCTCCTCAAAAAAAAAGACAGCTCAGGTCCTTCCAATAGATCATTTCAGTGTTCTTGCTCCAGTCAAGCTTATTATATATGTGCACCCCCAGATACTGTACTTGTAATTCTCTACTACATCCACATCCACTTCTCAGATGGAGATGGGGGTCACTGGTGCCTTCCTCCTTCTCAAATCCACAACCAGCACCTTTGTCTTAGCACCATCTGGCAGATATTTAAAGACCTCAGCCTCCTCAAAAAAAAAGACAGCTCAGGTCCTTCCTATAGATCACTTCACTGTTCTTGCTCCAGTCCAGCTTATTATCTTTTTTCACCCCCCGATACTGTATTTGTAATTCTCTACTACACCCACATCCACTCCTCAGATGGAGATGGGGGTCACTGGTGTCTTCCTCCTTCTCAAATCCACAAGCAGCACCTTTGTCTTATGCCTAGTACATATGATGTGAAAATCATATAAAAAATAACACTTGATCGAGAAATAACGCTGATCAATTCATTAGTACACAACTTTTAAGAGCCGATCATGACAGTTCATGCAAAAATATCTAAAGGGACAAGTATGAAAATGTTTCTGATATGATAACAAAACGGAAGATTTTTGTGTAATTAGATTATTTTTTGCATAAAAAAAAAATTATGTGACCAAGACCATGCATGCTTAGAAATGAAAGAATACAATACAATACATTACATCACTTCCGAAGTGATGCATGCAAAACAAAAAAATGGACGATCATTCGTCCGCTATTCTTATCATGGGTTCTAGGCACAAGTCACATTACAATGCAGATGATTATCCTCACACCATGTGATTAGGTTCTCCACCACAGTCCTACACTCAGTCTCTTCCCCGTACGTGACACATCCCACTACCACAGAGTCATCAGAAAACTTCTGAAGATGGCAAGACTCTGTCCGGTAACTGAAACCAGTGGTATAGACAGTAAAGAGGAAGGGAGAGAGAACTGTCCCCTGTGGAATCCCATTATTGCTTACCACATACAGTCTGACATACAGTCTTGCAAGTGCACATACTGTGGTCGTCCAGTCAGGTAGTCTATAATCCATTAACAAGGGAAACATCAACCTGTATCACTGCTAGCATTTAGGAGAGCCAGCCTGATAGTATCAAAAGCACTGGAGAAGTAAAATACATGACCCCCACAGTACTCGCTGGTTTATCCAGGTGTACATACATGCGATTTAGCATGAAGATCATAGCATCCTCAACTCCCAGTCTAGGCTGGTAGGCAAACTGCAAAGAGTCTAAATATTTACTATCCATGGGACGTAACTGATTTGAAACAAGTCTCTCTAAGGTCTTTATGATGTGGGAGGTCAAAGCCACTGGTCTGTAATCCTTGGAGCCACAAGGACACAGTATTTTCAACACAGGAACAAGGCAAGATGTCTTTCACAACACATGTACTCAGGTTAAAGACCCATTGGAGGACACCCCACAGCTGGTCTGCACATGCCCGAAACACCCTGGGGCTAACGCTTTCAGGGCCTGCTGATTTTCCTGCCTTGAGTCTCCTCAACTATATGATTGGTGCTTGTTGCACCTTGTATTTTGAATGTAAGTACCTGTTTGGATCTTTATGCTCAATAAACTTTATTTTTGATTAAAAAAAAAAAAGTCTCCTCAACTGTCTACTCACCTGATCAGCTGTAACATACCTTTTTTTGTTTTTTTTGTTTCATAAAGTTTTATTGAGTTCACAAATTAACAAGATACATGAACAGCTGTAATATACTTTGATGTACTTTCCCCTGAAGGAGGGGTAGAGTTGTTCTTTTAAAGATAAAGAACTCCTCAGGGTGAAAGGAGAGTGGGTAAAATTAGGGACATTAGGGACCGAATTCAGGGACATAGCTATAGAAGTCACAGGAGTCACGACAGCGACCCGGCCCCATGCTGCAGGGCCGATCCTGGGTGGGCACGTGGAGTGCACCGCACCCAGGGGCCACAGAGGGAGGGGCGCTGCATTCTGCTGCTGTGGGGGAGGCAAGACCCGGCATCTCCCCTGCACCTCTGGCAGTTTACTATGTAGTGGGGGGAGGCAGCTCTGTGGTGCTCGCAAGCTGGGGGTTCTCCCTGGGGCTAGTAGTTTACTTCCTGAGTGTAAACAGTGGAGAGGGGAGGGACCTTTGACCTGGGCATGTATTGGTGAGAGTGTACAAGCAGAGTGACTCACTTGTACACTGAAGAGTGAAACCGATACATAACCGGCCCATCCCCTCTCCACTGTATACACTCGGGAAGTAAACTACTAGCCCCAGGGAGATCCCGCGGACCGCGGGCACCACAGAGCTGCCAATTGCCGCCTCCCACCTCCCCCCCACTGCATAGTAAACTGCAACAGAAATAATCTGAGGTGCAGGGGGAGGCACCACAGACTGTCATCAACATTCAAGTGAGTTGCCATGGGGTGAAAGTGGGGGGGGAGTATAGAGATGTGAAAAAAAAGAGAAAGGGTAGTAAGTCAATTAAAACAAGGCTTTAATATGTTTTAAAAATTTACACTCACATTTGAGTTGTTAAAAACAGGCATGGAATAGTTCTCTTTAACATCATCAAATCCCATCCAGTTTCCCGCTGGGCTGTGGTGGGGGGTCCGACCCCGATCGCTTCCAGTGGCATCCGTAGCTCCGAGGATTGGAGTTCCCGCAGTAAGCACGTCAGCAGGTACGTCGGTGGATGACGTCAGATGTTGGAGAACGGGGGGTGTGATAAGCGTTATCAGAGTCCACTATTATTATAATTTACATGTATTTTTGCCTTGTGCACACGCGCATGTATGTATGCGTATATATATATGTATGTGCGCATATGGGTTTATGCATGTTATATGCATGCATATATATATGACTTGCACTCTATCTACCTCCCATCCCTATTTTTTGTATACATTCTTTATTTTCATTTAGTTTTTTGTATATATTCTTTATTTTTATTTTTTATTCTTATATTTTTTATTATATATTTATATTTTTATTTTTATTCCTTTTTCCTTTTTCACCTTGACTCTATTCCTATTTCATTTTCACCTTATTTAATTTTACTATTTATTATTTACTATTTTTCCATTTTTATCATCATTTTTATTCTGATTTATATTTATAATTATTTTTATCTTTTTTGATAGTCCCATCTCAGCCCTATTTTTCATCCTTCTGTCGCTTATACATTTACCATCCATAGAGTTTTATTTTCTTTTCTTTATTTATATACTTGCGGGAGACACTATGACTCCCCCCCCCCCCACTTTCTCCTCTTTTTTTGCTACTAATCACCCTTTTGCCTCTAAACGATTGCTCAGGTTGGTGTGTGTATGACACGCACCCTCAAACCAACGCAGCCTGGCTTACCATGATGGTTCTGGACACCGCCCCTTCTTCTCCCCTTATTCCTCTCTCCCTATATAACCAGTGCCAATAATGGCCGGAATCCACGCCTGACAAAGGAGCACGCGTGCTCCAAACGCGAGCGCTACAGTCACGCCCCCCGTTCTCCAACATCTGATGTCATCCACCAACGTACCTGCTGACGTGCTTACTGCGGGAACTCCAAACCTCAGAGCTACGGACGCCACTGGAAGCGGCCGGGGTCGGACCCCCCACCACAGCCCAGCGGGAAACCGGATGGGATTTCGGCTTCACTTCCTGGTTCCCTACTGCGCATGCGCGAGTCGCGCTGCGCATCGTAACTGGTCCCCGTTATCTCCTGGGACCTGTGTGTTTCCCAGGAGACAGGAAGAGGCATAGACTCCCGTGGGAGTTTACGCCGGAAGTGGATGCAAATACCTGTCTTAGACAGGTATGTGCACCCCCCTCCCCCCTGAAAGGTGCCAAATGTGACAATGGGGGGGGGGGAGGGTTCCGAAAAGCGGAAGTTCCATTTTTGTGTGGAACTCCGCTGTGTGTAGAATCTGTTTGTAATTTTGAACTGGTACATTTTTAAAGTTTAGCTCCAGCCAAAAAATCTATTTTTAAGCTTTTTGGAAAACATAGGGAAGGGTTATCACCCCTGTGACATTTGTTTTGCTGTCTGTGCACCTCTTCAGAGGATTTTACCTCACTTTCTGTCCCAATGACAAATGTTTTTTGACAATTTGGGGTTTTTAGTGAAACAAGGATTGGTGATAAAGCATCAGTGGAGAGGAGACACGTTTTTCCCAGCTTAACTCTTATGCCCCGTACACACGGTCGGATTTTCCGATGGAAAATGTCCGATCGGAGCGTGTTGTTGGAAATTCCGACCGTGTGTGGGCTCCATCGGACATTTTCCATTGGATTTTCCGACACACAAAGTTGGACAGTAGGAGATAAAATTTTCCGACAACAAAATCCGATCGCGTCAATTCCGACCGTGTGTGGCCTGTTCCGACGCACAAAGTGCCACGCATGCTCAGAAGAAATTCCGAGACGGGACAGCTCGTTCTGGTAAACTTAGTGTTCGCAACGGACACAGCACTTTCGTCACGCTGCAATGTTCAAAATGGTTTAATACAGCGCACTCTCTTCTTCTTTATAATGTGCGAAGAATGAAGTAGTTTTGCTGCTCATATTCAGACACACTTCTCACAAACGTTTATTTGTGGGGTTTTTTTGGGATTCCCTGAATATATTGTTATTAGTTGTCACATCTGAGAGTTTTATATTATTATTTTTTTTTTTTTTTTTTGATTTTAAGCCTTTTTTTTCTGTAATGTTTGGATTTTTTCAAAGGCTGATCTTTGTTCAATGTTATTTTTATTTTTACTCCAGAATATTTTTGTGTGTGTTTTGTGTGTCAAGTTACCCCAACACCATTGATATCTTTTATTATTTAATCTCAAGGAGATTGTTTGTTGTTGGTGTCCCTTGTTCATTTCACATTGTATATTTGAAATGTACCTGAATCCTCACAAACTGTCCTTTTTGAAGTAAAACACATAGGAGAGTATAATTCAAAACAAAAATCCTTTATTAAGGGCTCAGAACCAAACAAAGAGGAAGGCAACACTGGATCAACAGGAGAAATTAGCCAAGCCTTGGACCCCCACGGCAGACATCAATTCTTCAACATCAAAATTGGTGGCCTGAGGAGTCCATATGTAAGGGAGGGCAGTCTGGTCCAGAATTCGCAGAGATCCGGATAGCAGCAGATGACATCTGTGTCCCCAGGCTGTGGTACCACAAGAGGCTGCATTTTTTGGCCGACCAGACTGGATCCAGGGTCCTCACTTTCTGGGCTTCCTTACACGCTTCCTTCCGGGCTGTGGCTGTGCAGTTGGAGATGTGGCAGGAGGAGGAGTAGGACCTGGAGGAGGACTGGGAGGACCTGGAGGAGAAGGAGGAGGAGGAGCTGAACCTGCAGGAGGAGGAGGAGGACCATCGCAAAGGTGTGTCTGAGGTGTAATTTGGCCCCTCATACCTTTCTCCAGAGCCTCCGATATGAGCGCCTCACACATTACTTGTTGGCCCTCCTCCATCCTCTGCATTTTATATGCAATGACGGCAGCAATGTCCTCCTCCACGGTCTGTCATGCTCCCAGGACCTCTGTAGCCCTCCAAAAGACTCCTCCGGTAGCCTCCTCTAGGGCACTCCTCCTCCTGCCACTTTCTCTTTCCAGGGGGGGTGGAAGGACCTGCAGATCAGCCAGCCTGCTCAGCCCGGCCACCTCCTGGCTGAGACTTCCCTGTGTATGAAAAAGGGACATGGTTGTAATGTTTTGCATCATCAATCACAATCCTAAATTAGTACTCCCAACTAACATCTAGTTAACATCATTGATTGGACAAGCAGAAATATTTAGAGGAATGCTATACCTGGCTCAATCTGGGCTCCTCCACATGCGGCCTGGAAGGCCCAGGTTGGGCGTCAGAAGCCTCAGCCGGGGGGGAAGGAAGCGTGGAAGGAAGACTGGAGAGGGATGGCCTGGGTTCAGACTGGCCTGCCAGAAAATGCAGCCTGTCGTAGTACCACATCCTGTGAACATAGATGTCATCTGCTGCTCCGGATCTCTGTGAATCCAGGACTTTCTTGCACTCCCTTAGATATGTGCTCCTCAGGCCACCAATTAATTTCTTTAAATAGTTGATGTCTGCCGTGGGGATCACCTGCTTCACAATTTCACACAATTGCACCAGTGCTGCCTTCCTCTTTGCTTGGTTCTTGAAATGGGGGTGTTTAATCTCCCACAGACAGGGCAGCTCCCTTAGCATATCTATGAATACTGACATGAAGTCATTATCTTTGAGTACCATATCCATGTTCACTGCAAGACACAACACAAGACAAAGCCTAATGTCAGACAAAACTCTCCTAATCTTGTTACAATATAGGCCTCAATGTAGAAGCAGTATAGGCACAAGTTTGTCTCACCTTCGTTCTTACGATCGGCGTGTCCAATGCTCCTTCCTCCGCTCACAGTTCGTACATAATACGCACGCGTGTTACGCTTTATACACACTGCGCATGCGTGTAACTCCGCCCGCCCCTGACGTTCTTTCTAGTCTATTCCCCGCCCCTTTTCGTTCGGCGCAGTGGGGGAAGAGCACATGGCAGAGTCACAGCAGGTGCGTGCTAATTGCAGGAACGAGGAGGAGGAGGAAAGCCCGGATCCGGACACGTCCCGATCCAAAAGGAGACATTTTAAGGCCACAAATATGTCCTTTGGGGAGATGTTGGAGATGGTAGACATCATGAAGAAGTCCGACTATGACGGAAAGTATGGGCCTTACCACAACCCGAACATCCGAAAGGCCAAGATCATGGCGAAAGTGGTCAGGAGTCTTGAGAGGAATTTCGGGGTCTGAAGATCAAAAGATCAGCTCCGGAAGCGGTGGTCGGACCTGAAATTAAGAGAGCCAGAGCAGTACCGAAAGATCCGGAGAGTGCTGCAAAAAAAGTAAGTAGTTGTGCTGTGTTCCTATTCTTTCTGTCTTTATTCCGTTCGTTCTGCTCCATATGCTTTTAGTAATTGTAACGTTTAAAAGGGCAACTTTAATGTTCATGGGCCCATTATTCGTTCATATCAAACATTTTTCTTTGGGCCTCTAAAACACCATTGTTTAGGCCATATGCATTTTCCCACATTTTTTTTTGGGCCTACTTGGATGCCAAATATTTGTTTGTGTAGATGGGTTTGTTACTAGAATGAAATGCCAACTAGATTGTGTGTAAGGAGAAGACACTGAGCAGCTGTTTTCACATCTGGACACTGGAGCACTAGTGTGGGACCCCAGAACAACATTTTTATTAGGGGGGCCACACAGGTGCTTCAGTGTATACTATAGGGGGGTCTCCATCTGTGAAGTTTGTACTAAACCGGTAAAGTATTGCAGCTTGACAAAGGGCAATAAAAAAAATACATCTTGGCTAAAATAGACAATTGTACCCCACTTCCAAGCAATGTTTGCTATTTCTAGTTCTGCCATCAAATATCTGTGTGCTAATTATACCATTTTTGTTTTACATAGGGGAGAAAAGACTCGGAGGACACCCCTCATCCGAGGAGACCAGAGACCCCCCACCTCTGGAAGAAGGTGAAATACCGCAAACCCAAGAAGAGCAGGAGGAAGAAGAAGACGTGGTGGAGATTGGCACCACAACAGGTGAGTGTCTGCGACCACAGGCTCAGGTTACCGATATGGATGGTGGCAGATTTTTGATACCTGTTTTTGTTTTGTTTCTCTCTTTTTAGGTGATCGTGAGGTTGTGGATCCAGAACGCTTTACTTCAGAAAGTGCCCAGATCCTGATCGGGGAGATCATGGGGTGTAATCTCGAATTGCACAACATACAGCAAAAAATAAATGATGTTATTAAAAAAAATAATAACATCATGAATTTAAAACCCCACAAAATATATTTTTGGGATTGTGTTCCAATTTTAAAATCTTTTTGCAATGTTTTGAAAAGCCAAATTTGGAGGATGCACACAGTGTGTCAACATGTGCTATCTGCCATCACGGGAGATCAATGGACGCGTTTTGGGGGTGCAACCCCTTCCTCAATTATAAAGTAGCGTTGAGGAAGGGCTTGCTCCCCCAAAACACGTCCCTTGATCCCCCCTGATGGCAGGTCGCACATGTTGACATTCGGAACTTGGTGTGCATCTTCCAAATTTGGCTTTTCCAGGGGTGATTTCCCCCCATCTGAACGCTATATCAAACCCAGTTCCTAAATACTGATGTCTGATATAGCCTTCAGGTTTTTCTAAATGTGAACTTTGTAAGTTCAAGTTTTTTGGCTTTCTTTTGGGTTTTACACATGCCTGTTTTATCTTAAATGGACATTTTGATTTTTGATAATGCTACTGCAAAAAATGTTATACAACAAACATGTTGGTTTGTTTTAAAAACCTTTGGTAAATGCACATGTGATTGTGCAGGTATAAAAAAGTTGCTTACTCAAGAATGTGTGGATTATTGTCTCAACACTACAACACTTTTGGGGTGATGTAATAGCTGTTTTATGCAAAAATGGGGGTTATTTCCTAAGGGCAAATACACTTTGCACTACAAGTGCAGGTTCAGTGCAGTTGCAAGTGCACTTGTAGTGAAATGTGTTTTTGCATTTAGGAAATACCAGCCAACAGTGTTTTTTATAAGGTTACCCAATCACGACATTTTCTGCACTCAACACATTTCTGTCAGTGTCAGCTAAAACAAACACAAGCAGTAAATGTCCACAAAGAATTTCTTTTGGTTTTTTTTTTATTAGAAAAAGGCTTCACATATTGTCTGGCATATTGATAGCCCCCCTACCCGCAAAGAACTCCAGGTATCGTAACCGGACATCACGGGCACTCAGGGAGGGCAAGCCAGGACGGCCACTTTCAAGTGCCGTCAGTGTTGTTGGATTTTGGATTCCGGCCTCAGGCCCAACTGAGCCAGCATAGTTGGCCGAATGTTTTCTTAAATAATTATGGAGAACACAGCAGGCAAGTATATGGTTCAGTTTATACTCCGCCATATGGATGGGTGTCAGAAATAGTCGGAACCGGCTGGCCAGGATTCCAAATGTGTTCTCCACCACTCTTCGGGCTCTGGCCAGCCGGTAATTAAAAACCCTCTGTTCCGGGGTGAGGGTCCTCATCGGGAATGGCCGCATCAGGTGGTCCCCCAGCGCAAACGCTTCATCAGCAACGAACGCAAATGGGAGACCTTCAACATTGTCCTCTGGAGCTGGCAAGTCCAAGCTGCCATTCTGGAGACGCCTGTAGAACTCCGTCTGGGCGATGACTCCACCATCGGACATCCGGCCATTCTTCCCCACGTCCACATACAAGAAGTCGTAATTAGCCGATACCACCGCCAACATCACTATACTATTAAACCCCTTGTAATTATAATAGTACGACCCCGAGTTGGGTGGTGGGACGATGTGGACGTGTTTCCCATCAATTGCCCCTCCGCAGTTAGGAAAGTCCCACCACTGGGCAAAGTGGGAGGCCACAGTCTGCCATTCCTGTGGCGTGGAAGGAAACTGTTGAGGAAAAAACAATAAACATTACTATTTTTTCACAGAAACATGGCAAGCAGATTAGACACAAACATTATGGGGCAACCTCCAGATAGCATTTATTAAGGGGAATTTAACAACGCCAAAGTATAAGGTACACCAATCATATTCCCCCTCCCCCCCTCTCATGGGCCATTTCTAACATTATAGGAGGGGGGAACTCTTGGACAGGTAACCCTCTTCACTTCATTGAGAGATGAAGGCCTAAATACAGGGTATTACTTGGAACAGACCCTCCTTAGTTACACTATTGGCAGCCCACTGGACAGGTAAGAAGTGTCATAATACAAAGATATAAATACACACTGTACACATTTGAGGACATTTGGACATCCTGCTATTACCTAGCAAGATAATAATAGGATACAAAAACTTTAAACAGTACCATTGTAAAGTATACAGGCAGGCCCTTGCACTACATGCTTTGGGGAATTCATCCATAAATCTGACCAGTAAAGAGATGGGTATAGTGTGTATGGGTTTGGCAAAGTCAGCAGATAGATGATTGAGGATAGAGAATTGGGATCAGCTGACTTAGCAGTTGGGGGGAGGGAGGGTTACTAAAAATTATTTGGGGACACCACAAAAAAAAGCCTCTGGCACTCTGCATGAATTTAAAACAAAAATAACATTTACAAACATTTTAGGGGGTGTTTGGGGTAAAGCACTACTATGGAGCTGATAAAATACATTGTTAAGTGACTACATGAGGTGAATATAGGGCAGGAGACACCATGCTGGGGAGGTTAGTGAAGGGCAAATATGTATGAAGATCCTAAAATAATAATTACATAAAAATCCAGCATGCATGAGAACAAAGGGGACATTCACAGCATATTACAATCATGGTAATTAGGGAATGAGGAAAGAAATACAATATATTAGCAAACATTCAATACAATAAAATGTGATATTAAAGGATAAAAATCTTACTTTCATATATTCCTTCTGAAGGACCTGTATGATGGCAGAACAGGTCTCTGGGATAATGATCCCCAGAGCCTGGGGGGAGATGTCTGTCGAGAACTTCAAGTCCTGCAGACTTCTCCCTGTGGCCAAATACCGCAAGGTAGCGACCAACCTCTGCTCCGGAGTGATGGCTTGCCTCATGCAGGTATCCTGCCTGCTGATATAGGGGGTCAGCGAAGCCAACAAACGGTGAAACACGGGGTCCGTCATCCGGAGAAAGTTCCTGAAATCATCAGGATTATTCTCACGGATCTCATGGAGCAAAGGCATATGACAGAACTGGTCACGCTGAAGCAACCAATTCTTGGTCCATGAACTCCTCCCCACCCTGTTCATGGACTGGACTTGTGTCAAGGTCAGGACCCCAACACCAAGCCCCCGCACAGCGCGAACTCTACGAGGAGTACGCATACGAAACATGGCTAGAAAACGGTCGGCTGCTCAGAACGAAGTAACAGAACGCACTGAAGAACAGCAAGGCCTGTGAAGAGCGACCTGAAAAACAGCAACGAGCAGGCAAGATCACACAGAAAACTCTGATACGAACTGACTGCACGCACTGAAGAGCAGATACAAACCCACAAGCACAAACTGAACGGCAGAAAATGATCTGAAAGCCAGGAGTCTGAAAAAGCGCGAATCGTCTCTCACCAAACTTTTACTAACACGAGATTAGCAAAAGGAGCCCAAAGGGTGCCGCGCTTGGTTCTGAACCGGCCTTTTCTAGTCTCGTCGTACGTGGTGTACGTGACTGCGTGATTGGCAATCGGAAATTCCGACAACTTTGTGCGACCGTGTGTAGGCAAAACAAGTTTGAGCCAACATCTGTCGGAAAAAATCCTAGAATTTTGTTGTCGGAATGTCCGAACAAAGTCCGACCGTGTGTACGCCCTATTACAGGAGAGAATTTGCCTTCCTAGGGGTAGATTTCATCTAACTTCCTGCTGTCTTCTTCCGTTTGCAAGTAGGAGTCGTTTGTAAGTTGGATGTTTGAAAGTAGGGGCCTGCCCTATAGACTCTGCAGAAATTGGGGCCTTAGGTGTTAGTGTTGCCACAACACTGTAAGCCCTCACAGTTACTCTTGGTGGGCGCAGGAACAGGCTCTGCTGTGAAATATTAGATCAAGAATTGTAATTACATGCCCCTGTTGAACAGGGTCAGAAAAATTGGGCCTTTGGTGGTGGTGGTATTGCCACAACACTGTAAGTCCTCACAGTTACTCTTGGTGTCAGCTGGAACGGGCCCTGCTGTGAAATATTAGATCAAGAATTGTAATTACATGTCCCTATTGAACAGGGGCAGAAAAATTGGGCCTTGGGCACTGGTGCCACAACACTGCAACCCCTCACAGATACTCTAGTTGGAGCGCAGGAACGAGCCCTGCTGCAAAGTATTGCATCAAAAATTGTAATTACATGCCCCTGTTAAACAGGGGCTGAAAAATTGGGCCTTAGGCACTGATGCTGGTGCCACAACACTGCAACCCCTCACAGATACTCTCGTTGGAGCGCAGGAACAAGCCCTGCTGCAAAGTATTGCATCAAAAATTGTAATTACACGCCCCTTTTAAACAGGGGCTGAAAAATTGGGCCTTAGGCACTGGTGCTTGTGCCACAACACTGCAACCCCTCACAAATACTCTAGTTGAGTGCAGCAACGAACCCTCCTTGCAAAATATTGCATCAAAAATAGTAATTACACGCCCTGTTAAACAAGGGCTGAAAAATTGGGCCTTAGGCACTGGTGCTGGTGCCACAACACTGCAACCCCTCACAAATACTCTAGTTGAGTGCAGCAACGAACCCTCCTTGCAAAATATTGCATCAAAAATTGTAATTACACGCCCTGTTGAACAGGGGCAGAAAAATTGGGCCTTAGGCACTGGTGCCACAACACTGCAAGCCCTCACAGATACTCTAGTTGGAGCGCAGGAATGAGCCCTCCTGCAAAATATTGCATCAAAAATTGTAATTACACGCCCCTGTTATACAGGGGCTGAAAAATTGGGCCTTAGGCACTGGTGCTGGTGCCACAACACTGCAACCCCTCACAGATACTCTAGTTAGAGCGCAGGAACGAGCCCTGCTGCAAAGTATTGTATCAAAAATTGTAATTACATGCCCCTGTTAAACAGGGGCTGAAAAATTGGGCCTTAGGCACTGGTGCTGGTGCCACAACACTGCAACCCCTCACAGATTCTCTAGTTGGAGTGCAGGAACAAGCCCTGCTGCAAAGTATTGCATCAAAAATTGTAATTACACGCTCCTTTTAAACAGGGGCTGAAAAATTGGGCCTTAGGCACTGGTGCTGGTGCCACAACACTGCAACCCCTCACAGATACTCTAGTTGAGTGCAGCAACGAACCCTCCTTGCAAAATATTGCATCAAAAATTGTAATTACACGCCCCTTTTAAACAGGGGCTGAAAAATTGGGCCTTAGGCACTGGTGCTGGTGCCACAACACTGCAACCCCTCACAAATACTCTAGTTGAGTGCAGCAACGAACCCTCCTTGCAAAATATTGCATCAAAAATTGTAATTACACGCCCTGTTAAACAAGGGCTGAAAAATTGGGCCTTAGGCACTGGTGCTGGTGCCACAACACTGCAATCCCTCACAGATACTCTAGTTGGAGCACAGGAATGAACCCTGCTGCAAAAGATTGCATCAAAAATTGTACTTACACGCCCCAGTTAAACAGGGGCTGAAAAAATAGGCCTTAGCCACTGGTGGCGGCACCCAGAAACAAAAATATTCTTACAAGCTATCAGCATCTTCATTGAGGAGGAAGAGGGTAGTCACTCAGCATATCAGGATAGTCACTCAGCATCAGCATAGGCAGTCTTGAAGGGATCTGACATTTCAAATAAAATTATTCGGTTACATCAGCATCAGGTGCTTGGTAGCTGGTGGTGATCCAAGACTGATTCATTTTTATGAAGGTCAGTCGATCGACCAAGTCGGTGGACAGGCGCACCCTGTGATCGGTTACAAAACCTCCAGCAGCACTGAATGTGCTGGATGCAGGACAGGCCAGTAGCTCAATTGCATACTGTGCAAGCTCTGGCCAGTGATCCATCCTCAAGACCCAGTAACCCAGAGGATTATCGGTGAGAAAGGTGTCCAAGTCAGATCTTGCCCCTAGGTATTCCTGCACCATGTAAAACAGACGCTGGCGATGGTTGCTGGAACCGATCATACCTTGGGGCTGCAGACTAAAAAATTATCTGAACGCATCGGTCAGACGGCCACCTTCTCCACCGCTCCTTCTTTGACTGACCGAAGCTTCAGCAACACGTTGTCTAGTAACAGGAGTTTGTAACCTCCCAGTCTCTGGGAACGCGTTGCACAGACCTTTCTGCAAGGCCTCCCGAAGATGTTTCATCCTCTGCTCCCTCTGCGACGGCAAGATAAGATCCGCAACCTTACCCTTGTAATGTGGATCAAGGAGGGTTGCCAGCCAGTATTGATCCCTCTGCTTGATACCACGAATACGAGGATCCTTCCGCAGGCTTTGCAGGATCAGAGAGGCCATGCAGCGTAGGGTGCTGAGGCATTCGGTCCGGAGGCCTCTGGATCACTAAGGACGACATGATCCGCAGCCACCTCCTCCCAGCCACGTACAAGTCCATGGGTTTCTTGGGACTGTAAATGATCCCTTAAAGACTGCTGCTGATGCTGAGTGCCAGGCTCCACCTCCATGCTGACACAATCCTTCTCTTCCTCGTTGTCTTCCTGTGTGATCGGCGGGCATGCAGGGACACTGTCTGGATAAAGGGGGCCTTGAGAGCTAAGGAAGTCCTCCTCCATCTGCCTTTGTTCTGCCTCAAGCGCCCTGTCCATTATTCCATGCAGCGTGTGCTCCAACAGGTGGACAAGGGGGACAGTGTAACTGATGCATGCAATGTCACTGCTCACCATCCTCGTGGCCTCCTCAAATGGTTACAGGACAGTGCATGCATCCCTGATCATGGCCCACTGGTGTGGGGAAAAAAAACAAGCTCCCCTGACCCTGTCCTGGTGCCATAGTCGCACAGGTACTCATTGATGGCCCTCTGCTGCGTGTGCAGCCACTGCAGCATGGCCAACGTTGAGTTCCACCTGGTGGGCATGTCACAGATTAGGCGGCTCTTGGGCAGGTTAAATTCCTTTTGGAGGTCAGCCAGCCGAGCACTGGCATTATATGACCTGCGGAAATGCACACAGACTTAGGACATCCTGTAAGCCCGGGTACCTGCCCAAGAACCGCTGCACCACCAAGTTAAGGACGTGAGCCAAACAGGGCACAAGGGTCAGTTGTCCCTGTAGGAGGGCGGAGAGGAGGTTGGTGCCATTGTCGCAAACCACCATACCTGCCTTAAGCTGGCGGGGCGTCAACCACCTCTGAACCTGCCCCTGCAAAGCTGACAGAATCTCTGCCCCAGTGTGGCTCCTGTCCCCCAAGCACACCAGCTCAAGTACCACATGGCATATTTTGGCCTGCGTGCTTGCGTAGTCCCTTGAACACCTACGGAGCACCGCTGGTTCCGAAGTCAAATCAGCACAGGAAGAGGCCATGGAGGAAGAAGAAGAGGAGGGGTGGAGGAGAGAGGTGTGGCAGAATCACCACTAGTAGTATTTTGGAGGCGTGGTGGCAGAACAACCTCCAACACTACTGCACCCTGTCCTGCATCCTTCTCAGCTGCCAGAAGAGTCACCCAGTGTGCGGTGAAAGATAGGTAACGTCTCTGTCCATGCCTACTGGACCATGAGTCAGCAGTAATATGCACCTTACCACTGACCGCCCTGTCCAGCGAGGCCAAGACATTTCCTTCCACATGCCGGTAGAAAGCCAGAATCGCCTTCCGTGAAAAAAAGTGGCGTTTGGGAACCTGCCACTGAAGAACCGCACATTCCACAAACTCACGGAAGGGGGCAGAGTCTACCAACTGAAAAGGCAGCAGTTGAAGTGCTAGCAAATTAGCCAAGCTAGCATTCAACCGCTGGGCATGTGGATGGCTGGGAGCGAACTTCTTTTGGTGGTGCAGCAGCTGGGGCAGGGAAATTTGCCTGGTACAATCTGACGTTGGTGTACCGATAGCAGATTGCCCCCAAGTACTTGGCTGTGACACACCTAATTCTACACCTTCATTCCTCTCAGTGCGGGTCTCAGAGAGGACTGAAGGTATAGTGGAGTTGGAGATCCCAGCTGATGAGGAGCAAGGAGAGGTCCTCTTTGTTCTTTGGTGTGGGTCTTTTAAGTATGCTTGCCACGAACTACATAGCAGGTCAACACATGTCTGGTCAAGCATGTGGTGCCCAAGCGGGAGATGTTTTGGCCACGAGAGATACGCTTGAGACATCTGTTGCAAATAGCAGCGGTGGGATCTGATGCACTTGTCTCAAAAAAGGCCCACACCAAAGAACTTTTGGAATAACGCGCAGAGACAGCAGCGCCCTGCACATGCGAAGCTTTGCGGTGTGATGCAGTCGGTGTGCTGCCCTTAAGCTGGCCCCTGGAGGGCATCCTGCCTCGTTGGTGATATGCCTCCTCCTTCTCCTCCTTCTCTCTCCTATCAGGCACCCACGTGGAGTCAGTGACCTCATCATCCCCTCCCTCCTCATCACTTGAGCAAAGCTGGCAGTATGCTGGAGTTGGGGGAACATGATTGCCAGATTGCTGACCTTCTTGGGCGCCCCCTCTCTCTGGGCTCACGTTACTGCCTTCCTCTAACTGGGTACCATCATCGGAGCTTTCAAAACGCTGGGCATCCTCCTGGAGCATGCACCCAACACTGTGGTCAAACAGTTCGGGGGACTCCTCAGGAGTACATGGTGGGGCTAGGGAAGGAGTGACTGTTGCCATTGAGCCGAGGTAAGAGGCTGCGTTAGCAGCTGCTTTGCCAGACAAAGTACCCTGAGCCTGGGTGAGAGAGGATGAGGAGGATGAGGACGGCTTGGTCATCCACTCTACCAAATCTTCTGCATGTTGCAGCTCAACACGGCCAGCTGCCGAAAACACTGTCTCTCTGTCTATCTATCTCTCAACGCCGGAACACACTACACAGGGCCGCCGTCCAGGCAGCCTTATATAGTGTGGGTCGTGTACTAAACCCCCTGAGCCATAATTGGCCAAAGCCACCCTGGCTTTGACCAATTACGGCTCTCTGTACAGACGGCACTGTGATTGGCTAAGCATGCGGGTCATAGTGCATGCTTGGCCAATCATAAGCCAGCAATGCACTGCAATGCCGCAGTGAATTATGGGCCGTGACGCGCCACTCGAATTTGGCACGAATGGCTCATATTGTTCGTAATTCTGCGAATGACCGAACAGGCGATGTTCGAGTCGAACATGCGTTCGATTCGAGCACGAAGCTCATCCCTACTGGTAAGGAAGAATATATGGTGCTTTCTCCTATCAACGATTCATTTAGTATTCAAAATAAAAACAAAACAAATTTGCATATGTTCTGCAAGGACAGTGTACTGGGGTATTTTATATATTTATTATTAAGGGGTATTTTAGATATTACTTTATTTGGATTGGAAAGTTGAGAAAATATGTTTTCTCTTTTTCTTCTTTATTTTATTAGCAACCATCATTTTTGTTAAGTTGTTAAACA
Source organism: Aquarana catesbeiana (assembly GCF_042186555.1). NCBI lineage: Eukaryota > Metazoa > Chordata > Amphibia > Anura > Ranidae > Aquarana > Aquarana catesbeiana. Next base: position 51,144,907 of record NC_133332.1, on the reverse strand, counting down.
TATTTAAGGGATGAAACCTCATGGAGTATATTTTTAAAGCAGTAAATGTTACATTCACCACACATTCGCTGCTGGTGAATTTTACTTGTGTATGTGTTTAACAACCGAGAATGAATAACCACCAGCTTATTTTTGGTGAATGCCATATTTGTTTTATTCATAAATACTGTATATGCCCTTTCCATCCTCCAAAAACTACAATTATGTAACATGATGACACTGCATGCTATCTCAGTAAAAATAAAGGTTGAAAAGATTAAAAGATAATATCAATGTGGAATATCCAAAGTTAACAAAAGTTTTTTTCTTTTGTTTATTTTTGTAATTAGTTTTAATATTTGGCTAAATTATATACTTAATTTACATTTTTATTTTAACACAATGTTTAATTATGTTTAAGGCTATGTGGTTTACTTAATATTGGTTTTCCAACCCAGATAATCAAGATAATCAATGTTTGTTTAAGTTCTGGTTAACATAAAAAAAGGAAATTCCGCTTAACCCAAATGACTGAATACAGATTTTTTTTTTCTAGCTGGCTAATAAAGCCTGCAAAAAGCATATATTTACCTTAAAAACTGTGAAACACTATACCATCTACATAAAAGATATCTCTCTGATTGCTACTGTGATAAACTTTTCTTTATAATTGTACTGTCTGCCCTTGTTGTTGTAAAGTGCTGCATAAACTGTCGGCGCTATATAAATCCTGCATAATAATAATACATTTATCAGAAAAATATATGTTGAAAAATATATTCATATATATGACAAATGAAAGGTCCCTGGGGAAACTTGTATGTGTTTAATGCGTTATTGCATATACACTATTTATAAATAGGGATTAAGGATGAGTGGAGTGAGTTAGGTGAAATTAATTTTCATTTTGGGGGTGTAGTTAGGGTAATTAAGTGTTCTTTGTATTTGTTTTAGTTTTATGTTTATGTGTATTGTTGCTTTCATTTTTATTGTTTAGGTTTTTTTATCACTTGTGGAACAAAAAAATTATAATGAACCCAAGGAGAGCAGTCTTTTGGCTCAAGAACAGGTCCAGCATAGTTAAAATGAGCCTCTTTAACCCCCAGGAGTTATTTAAAGCAAACTGTACCCTTAAAATCTAAAAAAACTACCGTAAACTCACATTCCTCCTTGACACCATTTGTATTTCACTAAAATACCCCCAGAAAATTTCTAATATTTAAGAAATATGAAATCTAAATTCTGCTTATCACTAATTGTGGAAAAAAACCATTCCCAGCACATCATCTAAGATAACCCAAAAGAAAACGGCTTTAAGAAAAATGCTAAGTACACACAAACTGCCAGGAGACACCTGCTGGTGCACCTCAGTACTGCATGCCAAATGATCGATATTACCAGCGGAGGGGACCTTTCCTGACAGTACCCCCCCTCAAAGGAGCGACCTCCAGACGCTCCAACTAGCCGTTGCTGGGAAAAGTCCATGGTGTCCAGCCGGGCAGCGCCCACCTCAAGCTGGGCAGCGGGCACTTCAAGCTGGGCAGCAGGCAGGAACAGACCAGGCTGGGCAGCAGACAGGAACACACCAGGCTGGGCAGCAGACAGGAACACACCAGGTTGGGCAGCAGACAGGAACACACAAGGCTGGGCAGCAGACAGGAACACACAAGGCTGGGCAGCAGACAGGAACACACCAGGCTGGGCAGCAGACAGGAACACACCAGGCTTGGCAGCAGACAGGAACACACCAGGCTTGGCAGCAGACAGAAACACACCAGGCTGGGCAGCAGACAGGAACACACTAGGTTGGGCAGCAGACAGGAACACACCAGGTTGGGCAGCAGACAGGAACACACCAGGCTGGGCAGCAGACAGGAACACACCAGGCTGGGCAGCAGACAGGAACACACCAGGATGGGCAGCAGGCACGGGCACTTCAAGCTGGGCAGCAGGCACTTCAAGCTGGGCAGCATTCACTTCAAGCTGGGCAGCGGGCACATCAAGCTGGGCAGCAGGCACATCAAGCTGGGCAGCAGGCACAGGCACATCAAGCTGGGCAGCAGGCATGGGCACTTCAAACAGGGCAGCAGGCACATCAAGTGGGACAGCAGGCACATGCACATCAAGCTGGGCAGCAGGCACTTCAAGCTGGGACGCGGGCAGAGGCACATCAAGCTGGGCAGCGGGCAGAGGCACATCAAGCTGGGCAGCGGGCAGAGGCACATCAAGCTGGGCAGCAAGCTCCGGGTCAGCAGGCTGGGCAACAAGCTCCGGCTGGACAGCAGACTGTGGTACATCAGGCTGGAAAGCGCGCTCATCAGACTGAAGAGCGGGCACATCAGGCTGGAAAGCGGGCACATCAGGCTGGAGAGCGGGCTCATCTGGCTGGAGTGCGGGCTCATCAAGCTGGAAAGTAGACACTGGCCCCTCCGGCTGGAACACTGGCACCTCCGGCTGGAAAGGGGACATCAGAACATCGGACTGGATAACAGGCACTGGGACGTCAGACTGGATAACAGGCACTGGGACGTCAGACTGGATAGCAACCACTGGGACGTCAGACTGGATAGCAAGCACTGGGACGTCAGACTGGATAGCAAGCACTGGGACGTCAGACTGGGTAGCAAGCACTGGGATGTCAGACCGGATAGCAAGCACTGGGACATCAGAATGGATTGGATTAGCTGGTGCGGACACAGGTGGGGTTACTGGCAGGATCGTCTTGGTTGGAAAAAACTTTCATTTTTTCTTTGGCTTAGCCACTGAAGCTCTGTAGCTGAGGGGTGCAGCAGACTGGAAAGAAGGATGGAATATGGCAGAGAAGAGGTAACAGTAGCTGGGGAAAGTTCCTGTGGGTTTGTAGGCAGCTGAGAAGAGGCAGGTGGGTTGAATGCAGAATAGGTACAGGGAGAAGAGACTGGATATGAGCATTTGGTTGGGAGCAGCGTATACTGAGCTGCAACTGAGGTTGACATGGGTGATGGGGAAACATACATTTGGGTAGGCTGGTGTTTGGTGGCAGAGGTGGTTTGTTTGGCTGGAGCTGATTGCACCATGTCAGACCATGCTGAAAGTATAGGTTGTACAAACTGTGCTTTTAAATCTCCCTGTCTAACAAAAGACTGAGCAGACACAATGCACTCAGCAATCACCTGTGGGGAGCAGGCTGAGTAGTGCTCACAAAAATCGGCAGGATCATCTTCAAAAAGCCATACTAGGGATACAACCTGATTCATATCAAAAGGAGGAGTGAAATCATCACAGCCCTCTGGAATACAGGGCAGGGCCAGCTCAGTACATAGCTTGATCAAAGGCTGCACCTCCCCAAACAATATATAACCCTGATCGACCAGGGAGTGAGCCAAACGTATAGTTGCAAACAATTGATCACTAGACCATCCTTTCAAAGCCTGGCGGCACTAATCACCACTTTCGGATGCCAGCAGAGAAAAATAAATAACCTCATCGGCATTCATGTTTGCAACCAAACTGAATCAAAATGGTTCCCCTGTGCAGCCACTTCCAGTCAGGGATGGCCCTGGTATTCTGTCATATACCAGATAAGACCAGAACTGTGTGGACTGCAACAGAGTGAACCAGACATAAATAGGTGAAAGTAAGTTTATTAAGGTAAATGCATATACATGTGAATAGAGGTCGACCGATATGGGTTTTTCTCTGGCCGATGCCAAAGCCCATATTTAGAAATTGCGGTGGCCGATGGCCGATATATGATGCCGATTTTTTAGGGTGGATATATTAGGCCGATTTTTTTTTTTTCCCTTCATCTCATAAAATCTAACAGTTGGACCCCTTTCACACTGGGGCGTTTTTCAGGCGCTTTTGGGCTAAAAACAGCGCCTGTAAAATGGCTCCCCTGCAGTCTGTGTGAAAGCTCGAGTGCTTTCACACTGAGGCAATGCGCTGGCAGGATGTTAAAAAAAAGTCCTGCAAGCGGCATCTTTGGAGCGGTGTATACCGCTCCTCCACCACTCCTGCCCATTGAAATGAATGCGCACCGCTGCCGAAGCGCCTGCAAAGCGTTTCGGCAGCAGCGCTTCAGGGGCGCATTTAACCCCTTATTCGGCCGCTAGCTGGGTTATAAGCGCCCCGCTAGCAGCCGAATAGCGCCGCTAAAATGACGGTAAAGCGCCGCTAAAATTAACAGCATTTTACCGTCAACGCATGCCCGCTCCAGTGTGAAAGCAGCCTTAAGTAATAAGTGATACAGAAATTTTTTTATATTTAAACATTTATTAAACAAAACAAACCTCCAATCAGTTCACTTGTATGTAGAATTTAGATTAAAAAAAAATAACTATATCTTAAATATTAAATACACAAAAACAGGTAATCAAAACTTTTGGACGAAAAAAAATGGGCTAACTTTACTGCTTTTTTTTTTAAATTTTATTAGTGTATTTTTTTTTTTTAAATTGTGTTTGAAAGACCGCTGCGCAAATACCGTGTGACATAAAATATTGCAACAACCGCTATTTTATTCCCTAGGGTCTCTGCTAAAAAAAATATATATAATGTTTGGGGGTTCTAAGTGATTTTATAGCAGAAAATACAGGATTTTTACTTGTAAGCAACAAGTGTCAGAAAAGATTTAGTCTTTAATTGGTTAAACTGAAAACTTCTCCAAGGAGTTCAGTCTATTGATAAAAGAACCTGAAAGAGATACAATGTATCTTCTTATCAGACTTGGCAGGCTGCCCAGAGGAGGAGAGAAGAAAACTTCAGACAACTTGCAATTGACTTTAATTACAGAAGTCATTTGCAAGTCACGCTGAATCTGCTTTTTTTATCAGCACAATTGGCCGATGCCGATTAAGTAAAAAAAGCCAAATATCGGCCGATATATCGGCCGGCCGATATATCGGTCGACCTCTACATGTGAACACACCACCAATACAAACAGAGTGAACAAATCAAACAACCAAACAGTGATAATAAACCAACCAGCATATGTAGCAAAAGGGAGTACCAGAATCGTAGTCAAGCCAGGCCAGGGTCATAAACAGGAGATCAGTAGATGGGGGGGCTAGGAGTAAACAGACAGGGAACAAGAAGGAATCAGGCTGCGGGGCAAAGATCCAGGGATGCAGGAACAGATTCACAGGACTCAATCACTGTGTTTAAAATGTCTGTTCAGTGAAAAATGTATTATTACATGTTATTTTATACATAGATAAGAAAGGGGTGGTGTGAGATGTTATTAAAAACTAACAAATAGAAATATGTTATTAAAAGCTAACAAATAGAAATATATTATTAAAAACTAGCGAATAGAACAATTGCAAAAGTAAAACCTTGAGAAGGGAGGGGGGAGTAGAGAGCGTCTAGTAGGAGAAGTGTCTGTGTGTTAGGTGAAGGTTACAGAACACATTTCAACAGTGAGAACAAAATGGATTCTCTTGTGCTTAAATGAACAGTACAATGAATGTCCATGTCATTTCCCCCCTTTTGTTTATTTGACACCATTCTTCTCCGCGTTACATTCAGCCGATTGCTGGTAACTCCTGTTACATTAGCGCAGAGAGACGGCGTCCTGTTCAGCTCTCTCCTAGCTTTCTCACAATAATGGGTTCATCAGGGCTGGTGGTACATTTGTTGGTACAGCGGGTAGTCACACAGAGGCATAGCCTGATGAGAAAGTAAATAACAAATATGAGAAATAGGAACATCACAATGTAAGCGCCTAGTTTCTGTAACCATGTTGCTATGCCATATAAAAAATCACCAAAACCTCCTAAACCCTGAAAGGGGTTCCATCCATCTTTTGCAATATCTCTGGCCTTATTCTGTAGTTCTCTTATCTTAGCAAGATGCCCTTTAATAATGTCCTCATTATCAGAAATGTATATACAACAGTCAGTGTGAAATACCTTACACATCCCACCTTGAGCTGCAGTGAGATAATTTAGCGTTAATCTGTGCTCTAATACTACTTTTTTAAGCTGAGCCATTTCTTCATTTAATAAACCTATATCAGTGGTAGTAAGGTTAATAATCTCATCTACAATTCTAGTGTAATTATTTAGTCTTTTCATTGCTTCAATTCCCCATCCTGTCCAGGAAGGGAACCATGACCATGCCATGTCACCTTCAGTGAACAGCTCTCTTTTGAACACTAAAGGGTATTCTGGACTTTGATCTGGTCCCACTGTATCTTTGCGAACAGCCAAAACAGGTACTAACTTCCCAATATAACATGTACCTGTAACATTAGTAGGAAGCCAGGCGTAAGCTTTATGTCCACATATATAATATAACCCCTTTACGTATGGATGGTATACCTGCTCCTAAAAAACTGGAAGCAATAACATGGAATCTCAGGTAACCGATATTTTCACATATTGGGAACTGTGAGCAATTTGTACTATAAAGGGTTCTATTTAGTTCTGGATCTGGGATATAATAATATTGACCATAGTTTCCTCCATAAACTGTAATTTTTGCTCCGGTGCAATCTGAATTGACCAACCGTGTACATTTAGTGTTAAGCGGGCATGTAATGTTTAAACAAATCTGTGGAGTGTTTATCTGTTTCGAAACCATCAAAGTTACTGATCTGTGCTCATTAGCTGTGGAGACTATGTATGAGCCATTTATTCTGGTCCTGTTTAGATCAGTGAAGTTGAGAGGCATTGCTATCATGGGTATTGTTCCTGTTTGGGGATGTAAGTGAGAACACACCCAGAAGTTACTAGCGTTGATATGGGTTGCATACAATTTTAACATTTGGATGAGAGGGTTATTTTTCCATGTCTCAGTTCTCACAAACAACAAAAAGAAAAGAAACATTATCATCATTTTTTCAAAGGATATCATCACTTCAGGATTTTCTTGCAGTGACTGGCGTGAATCCAGGTGGGCTTTCCTTCCAACTTGACAGCAGAACCGGTTGTCAAAAGCACCAAATGTGGTCCGTCAAATTTTGGTTCTAGGGGCTTTCTGACGTGTCGCTTGACCACCACCCAGTCACCTGGTTGGATTCTGTGAATACCTGAAACAGAATCTGGGTCAGGGATAGATTTATAAACACCTTCATGTATTTTATTCAATGTTCTTTGCAAAATCTGAACATATTCTAACAGATTAGAGTGAGAAGCCTGCAACTGTTGGGGAAAATATAGTCCTGTTTTGGGTGGCCCTCCAAATAAAATCTCATAGTGGGACAGCCTATGTGGTTGTTTAGGGGTAGTTCGTACAGAATATAGGGCTAATGGCAAAGCTTCCACCCATCCTTTTCCTGTATCTGCTTTAATTTTTGCACATCTGTTTTTCAAAATTCCATTAAGTCTCTCAACTTTACCACTACTTTGTGGATGATAAGGTGTATGGAAAGCTTGCAGTATGTGAAGTGCTTCCATTACCTCTTTCATTACTTCCCCAGTAAAATGGGTTCCTCTGTCACTCTCAATAGTTTCAGGAACTCCATATCTACAAACTATTTCATTCAAAATTTTCTTTGCTGTTGTTTCTGCATTTGCTTTAGCTACTGGCCAGCTCTCGGGCCAACCTGAGAACATGTCAACACACACTAAAGTGAACTCATAGGTGCCTATTCTAGGCATCTGAATGTAGTCTATTTGAATTCTTTGGAAAGGGAAATCTGGCTTAGGAGAATGCTTTTGGGGAACATGGACAGGCCTCCCTGCATTGTACAGAGCACAAGTGAGACATGAAGCACAAAACCTGGCTGCATATGCACTAAATCCATGTGCTATCCAATAGCAGTCAGTAAGTGCCACCATCGCTCCCTTAGCAAGATGACTTACGCCATGTGCCAGTTGTGCTAAAACTGGGTACAAACTCCTGGGTAGACACCACCTGTTGTCAGCGCTCCATCCTGCTGATTTTGGGTAGCATTACGTTTGATCCACTTATCCTTCTCTTCATCAGGGGCCCGGTTCTGCAACTGAATTAGAGTTTCTACATCCCACTGCTCTTGATGAGGGGAATCTGTCCCCGCTACCTGGGCGACCCCTACACTGGGTGTGACTCCAAATGCCATAAGGGCAGCATCCTTTGCCGCTTGGTCCGCTAAAGCATTTCCTCTGGCTGTCATGTCACTTCCCCTTGCATGCCCTTTTACCTTCAAGATGGCAACTTCTGCTGGTTTCTGAAAAGCCTCAAATAGCTGCTCTATGAGTTTTGCATGTCTCACTGGCTTCCCTGCACTAGCCAGAAAGTTCCGTGCTTTCCAGATAGGCCCAAAATCGTGGGCTATTCCAAATGCATATCTGCTGTCAGTGTAGATGTTTCCCCTTTGATTCTCTATGAGATGACATGCTTTGACTACAGCACACAACTCCACTTCCTGTGCTGACATCTTGGGTTTCAATGCTTCCTGATGTAAAATGGTGTCTGTAGTGGTTACAGCAAACCCTGTGTGTGGCTGACCATCATCAGTGTAAAATCTGGAACCATCTACAAATAAGTGTGTGTCACAATCTGATAAAGGCTCATCTTTTGCTGGTGTGACAGAGGCCCTTTCTACCTCCATAAGAGCCATACAATCATGAGAAAAACTCTCAGGTTCTACATCAGTACCATTTGTTGCATCTTCCTCATCAATTATAGGAAGAAGAGTAGCCGGATTTAAAGTAACACATTGTTTGTTTGTTAAATTCGATGGAGCAAAAAGAGCAGACTGGTACTTGTTAAATCTACTGGCAGACACATGTCTAGTATTTACTTGATTCATGATTTCCTGTACTACATGTGGCACATACAGGATCAGAGCAGAAACTAGTACAAGCTCAGTTACTTTGTCTAGCAGCAAAATGCAGGCTGCTATGACTCGCATACAACTGGGGGAGCCTTTGATGACAGGGTCTAATGAGGCTGATACATACATCACAGGCCTCTGTTTGTCTCCATGTAGCTGGGTGAGTACACCTGCAGCAAATCCATTGACTTCATGACAGAACAACGAGAAAGTCTTAGTATAGTCAGGAAGTCCAATGGCGGGAGCTTCAGACAAAATTTTAATAAGCCCCTTCATCTGCAATTCATTGTCACATGTGAGTTTGAAAGGGTTTCTAGTGGTAGCCTCATATAGAGGAGCCATAAGTTCTGATGCATTTGGAATCCAGTCCCTACAATATCCCACTAACCCCAGGAAGGCACGTAGTTGCTGTACATTTCTTGGCTTTTCAAAGTTTTGTAGAGTTTTAACTCGATCTGGGGTTAGGTGACGGATTCCATGTGAAATGCAGTGACCCAGGAAGATCACTTTCTCTTGGCAGTATTGTAGCTTATCTTTGCTAACTTTATTGCTACTCTTATAGAGAAACATGAGAAGGCTTACTGTTTCTCTGCTACAAATGTCCTTTGTATCAGAACAAATAAGCAAATCGTCTAGGTACTGAAGCAAAACTGTGTTTGGGTGTGAGGGGGACCATTGGTCCAATACTTGCTTTAACGCAGTATTATATTCAAAGGGGCTACTCACACAGCCTTGGGGCAATCTTGTCCATGCTAACTTTTGGGCATCATGGGTAAATGAAAAAAGGTGCCAGCAATCTGGGTGCAGGGGCACCGAAAAGAAAGCATTTGCAAGATCAATCACTGTAAAGCAGGTGCTGGAGGCAGGTATTCCACTTAGTAAAGTGCGGGGGTTGGGTACGATCGGGGTATCTGCCTCTATTATATTGTTAATGGCTCCTAAATCATGCACAATGCGGTATGTCACCTGCCCACCCTTCTTGTCTGGCTTCTTTGCAATTGGGAACAGGGGTGCATTGACCTGGGACTTAATTGGTACAACAACCCGTGCTGCTTTCAGTTGAGCGATTTGATTCTTTATCCCCTCATTCTGAGCAATACTCAGTGGGTACTGTTTAATCTGTGGGAGATGGGCTCCTGGTTTAATTTTTATCATGACTGGGGTGCAATCCAGCAGACCTACATCATATTTGTTGGTGGCCCATAATTCAGCGGGAATCACTTTCAATTCTGGTGGAAATGGTGGAGTGGAGTCCTGGATTAAAAATACTCCACAGGCAGAATTTAAAACTTCTCCTGACAGACTACTGACCACTTGGACTCCTGTAGGAGTGTAGTCTATGTTTGCTAAAATTTGGTTCAAAATGTCAGCTCCCAAAAGATTGGTAGAAACTGTGTCTGAAACTAACACTTTAGTGACAATTTCTGTTTGCTGTCCTAGCCTGAGTTTAAGTGGCTTGGACTCAACCAAATTAGTAGAGGTCCCGGTTAGGCCAACACCAGAGATAACATTTGTAGATAATAATCCTGGAGGTAAGTCCTCTATATTAAAAACACTTCGGCTTGCACCAGTATCAATTAAACAGGTTAATTCTGTCTCTCCTCCAGGATAGGGGAGTTCTTGTAAAAATACTTTTACTCTGGCCTCGGGACCATTGTCTCCCCTATTTAACATGATTGATACTGGCATGCCATTTTCCTATGCCTGATCCACTGTTTTTGGCAGAGAACTGGGATCAGCATGAGGTGCCTCTAAGCTCTTTTCTAGTCTACGGTCAGGAAGATGGCAGAATTTGGCTATGTGTCCTTCCCCATAACAATTGTAGCATATAATTGGTCCCCGATTGCCATGATTTCTGAAATTGCCTTTGCCTCTTCCTCTTCCTCTCTGCTTCCCCATGTACATAACCTTGGGTTTGCTGTCTTTTTGGTTAATCCTGTTTTCTATGGACAACAGGATAGGCAGGACGTCTCGAATAGACATATTGCCTGCCTCAGGCCTTGCTGTGAACAACTTTTCTTTCAACTGGGGTATTAAACCATCAAGAAACCTTTGTTTCACCAGTTGTGTAGATGGACTTGCAGTTTCTCCCGCCTTCTCTTCCTCTATTTTAATGCCTGCTTCCTCAGCCATTCGCTTAACCACCTCCAATAAACCCCTGCAGCTTCCTCTTTCCCTTGCTTAGCATTCATAAATTCAGCATGTCTGGTTTGTCCATATATTTGGGGCAATTTTTCCTTCAATTTCTCACAAACCTCCCGTCCACTAACCATCTTACCTAGATTTTTGACGTCTACACCACATTCTTTAAGTATATAGCCAGACATGTTGCTTCCCACTGCTTTAATAAGAAGCTGATGAATGTCAGTAGCAGAAGCCTCATATGCTTCCTGTGCAGCGCTAAATTTGTTCGCAAACCCAATTGGATTCTTTCTAGGATCTCCCAATCCCTCTAATATGGCTCTCATATCTTGGGGACTAAAAGGTACATGCCATTTTATTTGAGACTTACTGTCAACAGCATCACCTTCAAAAACTAATTGGGTTCTGACAGAATAAACTGCAACAGATTGCTCTATGCCAGGGGCAGAAGGGCTGGCATCTCCCTTCCTTCTCTCTTCATCTTGCTGCCACAATTTGGAAATTATGGTTTGCTCCGGAAGTTCAGACTCTATCTCTCTTTCTCTGGCCAAAGCCTTAAGTTCAGAGAGATCTAGTTTTGCATATGTGCCTTTTGATTTATGCCAATCATCTGTTTCTAAGATACGAGCCAAAATCCTCTTTGTAGGTTTATATGGGGCTGTTAAACCTCTGCTCTCTACTATATTGCATAGCTCATCTTTTGTGTGTTCCATGTAATCTAATTCTTTTGCTTTTGTGCGTGGACCCCTTAAAGCCAAACTGGCAGCCACATAAGGTGGGGGGTTCTCCTCTACAGAGTCTTCTGGCCAAACGTAGTAAATTTGGGCAGTACTTTTAGTAAATATCTCCGTCAAGCCAGTTTGATTTGCTACTTTAGCTTCTGTCTCCCATGTGCAAGATATTCTCCACGTTCCTTCACTGGAAAGTAGTGGGTCATAATCATGCAGAAAAGTTTGCCATACTTTTAAATCAAAAGTCCCTTCAGATTTTAAAGTTTTAGCTGTTCCCTTCGTCTATTCTACCCATTTATTTAGGGGCTCAGTATAGGCAGAACCGTACCTTCGGTTCATATATTCTCTAGCGCTCATCTTGCGCTGGGCATTTTCTGAAGGCCTCTCTTCCTTCATTCCCTTAATTAATTTAATGCCCATAATGACTGGCCCGTCTTCTCTACTTGTGCCTATACCCTCTTGCCTCTAGAACAAATAGTACAGCAAATCTACAGATTTACAAGAATAGTCTCCACTTATCTATGTGGATAGAAGGGGTTTATGACAATAGACAAAACACTCATCAAGAGACCCTCCTCGTCTCTTCTCTTCTCTGTGAGTTTTATCTGACCCTACCATGCTCCTCTGACCCAGGTCGCCCACAAGGAGTCAACGCAGGGAACTGCAGAGGATTTTCCCTATCCACACACAGTCCAACCCGTGAAGGGGGACACATACACATTCACACACACACGTTACCCAACCAGAAAGGTCAGAGAGTGGTCTGGTTTCCTTGAGAACCGACAGATAGGATACATAAGAAAAGGCAGAAATATAGAAAGCTTAAGGGCAGCTTACCTAGCCGGCATTTGAGGTCTGCGTTTCCCGATGATCCCTGGAGACTCTGCCAAACTCCTGTTATAACTCGCCAAGCTGATATGACTGATTTCTGATTGGGACTCTAAAACAAAGTTTATACTGCAGCTGCAGGAACAGATTCACAGGACTCAATCACTGTGTTTAAAATGTCCGTTCAGTGAAAAATGTATTATTACATGTTATTTTATACATAGATAAGAAAGGGGTGGTGTGAGATGTTATTAAAAACTAACAAATAGAAATATGTTATTAAAAGCTAACAAATAGAAATATATTATTAAAAACTAGCGAATAGAACAATTGCAAAAGTAAAACCTTGAGAAGGGAGGGGGGAGTAGAGAGCGTTTAGTAGGAGAAGTGTCTGTGTGTTAGGTGAAGGTTACAGTGAGAACAAAATGGATTCTCTTGTGCTTAAATGAACAGTACAATGAATGTCCATGTCATCTCCATTGTTTTCCTGTGTTCTTAATTTTCATGTTTCTGCCAATAACACAGTTCCTGTATAGGGTGGTGACACTTATGCACTGTTTTGCTTCTTTGAGGGAACAGTGTTATCACCATAGGACAGGACAACAGAACATTTCACCATCTCCTCATTTACATGGCATTAGGGGGAAATGTTCTGGAGTCCACAGAGAAGCAGCGGACAGCGCTGCTAACACTGCTTAGGGTTTTTTGAGGCACTAAGTTGGCAGCTAAAAACAGGATTTTAGAAACATTTCTGGCAGGATCACTATCCAACTTGCAGGCTGGAGGTGTATCTTGAACCAACTGGAGCATCAAGACTGCAGTGCAGGTCAATGACCAAGCTGTGATGTCTCATAGGGGTGTCCATATCACAAGGCTGATTGAACAGGATCACAGTTAATTGCAGGTAATGCAGATGCACAGTATGTATTTCAAATGTGTCTTTAGCAGTTTGCATTGAGCTCAGTCTTAATTTATTTTGCCCTAAAGGCTTGGTGTTACATTGTCTTTACCACACTTTCCATGATGTCACCAGTGTAGCAAAGCGTGAGTGTAGAAGGGGAAGGGTTTAGGCTGGAGGTTGTCAAGAAACATTCACATTAATGAGACCAGAGTAAATCTCTAACAGTTTTCACCACTCTGTCCAGGAAAATGAAGCTCCTTCTGTTCATCTACAAATTTCCTTTACTCTTTTGCTGCCTTGTCCTACAAAAAGGTAGGAAACTTTAAAACTTCCACTATCAAGGATGTGTATTAGGATTATCCATTCTAATTGGGTACTGATAATGGTACCAGGGCACTTAAGTTAGCTAAACAGTAGGGGGGATTATTGTTCTCCTGGGGGTTCCTTTATCATCCATACAATTGTCTAGGGGTACCTTAAATTTAATATATACACTGAAGAATCAATATGTTAAGTTTCGTTTTTGGGTTTAGATACAGTGTATCTGTAGCCATAGAGCCACAAACAATGCAGATAAATTGCTAATGATTTAATTTTCATCAGCCTGTAGGAACTGTTTTTGTTTTAGGAAGCATAGCAAATAATTTTCCTGGATCTACTTCTAAAGTGTCTCATGAAACAGAGAAAACAAAATAAAAATAGTTACCTTAAGGACAACTATTATGAAAAATATTGTAGCCTGAATATCACATGAGGTAACATTAGATAAAAATATGAGACGTAAAATTTATGTTAAAAAGGAAATAAAAAAAAATTCCAAAAATAAATAAACCAGCTGCCAGTAGGATGACCAATATATAATAAAACACAAAAAGGATTCACTTTGGGAGCAGCCACAGCAGAAGAAAGAGGGACTGTTTAGGGAGCATATATTGATGTGAAAAATAAAGCAAATATACCGCGCTGTCTACAAACAATGTAAGAAAGCAGGGACGCTCATGCTGAAGGGACGCTCTGCTAAAGTCACTGTTTTATTCTAATGCTTTTTTATCAACCAAAATGTGAGTGTATTTCCTTCTTTTTTATCAATAAATAACTTCCGATTTAAACGGAATTACACTATGCGCCTACTTTTTCTTCCTTTTCATAAATATATCCCATTGGAGAAACCATCCATGCGGTTTTCTGTCTAAAATCTACCCCATTGTGGTCCACTGTTGAAGTTGGTCTTCTGGCTTGAGGTTGTGTCCATTGTGCCCCGTACACACGATCGGACATTGATCGGACATTCCGACAACAAAATCCACAGATTTTTTCCAACGGATGTTGGCTCAAACTTGTTTTGCGTACACACGGTCGCACAAAGTTGTCGGAATTTCCGATCGCCAGGAACGCGGTGATGTACACCATGTACGACGAGACTAGAAAAGGCCAGTTCAGAACCAAGCGCGGCACCCTTTGGGCTCCTTTTGCTAATCTCGTGTTAGTAAAAGTTTGGTGAGAGACGATTCGCGCTTTTTCAGACTCGTGGTTTTCAGATAGTTTTCTGCTGTTCAGTTTGTGCTTGTGGGATTGTATCTGCTCTTCAGTGTGTGCAGCAAGCGACGCGTGACTCTTGTCATTGTGTTCTTGTTCGTTTGTTACTGTTTTTTAGGTCGCTCTTCACAGGCCTTGCTGTTCTTCAGTGCGTTCTGTTACTTCGTTCTGAGCAGCCGACCGTTTTCTAGCCATGTTGCGTATACATACTCCTCGTAGAGTTCGTCCTGTGTGGGGGCTTGGTGTTGGGGTCCTGACCTTGACACAAGTCCAGTCCATGAACAGGGTGGGGAGGAGTTCATGGACCAAGAATTGGTTGCTTCAGCGTGACCAGTTCTGTCACTTGCCTTTGCTCCGTGAGATCCGTGAGAATAATCCTGATGATTTCAGGAACTTTCTCCGGATGATGGATCCTGTATTTCACAGTTTGTTGGCTTTACTGACCCCCTATATCAGCAGGCAGGATACCTGCATGAGGAAAGCCATCACTCCGGAGCAGAGGCTAGTCGCCACCCTGCGGTACTTGGCGACGGGGAGAAGCCTGCAGGACCTCAAGTTCTCGACAGGCATCTCCCCCAGGCTCTGGGGATCATTATCCCAGAGACCTGTTCTGCCATCATACAGGTCCTGCAGAAGGAGTATATTAAGGTAAGATTTTTATCCTTTAATATCACATTTTATTGTATTTAATGTTTGATAATATATTGTATTTCTTTCCTCATTCCCTAATTACCATGATTGTAATATGCTGTGAATGTCCCCTTTGTTCTCATGCATGCTGGATTTTTCTGTAATTATTTTTTTGTCCTTCATACATATTTGCCTTCACTAACCTCCCCAGCATGGTCTCCTGGCCCTATATTCACCTCATGTAGTCACTTAACAATGTATTTTATCAGCTCCATAGTAGTGCTTTACCCCAAACACCCCCTAAAATGTTTTTAAATGTGATTTGTGCTTTAAATTCAGACAGAGTGCCAGAGGCTTTTTTTGGGGGGTCCCCAAATCATTTGGAACCCTCCCTCCCCCCAACTGCTAAGTCAGCTGATACCAATTCTCTATCTATCCTCAATCATCTATCTGGTGACTTTGCCAAACCCATACACACTATACCCATCTCTTTTGTGGTCAGATGTATGGATGAATTCCCCAAAGCATGTAGAGCAAGGGCCTGCCTGTATACTTTCAAATGGTACTGTTTAAAGTTTTTGTATACTATTTGTATACTATTTCAACTATAAGGGGTTCAATAGTATTGTGATGTTGGCGGTGGTGTCGGCTACTTACGAGTTCCTGTATGTGGATGTGGGGAAGAATGGCCGGATGTCAGATGGTGGAGTCATCACCCAGACGGAGTTCTACAGGCGTCTCCAGAATGGCAGCTTGGACTTGCCACCTCCAGAAGACAATGTGGAAAGACTCCCAATCATCTTCGTTGCAGATGAAGCTTTTGCACTGGGGGGCCATCTTATGCGGCCATTCCCGATGAGGACCCTCACCCCGGACCAGAGGGTTATTAATTACCGGCTGGCCAGAGCCAGAAGAGCGGTGGAGAACACGTTTGGAATCATGGCCAGCCGGTTCCACCTATTTCTTACACCCATACACATGGCGGAGTACAAACTGAATCATATCATCCTGGCATACTGTGTTTTACACAACTTTTTACAGCAACATTCTGCCAACTATGCTGGCTCAGTTGGGCCTGAGGCTGGAATTCAAAATGAACCAACCCTGATGGTGCTTGAAAGTGGCCGTCCTGGCTTGCCCCCCCTGAGTGCCCGTGATGTCCGTCTAAGATACCTTGAATACTTTGCGGGTAGGGGGCTATCAATATGCCAGACAATGTCTGAAACCTTTTTCAAATAAATAAAAGAAATTAACTACTAAAATCTTTGGTGACATTTACTGTTTGTGTTTCTTTTAGCTGACCCTGACAGAAATGTGGTGAGTCCTGAAAATGGCGTGATTGTGTAACATTACAAAGCATTGTTGGGTGTTATTTACTAAAGGCAAAGACACTTTGCACTACAAGTGCACTTGAAACTGCACTTGTAGTGCAAAGTGGATTTTCCCTTAGGAGATAACACCCATTGTCACTGAAAACACCAATTAGGGCACAACAAAAGTTTTGGAGCGTTGAAACAATAATCCACACATTCTTGATTAACAATCTTTTTAATACCTGCACAATCACATGTGCATTTAGAAAAGGTTTTTAAAACAAACCACATGTTTGTTGTATCTAAATTTTTGGGGTCACATTAGAAAAAGTAGAAATGTCCATTTAAGATAAAACTGGCATGTTTAAAACAAACAAGAAAGACACAAATCTTGAACTTACAAAGTTCACATTTGGTAGAACTTGAAGGCAATATCAGACATGAGTATTTACAAACTGTGTTTGATATTGCGTTCAGATGGGGTGAAGTCACTCCTAGAAAAGCCAAATTTTGAAGCTGCACACCAATTGCCGAATGTCAACATGTGCTAGCTGCCATCATGGCGGATCAAGATACGTGTTTTGTGGGTGCAACCCCTTCCTCACAGCTACTTTATTATTGAGGAAGGGGTTGCACCCCCAAGACGCGTCCATTGATCTCCTGTGATGACAGATAGCACATGTTGACACACTGTGTGCCTCTTCAAAATTTGGCTTTTCGCAAATATGTCAAAAAATGGTAAAAATTTTTAGATCACAAAAAGCGGAAAAAAAAAAATAGGGATTTTGAGGGGTTTTAAATTCTCCCTAAAACATCAATGATGTTCTTCATTTTTTTTTGAACATCATTGATGCTTTTCTGGATGTTTTCCAAGTCCCTATTACACCCCATAATCTTCCTGATCAGGATCTGTGCACTTTCCGAGGTGAAATGCCCTGGATCCACAACATCACGATCACCTAAAAAGATAGAAACAAAAACACACCATGTATTATAAATATGCCGGCATCCATCTCTTACCTGAGCCTGTGGTCGCAGACACTCACCTGTTGTGGTGCCAATTTCCATGTCTTCCTCCTCCTGCTCTGCTTGGCTTGGGTGGATTTCCCCTTCTTCCAGAGGTGGGGGGTCTGTGGTCTCCTCGGATGAGGGGTGTCCTCCGAGTTTTTTAACCCCTATGTAAAAAAAAAAATAGGTATACTTAGCACACAAATATTTGATGGCAGAAATAGGAATATGAAACATTGCTTGGAAGTGGGGTACAATTGTCTATTTTGGCAGAGTTCCAAGATGTAAAATTTTTAGTATCTTTTGTCAAGCTTCAATACTTTACCTGTTTTGTACAAGCTTCACAGATGGAGACCCCCTATAGTATACACTGGAGCACCTGTGTGGGCCCCCTAATAAAAAGGGTGTTCTTGTGTCCCACACTAGAGCTCCAGCGTCCAGATGTGTAAACAGCTACTGAGTGTCCTCTCCTTACACAGAATCTAGTTTGCATTTCATTCTAGTTACAAACCCATCTACACAACCAAATTATTTGCAGACAAGTAGGCCATAAAAAATGTGACCAAAACAATGGTGTTTTCTAGGCCGAATGAACAAAGTTTTATACAAATGAATAATGTGCCCATGAACATGAAAGTTGCCATTTTAAAATGGATAACAGTTAAGAAAAGCACATGGAGCAGCACAAACGTAATAAACATAAAGAATAGGAACACAGCACAACTACTTACTTTTTTGCAGCACTCTCCGAATCTTTCTGTACTGCTCATGCTCTCTTAATTTGAGGTCCGACCATCGCTTCCTGAGCTGATCTTTCGATCGTCGTACCCCGAAATTCCGGTGCAGACTCTTGACCACTTTCGCCATGATCTTGGCCTTTCTGACATTGGGGATGGGGTAAGGTCCATACTTCCTGTCATAGTCGGCCCTCTTCAGGATGTCGACCATCTCCACCATCTCCATAAAGGACATATTTGATGCCTTAAATCGTCTCCTTCTGGATCGGGACGTTTCTGCCTCCGGGCTTTCCTCCTCCTCCTCCTCATTGGTGTAATTATCAGACACCTGCTCTGACCCCACCATGTGCTCTTCCCCCACTGTGTCGAACGAGAAGGGGGGGAATAGACTAGAAAGAACGTCAGGGGCAGGCAGTGTCTACGTACGATCTGTGAGCGGAGGAAGGAGTAACGGAGGCGCCAATCATGATTGCGAAGGTAAGATTTAACATTGGGCCTATACTGCTTCTAGATTGAGGCCTGTATTTGCACAAGTTTAGAAGACTTTAGGCTGACATTAGGGTTTGTCTTGTGTTGTGTCTGGCAGTGAAAATGCATATCTTGAAAGATAAGGACTTTATGCCAATCTTCATTGATATGTTCAGGGAGCTGCCCTGTCTATGGCAGATAAACCACCCGGAGTATAAGTACCAAACAAAGAAGAAGGCAGCGCTGAATAATTTGTTGGAATTTGTGAAGACGGTGATCCCCACGGCAGACATCACCTACTTGAAGATCCTAATTGGTGGCCTGAGGAGCACTTATCTAAGGGAGCACAAGAAGGTCCAGGATTCCCAGAGATCAGGAGCTGTAGATGACATTTATGTCCCCAGGCTGTGGTACTATGACAGGCTGCATTTTCTGGCAGGTCAGACTGAACCCAGGCCAGCACTCTCCACTCTTCCTTCCACGCTTCCTTCACCCCCAGCTGAGGCTTCTGACGCCCCAACCTGAGCCTTCAAGGCAGCAACATGTGGAGGAGCCCAGCTTGAGCCAGGTATAGCATCCTTCTAAATATTTCTGGTTGTCCAATTAATGATGTTAAATAGATGTTAGTTTGGATTGCTAATTTATGATTGTGATTGATGAAGCAAAAACTAAAACCATGTCCCTTTTTCATACACAGGGAAGTCTCAGCCAGGAGATGGCTGGGCCAAGCAGGCTGCCTGATACCCAGGTCCTCCACCTTCAAAGTCAAAGTGGCAGGAAGAGGAGTAACCTGGAGGAGGCTGCCATAGGCCTCTTTTGGAAGGCTACAGAGGCCCTCAGAACACCCCACAGTGTGGAGGAGGACTTTGCTGGCATAATTGCCTGCAAAATGATGCAAATGGAGGAGGGCCATTGACTCCTGTGTGAGTTCTTAATTTTGGAAGCTCGCAATAAGGGGTTGAGGGGCCAAATAACATGTGCTACCCACTTTTGTGACCTCACACATAGTCCTCCTCCTCCTCCAGGTCCTACTCCTCCTCCTCCAGGTCCTCCTCCTCCTCCTCCAGGTCCTACTCCTCCTCCTCCTCCTCCAGGTCCTACTCCTCCTCCTGCCACATCTCCAACACCAGAGCCACAGCCGGGAAGGAAGCGTGGAAGGAAGACCAGAGAGTGATTACCCTGGGTTCAGTCTGGTCTGGCAAAAGATGCAGCCTCTTGTAGTACCACAGCCTGGGGACACAGATGTCATCTGCTGCTTTCCGAATCTCTGGGACTTCTGGACCAGATTGCACTCCCTTATATATGGACTCCTCAGGCCACCAATTTTGCTGGAAAAGAATTGATGTGTGCCCTGGGGGTCCAAGGCTTCGCCAATTCATGATGTTTCTCCAGCGTTGCCTCCCTCTTTGTTTGGTTCTGAGCCCTTAATAAAGGAATTTTTGTTTCAATTATACTCGCCTATGTGTGTTTTCCTTCAAAAAGGACAGTTTGTTTGTGAGGCGGCAGGTACATTTCAAAAATACAATGTGAAATTAGCAAGGGACACCAACACCAAGCAACCTCCTTGAGATTAAATAATACAAGATACCAACGGTGTTGTGGTAACTTGACACACAAAACACACACAAAAATATTATGGAGTAAAACCAATTAAAAAAAAAAAACATCAGCCTTGAAAAAAATACAAAACAAAAATAAAAAACATCAGCCTTGAAAAAAATACAAAACAAAAAAAAAACAACAAAAAAAAATTTGGTCAGATGTGACAAATCAAAATATATTGAGGGAATCACAATAAATAATAAAGAAAGAAGTTTGTGAGAACTCTGTGTGAATATGAGCAGCAAAACTATTTCATTCTTCTAACATTATAAAGAAGAAGAGAGTGCGCTGTATTAAACCATTTTTTACATTGCAGCGTGACGAAAGTGCTCTATCCATTCCGAACGCTAATTTTACCAGACCGAGCTGTTCCGTCTCGGAATTTCTTCTGAGCATTTGTGGCACTTTGTGCGTTGGAATTGTCCACACACGGTCGGAATTGACGCGATTGGATTTTGTTGTCGGAAAATTTTATAGCCTGCTCTCAAACTTTGTGTGTCGGAAAATCCGATGGAAAATGTCCGATGGAGCCCACACACGGTCGGAATTTCCGACAACACGCTCCGATCGCACATCTTCCGTCAGGTCAAGTCCGACCGTGTGTACGGGACATGATAGTATCCCTTGGGTGTGTAGCCAGGGGGGCACTGACAACTCATGGGGCCCAGGGCAATAGGAGATTATGGGGCCCCCAGGCAATAGGAGATTATGGGGCCCACAGGCAATAGATTATGGGGCCACACAGTGTACACACACACATACAGTATACACACACAGACACACAATATACACACACAGAATACACATACACACACTGAAAAAGTACTGGAGAGGCGGGGCAGCTATAATCTTGGGATTTTTAAAAAACTCAGATTTTTACATACTGTCCCTGGTTTTATTCAGGCTGGCAACCCTGATGGGGCCCCTTTGTGGCATGGGGCCCTCGGGCAGTGCCCGAATGGTCAGTCCGCCCCTGTGTGTAGCCCTACAAGCCTGATTGACCCATTAGGTGTATACCTATTTGAGTTCAATCGTTCTGGTAAGCCTTTTGACTCTCTGGTGGTGGATCAATTATCAGCAAGTTTGGGCACGTTTTTCTATGTCACACTGTTACCCGGTCCAAGTGTCAGCTATTTTTGGATGTTTATCAATTATTGTTTGGTTCACCGTTCCAAACATTTAGGATTTGTTTCCTTTTTCTTTGGACATTATTATTGGACATAATTCACATAATTCCTATGTGCATATTTGTTGATATGTCACTCAGTATATCATTTTTATTTTAGGTATATTACATTTGCATATTTTAGTGTATACTTATGTGTATCTATACACTGTTTGTATTGTCTTGAGTCTATTCTCAAATCATCCGTGACTGTGCACTTTTTCATATATATGTTTATGTACACTGTTTTATATATTTTTTTCAGTTCACTTTGAGATTAATTTTGAGCGCTGCACTCATCTTTCACACAGGGTGCATATATCCACTTGAATTGATCAAAGAATTTGTAGACATCCATTCATTTTATATACATAAATACGGAAAGTATAGCTTAAAATAAATAGAAAGTTACATTTGTAATGGAATACATTTCCATATTTCCTTTACCCATATTTAATAAAATTTGTAGAACATACTGATACTACATACCTGTATGTTATTTGCTACATATACAGTATATTTCAATGTTGAAAAAAAGATCACTGCAGTAAAGGATAGCTGGCAAATTGAGACTTCTTCAAGCAGCAATGGAAATATGTATCTAAAATATGCAATAATAATTAGTACATGTATTACTAAATTTAGAACGGTATACAATGTTGGAATATGAAAACTTCAGCACTAGTTAAGACTTACAAATAGTGTAATAGACTCCTGAACATAAAAGTGCTCATATGTTAATGGTGAAACTATATCATGGATTATTAAACAACACATATAAAGCGCAACAATAAATTTCAGAAGAGCTAATTCAAAAAGTCTTAAAATGTGCAAACAATAATAATACAGATCCTCCACAGTGTAAAATAAAGTCCTCCGCCACAATGATCAAAATAATTCAAAGATGTGGATGTATCACTTCTTTTTCACAGGTGCGATGTCTTTTATCACGAATGAGACTCCAATAATCGCCCCAGTGAACCACCACAAGGCTTACTGAAAGGTTGGACCTGGAAGCCTAGAGGTCAGTCTAAGCATGAGTATGGTACAATCCCAATATAGGATTAACAAATGGATTACAGTCACCTCATCTGCTTCTGATGTCACATTTGGCCATCAACAGAAAGATAGCACTGCAATAGTGTGGATCAACCAAGATTTTTTTCTTGTAAAAACCAAATGTAAAAACATTTAGCAAAAAATGCTCATATATATCATGTATATATACAAAAAATTGTGCATCTGTGTGACCACATTATTATATGATAGTATTTAGTACACAATCTTCTTTGTTATTTTACATGCCCTTATTTTTGCTTTTCTTCACATTAACATGCAGATCAAACTGTCCAGTCAATGTGATATAGACAGGAATTGAGGAAAAAAAACTTATAGCACTGCCAGGGCAATTGCTTAAAAAAAAAAAAAAAGAAGAAATAATAAACCAATGTAGATGTAGCACTAACTCTCGGTGCTGCTGGTTTAAGCGGGCTTGTTACCTTCACTCTCCTTCCCTCTGTTTTACCGGCACCGGGTCTAGGGGTTCCGTTGAGTTTACCTCTGGACGACACACGCACCAACATTTGAGTACGTTTTCAATGCTTTATTGAACAATTTACTAAGGAAATAGCAGGAAAGAGGCAGAAGGGAAACTGCAGAAGAAACTCAAATATCTTCTCATAAGGTTCTTGACAAATGTCCTGGTAGGATTTGGATATTAGAATGCGCTCCCCTCATGGAACACACTCCTTGCTCGCCTGGATAGGCCTCTCTCACTTGCCTAGCAGCCAGTACGTAGCACGAACAAAAGTCTCTGCCACAGACTTGTTTGGGGTAAACCGGTACAATCCTCTGCCACAGGATGTATTGGTCTTTTCCGCAATGAACGTCAGTCACAGTGCTTGAACCTTTAA
Organism: Aquarana catesbeiana; assembly: GCF_042186555.1. Taxonomy (NCBI): domain Eukaryota; kingdom Metazoa; phylum Chordata; class Amphibia; order Anura; family Ranidae; genus Aquarana; species Aquarana catesbeiana. Next base: position 51,121,214 of record NC_133332.1, on the reverse strand, counting down.
GCCAACCCGGCAACACTATGCTGTATAGTTACTTTTTAGGATACATCCTCCAACCGAGTCACCAGGCCCCTCTCCAGACCACCACGCTGCGTGATCCTTCCATGACGGGTCCTCCCCTGGGATCTCCTCGGTTGTCCAGCTTCCTCCCTTTAGATAAACAGCTCAGGACCATTCCTCGGCTGCTGTGGCAGGCCCCAGACAAGCTTCTGGGCCCACCCCTGCGCCGCATCGGCGTGGGCCTCCGGAACGGAGGACCACGAGATTGCTCTCTAATGCATACCTGTCTCCCAGGAGGGCCAGCAGGTGGCTGAAAAACGAACCCCTCAATATGGCGTCTGTCACATAAATACCCTCGCCCAGCATGCAACTCGGAAGACCACCTCCACCGAGTTGTCTCCGGGACAGAAGAGCATCCATACGCTTCAACACGTTGCCTTTCCAACACTGACCAGTAACAACAGCGACACCCACCGGTCAGTCTGGAAACGCATACAACGTCAGCCAAGCTGGAACAGAGGCAAACTTAACCTATTTAACGAACAAGTTACTAAATTTACCTAACATATGGTAGATCGCAAATCTACCAGCGCTACATAGATAAAAGGTGATCATTGTAATCACCCCTGGCAGTGTTGTAGTTCTCCCATTTACTCAGATGTAGATTGAAGAATATTTTGTATTAGCACTTTAAAGTAATGCTAAAGATATTTTTTAAATAACATACAAAATTAGGTTATGCTTACCTGTTCTGTGCAATCAAGTTGCACAAATAGGTTGCTTACCTGCTCTTTGGTGGTAATGCATTAAGGTAAAAACTATCTGAACTATCAAACCACTTTACAGAGATATAAATTTCATAAAATTACCTTTATTAAAAGATGAAATTTATGTCTCTGTACCTGTAAAGTCCCAGGACCAAACATTCTTCACTATATATCTATCTACATAATAGGAACGATAGTACAATCCATTAATGGAGTATAATCATGGATGTTATTGGTCTAATTCGGGTTACAAATGGAATAGCTTCTCCCATTTACTGTCACTCCTGCTGGATGGCTTGATCTACATGTAAACGTGAACAATGGAAATAAAGCATATAAAATAAAAAAGATTATTTGTGTTAAATATTACTATTACATGCAGTTAGCAATAATGGTCTTTTATGTCTTGTGGATCAATGATCCAAAAATCTCTGATTTAACTGACACCATGGTTTTTAATTTAAAAAAAGCAACGAGTAATGTGAGAGAGACATTGGGGGTTATTTACGAAAGGCAAATCCACTTTGCACTACAAGTGCAAACTACAAGTGCAAAGTGCACTTGAAATTGCACTGAAAGTGCACTTGGAAGTGCAGTCGCTGTAGATCTAAGGGGAAGATCTGAAATGAGGGGAAGCTCTGCTGATTTTATTATCCAATCATGTGCAAGCTAAAAATGTTTTTTTTTTTTTTCCCCCTTGGATGCCCCCCTCAGATCTACAGCAACTGCACTTCCAAGTGCACTTTGCACTTGTATTATAATATATAATTGTATTTGAGTATTAATCTATAATTAATACTATTAATACTCAAAGATACTCAAAGATCACAACAAAGACTCTAAGCGCTCGTTCACATTGGAGAAATCTGTCATGCGATTTGCCTGTCAAGTCGCAGCCTATTGCCGGCAATGGCACCGTTCCGACTTTGTGGCGCCGCACCGTTTTGCAAAAGTATTTCCCGCATGGCTTTTGGTGATTTCAGGTGCGACTTCAATAGACATCTGTGCATAAAGCCGCACAGATGTCTGTCAAGTCAGACCCAAAGTCGCACTGAAATGCAGCTTTGAGAACGTGCAATTTCAGATAAGGTCACATGATTTCAAAGCTGCGTTCAGTGTGAATGAGGGCTAAAGCCGAGTTTTCAGGTTCAAACAGCCCAGAAACACCTGCTGTGCATTTAAATGCTGGGAGTAGTGGAATGGTTTAGCAAAAGAAAACTGGGCAGGGCTGACACCCCTCTGTCTATCAAAATGCTTTTCAGTCCACAATAGAAAAATAAGAATGTGTTTCTGGTAGATCAGATTTTCTGTATAAGATAAGATAAAACACAAACATATGTGCATGTGTTGCTGAGATGTACGGCATATGTTTTTGTTTTCATTTTGCCTCAACATACAATGTTAAGAGGGGTACACACTATAAGAAAATCAGGCGAACATTCCTCCAATTTTTCTGGATGTTTCACAGCAAATCGGAACCGATGAAAGAAAATTTGTAAAAAATTATTACGAATATTCTCATATCACAAAGGCTTTTTTTTTTGTTTGTTTCTGATCATGCGCAGTCTTGTCTTTTCTGATTTTTCTTGTACGAAAATCGTATGAGAATGGTACACATTAAATGAAAATAGTTTGTTCTGTTTTACGTACGATAACATTTTTGGAGTTTGTCCCTTCGGAATCGGCTGTCAAAAGTTGTGTACACACTATACGAAAATCGTACGAAAATTCTTTGGGCAAAACGTTCGCCCGATTTTCCTTTAGTGTGTACGGGACATTAGTCTGACCCGACTCACAGATTACACTCTGAAAAATACACAAATACTGTATGTGGGAAAATGATGACATATCTTGCTAATACGGAGTCATGTCAGAGCTTACTGAGTTTCAAATTGTTGGTGCCCGTTTAGCTGGTGCCTCTGTGACTGAAGTTTCCAATTTGTTTGCCATGTCGCAAGGTACAGTATTAGAGGTTATGACAGCATATACAGTTTCCAGGAAAATTATGTCTGATAAGCATAAATGGGGCCGACATGGTCAACTGACTGAAAGAGACAAAAGGACATTGAATAGAATTGTGATCTGGATTTTTGCATGGAGAATGGTATCAGATTCCATTTTCCACCATCAAAGACTTATATTTGTCAGTTCCCAGGAGAATTCAGGTTGTCTTGGAGGCCAAAGGCGGTCCAACACCATATTAGGCAACGATTTCTTTTAGCATACCATACTTGTTTTACATCATTTTGCCCAACCCCTATACATGTGTGTGTGGTGGGTGGGGAATCTCCCACCTGCAGCTCACTGTCCAAGCAATGACCGATAACTTCTGGGTTTGGAGGAACTTGAGTTCGGACCAAGCCTAGGCCCGAACCCAAGCTCATCACACATATATATATATATATATATAAACAGTGGGGACGGAAAGTATTCAGACCCCCTTAAATTTTTCACACTTTGTTATATTGCAGCCATTTGCTAAAATCATTTAAGTTCATTTTTTTCCTCATTAACGTACACATGCCACCCCATATTGATAGAAAAACACAGAATTGTTGACATTTTTGCAGATTTATTAAAAAAGAAAAACTGAAATATCACATGGTCCTAAGTATTCAGACCCTTTGCTCAGTATTTAGTAGAAACACCCTTTTGATCTGATACAGCCATGAGTCTTTTTGGGAAAGATGCAGCAAGTTTTTCACACCTGGATTTGGGGATCCTCTGCCATTCCTCCTTGCAGATCCTCTCCAGTTCTGTCAGGTTGGGTGGTAAACGTTGGTGGACAGCCATTTTTAGGTCTCTTCAGAGATGCTCAATTGGGTTTAAGTCAGGGCTCTGGCTGAGCCATTCAAGAACAGTCACGGAGTTGTTGTAAAGCCACTCCTTTGTTATTTTAGCTGTGTGCTTAGGGTCATTGTCTTGTTGGAAGGTAAACCTTCGGCCCAGTCTGAGGTCCTGAGCACTCGGCAGAAGGTTTTCGTCCAGGATATCCCTGTACTTGGCCGCATTCATCTTTCAATCGATTGCAACCAGTCGTCCGGTCCCTGGAGCTGAAAAACACACCCACAGCATGATACTGCCACCACCATGCTTCACTGTTGGGACTGTATTGGACAGGTGATGAGCAGTGCCTGGTTTTCTCCACACATACCGCTTAGAATTAAGGCCAAAAAGTTCTATCTTGGTCTCATCAGACCAGAGAATCTTATTTCTCACCATCTTGGAGTCCTTCAGGTGTTTTTTAGCAAACTCCATGCGGGCCTTCATGTTTCTTGCACTGAGGAGAGGCCTCCGTCGGGCCCCTCTGCCATAAAGCCCCGACTGGTGGAGGGTTGCAATGATGGTTGACTTTCTACAACTTTCTCCCATCTCCCGACTGCATCTCTGGAGCTAAGCCACAGTGATCTTTGGGTTCTTCTTTACCTCTCTCACCAAGGCTCTTCTCCCCCGATAGCTCAGTTTGCCTGGACGGCTAAGGATTATGGAGGCCACTGTGCTCTTAGGAACCTTACCAGCAGAATTTTTTTGTAACCTTGGCCAGATCTGTGCCTGACATGCACTGTGAGCTGTAAGGTCTTATATAGACAGATGTGTGGCTTTCCTAATCAAGTCCAATCAGTATAATCAAACACAGCTGGACTCAAATGAAGGTGTAGAACCATCTCAAGGATGATCAGAAGAAATGGACAGCACCTGAGTTAAATATTTGAGTGTCACAGCAAAGGGTCTGAATACTTAGGACCATGTGATATTTCAGTTTTTCTTTTTTAATAAATCTGCAAAAATGTCAACAATTCTTTGTTTTTCTGTCAATATGGGGTGCTGTGTGTACATTAATGAGGAAAAAAAATGAACTTAAATGATTTTAGGAAATGGCTGCAATATAACAAAGAGTGAAAAATTTAAGGGGGTCTGAATACTTTCCGTCCCCACTGTGTGTATATATATATATATATATATATATATATATATATATATATATATATATATATATATATATTAATACACCACCTGTAGTGTATTAGAAACAGTACACCACAGAATGCACTGTAGATATAGGCTACAAACACTGAATATATAGTCTATGCTAAATGCAGAGTATATATATATATATATATATATATATATATATATATATATATATATATATATATATATATATATATATATATATATATATTATACACAGTATCTCACAAAAGTGAGTACACCCCTCACATTTTTGTAAATAAAGTAGTGAGTGTACAGCTTGTATAATAGTGTACATTTGCTGTCCCCTCAAAATAACTCAACACACAGCCATTAATGTCTAAACCGCTGGCAACAAAAGTGAAAATGTCCAAATTGGGCCCAAAGTGTCAATATTTTGTGTGGCCACCATTATTTTCCAGCACTGCCTTAACCCTCTTGGGCATGGAGTTCACCAGAGCTTCACAGGTTGCCACTGGAGTCCTCTTCCACTCCTCCATGATGACATCATGGAGCTGGTGGATGTTAGAGACCTTGCGCTCCTCCACCTTTCATTTGAGGATGCCTCACAGATGCTCAATAGGGTTTAGGTCTGGAGACATGCTTGGCCAGTCCATCACCTTTACCCTCAGCTTCTTTAGCAAGGCAATGGTCATCTTGGAAGTGTGTTTGGGGTCATTATCATGTTGAAATACTGCCCTGAGGCCCAGTCTCTGAAGGTAGGGAATCATGCTCTGCTTCGGTATGTCACAGTACATGTTGGCATTCATGGTTCCCTCAATGAACTGTAGCTCCCCAGTGCCGGCAGCCCTCATTCAGCCCCAGACCATGACACTCCCACCATCATGCTTGACTGTAGGAAAGACACACTTGTCTTTGTACTGTACTCCTCACCTGGTTGCTGCCACACACGTTTGACACCATCTGAACCAAATAAGTTTATCTTGGTCTCATAAGACCACGGGACATGGTTCCAGTAATCCATGTCCTTGGTCTGCTTGTCTTCAGCAAACTGTTTGCAGGCTTTCTTATGCATCATCTTTAGAAGAGGCTTCCTTCTGGGATGACAGCCATGAGGACCAATTTGATACAGTACAAGGTATATGGTCTGAGTACTGACAGGCTTACCCCCACCCCTTTGACCTCTGCAGCAATGCTGGCAGCACTCATACGTCTATTTCCCAAAGACAACGTCTGGATATGACGCTGAGCACGTGCACTCAATTTCTTTGGTGGACCATGACAAGGCCTGTTCTGAGTGGAACCTGTCCTGTTAAACCGCTGTATGGTCTTGGCCACCATGCTGCAGCTCAGTTTCAGGGTCTTGGCAATCTTCTTATAGCCTGGGCCATCTTTATGTAGAGCAACAATTCTTTTTTTCAGATCCTCAGAGAGTTCTTTGCCATGAGGTGCCATGTTGAACTTCCAGTGACCAGTATGAGAGCGTGAGAGCGATAACACCACATTTAACACACCTGCTCCCCATTCACACCTGAGACCTTGTAACACTAACGAGTCAGATGACACCGGGGAGGGAAAGTGGCTAATTGGGCTCAAATTGGACATTTTCATTTAGGGGTGTACTCACTTTTGTTGCCAGGGTTTAGACATTAATGGCTGTGTGTTGAGTTATTTTGAGGGGGCAGCAAATTTACACTGTTATACTGTTATACAAGCTGTACACTCACTACTTTACATTGTAGCAAAGTGTCATTTCTTTAGTGTTGTCACATTAAAAGATATAATAAAATATTTACAAAAATGTGAGGGGTGTACTTACTTTTGTGAGATACTGTATATATATATATATATATATATATATATATATATATATTGCCATGAACCTTGGAATACTGGATTGTCATGAAGCTTGGAATACTGAAGTATTTCTCCTTTGATTTTATTACACAGTGGGGGGGTCGTCTGCCCTGTCTTAAGGCTAACCCCCTCCAGACGGCTCCATGGTCTGGAAGGAAGGCATTGTTCTGTGTTTGACCACTTGTTTATGTACTTTAATTATCCCCTGGGGCTTCTCTGTGTCATTACACATATCAGTCCACCTATTCAAGCTATCGGACCACTCTCTGCTGACCTTGTTTCAAGTCCTCATTTGCATGGACAAGAGGACTTGAGTGAAGACTAAAGTGTATTTTATAATTGACCAATAGGAAAGTGGTTGTTGGGGGCGGGGTGTTCAAACTGCTGTGTATAAAAGTGTGTTGTGTGCATCAATAAAAGAGAGATTCCTGTTTTAACTTACATACAGCCTGCCTGGTGTTTGTTCTGAGCTATCACAACTGGATTCGATCACGCGCATAGCTGTAGTTCGAATCCCGGAGCATTGGATGACCGAACCATCAGATGTTGCGATCTGCAATCTCATTTTATAGCCGCAGAGGAGTGTCGGGAGAGTGGAATCGAGCGAGCAGGGGTTCGTTACATACATATATATATATATATATATATATATATACTAGACTGACTATATATATATATATATATATATATATATATATATATACACTGCCACTAACTGAATAACCTGCCTGCTTAATCTAACTCAAGCTATCTCTCTGTCCATGCCAACAACACTACACACGGCCGCCGTGTAAGCAGCCTTATATAGTGTGGGGCGTAGACTTAGTCCCCCTGAGCCATGATTGGGGAAAGGCACCCTGCCTTTGCCCAATTATGGCTCTCTTAGCAGAGCACGCTGTGATTGACCAAAGCATGAGGGTCAGGTGCATGCTTTGGCCAATCATCATACAGCAATGCACTGCGATCTTGCAGTGCATTATGGGGCATTCCGTGGCACTCAAATTTTCAGTGAACGCCCCATAATGTACCAGTAACAGCAATTAATACCAAATAAAACTAAATTAGTACTGTACTATAATCAGTCATACCATCCTATTAAAATACTACATAGAATAAATAACACAGATAAATATCACACCACTTTCCAAAACACTACCCAAAAATCATTACAAATAGCTAACCTGATACCAACATAATATAAAAACTACATACAAATCTGGATCATAAACCAGAATAAATCCTCACATCCAGCACTCACAGAGAAGAATTATCAAATTTGATGGCCACAGGCAAAAATGGTTCCTGTAGCAATCTATCACTAAATGTACTCCTCAGACTGACCAGCGTATTGTGAAGTGGGTGTGAGAAGTTTCCAGGATTGAAAGTACTATGAACAACATTCTCCTCTCTAATAGGGCGTACACACGGTCGGACTTTGTTCGGACATTCCAACAACAAAATCCTAGGATTTTTTCCGACGGATGTTGGCTCAAACTTGTTTTGTCTACACACGGTCGCACAAAGTTGTCGGAATTTCCGATCGCCAACCACGCGGTCACATACGACGAGACTAGAAAAGGCCAGTTCAGAACCAAGCGCGGCACCCTTTGGGCTCCTTTTGCTAATCTCGTGTTAGTAAAAGTTTGGTGAGAGACGATTCGCGCTTTTTCAGACTCGTGGCTTTCAGATCGTTTTCTGCCGTTCAGTTTGTGCTTGTGGGTTTGTATCTGCTCTTCAGTGCGTGCAGCAAGTTCTGCGTGACTTTAGTCATTGTATTCTTGTTCGTTCGTTACTGTTTTTCAGGTCGCTCTTCACAGGCCTTGCTGTTCTTCAGTGCGTTCTGTTACTTCGTTCTGAGCAGCCGACCGTTTTCTAGCCATGTTGCATATGCGTACTCCTCGTAGAGTTCGTGCTGTGCGGGGGCTTGGTGTTGGGGTCCTGACCTTGACACAAGTCCAGTCCATGAACAGGGTGGGGAGGAGTTCATGGACCAAGAATTGGTTGATTCAGCGTGACCAGTTCTCTCATATGCCTTTGCTCCGTGAGATCCGTGAGAATAATCCTGATGATTTCAGGAACTTTCTCAGGATGACGGATCCCGTGTTTCACCATCTGTTGGCTTCTCTGACCCCTTATATTAGCAGGCAGGATACCTGCATGAGGCAAGCCATCACTCCGGAGCAGAGGTTGGTCGCTACCCTGCGGTATTTGGCAACAGGGAGAAGCCTGCAGGACTTGAAGTTCTCGACAGGCATCTCCCCCCAGGCTCTGCGGATCATTATCCCAGAGACCTGTTCTGCCATCATCCAGGTCCTGCAAAGGAGTATATGAAGGTAAGATTTTTATCCTTTAATATCACATTTTATTGTATTGAATGTTTGCTAATATATTGTATTTATTTCCTCATTCCCTAATTACCATGATTGGAATATGCTGTGAATGTCCCCTTTGTTCTCATGCATGCTGGATTTTTATGTAATTATTATTTTAGGTCCTTCATACATATTTGCCCTTCAATAACCTCCCCAGCATGGTGTCTCCTGGCCCTATATTCACCTCATGTAGTCACTTAACAATGTATTTTTTCAGCTCCATAGTAGTGCTTTACCCCAAACACCCCCTAAAATGTTTGGAAATGTTATTTTTGCTTTAAATTCAGGCAGAGTGCCAGAGGCTTTTTTTTGGTGGTGTCCCCAAATAATTTTTAGTAACTCTCCCTCCCCCAACTGCTAAGTCAGCTGATCCCAATTCTCTATCCTCAATCATCTATCTGCTGACTTTGCCAAACCCATACACACTATACCCATCTCTTTACTGGTCAGATGTATGGATGAATTCCCCAAAGCATGTAGTGCAAGGGCCTGCCTGTATACTTTCTAATGTTACTGTTTAAAGTTTTTGGATCCTATTATTATCTTGATAGGTAATAGCAGAATGTCCAAATGTCCTCAAATGTGTACAGTGTGTATTTATATCTTTGTATATGACACTTCTTACCTGTCCAGTGGGCTGCCAATAGTGTAACTAAGGAGGGGCTGTTCCAAGTAATACCCTGTATTTAGGCATTCATCTCTCAATGAAGTGAAGAGGGTTACCTGTCCAAGATTTCCACACACCCCCTATAATATTAGAAATGACCCATGAGAGGGGGGGAGGGGGAATATGATAGGTGTACCTTATACTTTGGCGTTGTTAAATTCCCCTTAATAAATGCTATCTGGAGGTTGCCCCATAATGTTTGTGTCTAATCTGCTTGCCATGTTTCTGTGAAAAAATAGTAATGTTTATTGTTTTTTCCTCAACAGTTTCCTTCCACGCCACAGGAATGGCAGACTGTGGCCTCCCACTTTGTCGAGCGGTGGGACTTTCCTAACTGCGGAGGGGCAATTGATGGGAAACACGTCCACATCGTCCCACCACCCAACTCGGGGTCGTACTATTTTTAACTATAAGGGGTTCAATAGTATAGTGATGTTGGCGGTGGTGTCGGCTAATTACGACTTCCTGTATGTGGACGCGGGGAAGAATGGCCGGATGTCCGATGGTGGAGTCATCGCCCAGACTGAGTTTACAGGCCTCTCCAGAATGGCAGCTTGGACTTGCCAGCTCCAGAGGACAATGTTGAAGGACTCCCATTTGTGTTCGTTGCTGATGAAGCGTTTGCGCTGGGGGACCACCTGATGCGGCCATTCCCGATGAGGACCCTCACCCCGGAACAGAGGGTTTTTAATTACCGGCTGGCCAGAGCCCGAAGAGTGGTGGAGAACACATTTGGAATTCTGGCCAGCCGATTCCGCCTATTTCTGACACCCATCCATATAGCGGAGTATAAACTGAACCATATTATACTTGCGTGCTGTGTTCTCCATAACTTTTTAAGGAAACATTGGGCCAACTATGCTGGCTCAGTTGGGCCTGAGGCCAGAATGATAAATCAAACCACACTGACGGCGCTTGAAAGAGGCCGTCCTGGCTTGCCCTCCCTGAGTGCCCTTGATGTCCGGTTACGCTACCTGGAGTTCTTTGCGGGTAGGGGGGGCTATCAATATGCCAGCAAATCTGTGAAGCATTTTTATAATAAAACAAAAAAAGAAATTCTTTGTGGACATTTACTGCTTGTGTTTGTTTTAGCTGACCCTGACAGAAATGTGTTGAGTCCAGAAAATGTGGTGATTGTGTAACCTTATTATACAAAGCACTGTTGGCTGTTATTTACTAAAATGCAAAAACACATTTCACTACAAGTGCAGTTGCAACTGCACTGAAACTGCACTTGTAGTGCCAAGAGGATTTGCCCTTAGTAAATAACCTCCATTTTCTCAGAAAACAACAATGACATCACCACAAAAGTGTTGTAGCGTTGAGACAATAATCCACACATTCTTGATTAACAATCTTTTTAATACCTGCACAATCACATGTGCATTTACCAAAGGTTTTTCAAACAAACCAGCATGTTTGTTGTATAACAGTTTTTGGGTTAGCATTATCAAAACTCAAAATGTCCATTTTAGATAAAACAGGCCTGTGTAAAACCAACAAGAAAGACACAAATCTTGAACTTACAAAGTTCACATTTGGTAGAATTTGAAGGCAATATCAGACATGAGGATTTAGGAACTGTGTTTGATCTTGCGTTCAGATGGGGGGAAATCACCCCAGGAAAAGCCAAATTTGGAAGATGCACACCAATTTAACAATGGCAACATGTGCGACCTGCCATCACGGGGGATCAAGGGACGTGTTTTGGGGGAGCAAGCCCTTCCTCACCGCTACTTTATTATTGAGGAAGGGGTTGCACCCCCAAAACGCATCCATTGATCTCCCGTGATGGCAGATAGCACATGTTGACACACTGTGTGCATCCTCCAAATTTGGCTTTGGGAAAAATCAAAAAAACATTTAGCACATTGTAGCACACAAAAGAAGAAAGTGATTTGGAGGGGCTTTAAACTCACCCCAAAACATCAATGATGTTTTTATTTTTTGGAATAACATCATTGATGTTTTTCTTGATGATTTACAGTTGTAAATTACACCCCATGATCTCCCCGATCAGGACCTGGGCACTTTCGGATGTGAAAGGATCTGGATCCACAACCTAACGATCACCTAAAAAGAGAGGAACCCCAAAATAAATTAGGTCTAAAAAAAATGCCGCCATCCATCTCTTATCTGAGCCTGTGGTTGCAGACACTCACCTGTTGTGGTGACTAGTTCCACCACGTCTTCTTCCTCCTGCTCAGATTGTGTTGGGGGGATTTCCCCTTCTTCCAGGGGGGGGGGGGCTCTGGTCTCCTCGGATGAGGGGTGTCCTCCGAGTCTTTTCTCCCCTATGTAAAACAAAAATGGTATAATTAGCACACAGATATTTGATGGCAGAACTCGAAATAGGAAACATTGCTTGGAAGTGGGGTACAATTGTCAATTTTAGCAGAGTTCCAAGATGTAGCTTTTTTAGTGTCCTTTGTCAAGCTGCAATACTTTACCTGTTTAGTGCAAGCTTCACAGATGGAGACCCCCCTATAGTATACACTGGAGCACCTGTGTGGCCCCCTAATAAAAAGGGTGTTCTTGTGTCCCACACTAGTGCTTCAGTGTCCAGATGTGAAAACAGCTGCTCAGTGTCCTCTCCTAGTTTGCATTTCATTCTAGTAACAAAGCCATCTACACAACACAATTCTTTTAAGACAAGTATAGGGCGTCAAAATGTTGGTGAAATGCATATGGCCTAAACAATGGTATTTTATAGTCCGAAATAAAAATGTTTGATCCGAACGAATAATGTGCCCATGAACATGAAAGTTGCCATTTTAAACTGTACAACAGTTCCTAAAAGCACATGGAGCAGCACGAACGTAATAAACATAAAGAATAGGAACACAGCACAACTACTTACTTTTTTGCAGCACTCTCCGGATCTTTCTGTACTGTTCATGTTCTCGTAATTTGAGGTCCGACCACCGCTTCCTGAGCTGATCTTTCGATCATCGTACCCCGAAATTCCGGTGCAGACTCCTGACCACTTTCGCCATGATCTTGGCCTTTCTGATATTGGGGTTGGGGTAAGGTCCATACTTCCTGTCATAGTCGGCCTTCTTCAGGATGCCGACCATCTCCAACATCTCTCCAAAGGACATATTTGAGTCCTTAAATCTCCTTCTGGATCGGGATGTGTCCGGATCCGGCCCTTCCTCCTCCTCCTCCTCCTCGTTGCTACAATTAGCACGATCCTGCTGTGTCTCCGCCATGTGCTCTTCCCCCACTGCGTCGAACGAAAGGGGGCGGGGAATAGACTAGAAAGAACGTCAGGGGTGGGTGGAGTTACACGCATGCGCAGTGTGTATAAAGCGTAACACGCGTGCGTCTTACGTACGATCTGTGAGCGGAGGAAGGAGCATCGGAGGCGCCGATCGTGATAACGAAGGTAGGATCTAAACTTGGGCCTATACTGCTTCGAAATGGAAGCCTTTATTGTAACAAGATTAGGGGAGTTTGGCCTGACCTTAGGGTTTGTCCTGTGTTGTGTCTTGCAGAGAAAATGGATGGGTTCAACTACCACAATTTCCTCCCCCTGTTCATTGACAAATACAGGGAGCTGCCCTGTCTGTGGCAGGTCAGACACCCCCACTATAACCATAAACAGAAGAGGCAGGCAGCGCTGGAGAAACTGCTGGAGTTGGTGACGCCGGTGGTCCCCACAGCAACCATCCCCTATTTAAAAGCCAAAATTGGTGGCCTGAGGAGCACATATCTTAGGGAGCGCAAGAAGGTCACGGATTCCCAGAGATCCGGAGCTGCAGCAGATGACGTTTATGTCCCCAGGCTGTGGTACTATGAGAGACTGCGATTTCTGTCAGACCACACTGAAGTCAGGGAATCCCTCTTCACTCTTCCTTCCACGCTTCCTTCCACCCCAGCTGAGGCTTCCGATGTCCAACCTGGGCCTTCCAGCCAGGAAGAAGTGGAGGAGCCCAGCTGGAGCCAGGTATAGCATTCTTCTACAGATTTCTGATCAATAAAGAAATGATCTTTACTAGATGTTATTATTGATCACTAATTGAAAGTGTTTTACATATCAATAGACAGTAGTGGGCACCCAAAATTGGGACAAGAATGAAAACTGCTGGGCTCAGAAGGATAGTCTGTTATATTTGTTAACATTCAATTTGCAGCAGTCAGGAGGTGAAAATTGTGTTGATGAAAAAAATACTAAAACAATGTCCCTTTTTCATACACAGGAAGACCTCAGCCAGGAGGAGGTTGTGGAATGTAGCAGTCAGGAGGAGGCAGGGATTAGTGGCAGCTAGGAGGAGGCGGGGCTAAGTGTCAGCCAGGAGAAGCCAGGGATCAGTCGCAGCCTGACTGAGTCTCAGGTTCCTCCCCTCCGCCTTCCATATAAAAGAGCCAGGAAGACGACTCCGAGTCTCGTGCAGGATTCTGTGTTCAGGCTGATTCAGGAGGCTTCGGCGTCCCTACGAGCCTTACCCACTCCTGAAGAGGCCTTTGCCTGCATGGCTTCCCCCAAACTGCAGGGCATGCAGGAGGGTCAACGCAGACCGACGTGGTTGAGTTGGACCATCCTCCTCCTCCTCCTCCTCCTGCTGCCACAACTCCACCACCACAGCCACCACGTGGAAGGAGGCATGGAAAGAAGACCAGAGAGTGATGACCCTGGGTTCAGTCTGGTCTGACAAAAGATGCAGTCTCTCGTATGACCACAGCCTGGGGACACAGATGTCATCTGCTGCTTTCCGGATCTCTGGGACTTCTGGACCAGACTGCCCTCCCTTAGATAAGGACTCCTCAGGCCACCAATTTTGCTTAAAAATAGTTGATGTGTGCCCTGGGGGTCCAAGGCTTCACCCACTTCTGCAGTTTCTCCAGCGTTGCCTCCCTCTTTGTTTAGTTGTGACCCCTTGATAAAACATTTTTTGGGAAATTAGACTCTCCTGTGTGTGTTTTAATCCAAAAAGGACAGTTTGTTGGTGACGATTCAGGTACATTTCTAACATAAAATGTGAAATTAACAAGGGACACCAACACCAAACAATCTCCTACAGATTAAATAGAACAACATATCAATGGTGTTGTGGGAACTTGTCACAAAAAACACACACAAACATTTTCGGGAGTAGAAATCAAAATCCCAAAAAAAAATCACTTCAAAAAAATACAAACACAAAAAAATAATCTACATTAAAGCCAAAAAAAAAAAATATGTTGTCAGATGTGAGAAATCAAAATATATTGAGGGAATCCAGATAAATAGTAACAAAATAAGTTTGTGAGAAGTGTGTGTGAATATGAGCAGCAAAACTACTATATTCTTGTCACATTATAAAGAAGAAGAGAGTGCGCTGTATTAAACCATTTTTAACATTGCAGCGTGACGAAAGTGCAGTATTCATTGCGAACGCTAAGTTTACCAGAACGAGCTGTTCCGTGCAGGAATTTCTTCACTTTGTGCTTCGGAACAGGCCACACATGGTCGGAATTGACGCGATCGGATTTTATTGTCGGAAAATTTTATCTCCTGCTCTCCAACTTTGTGTGTCAGAAAATCCGAGGGAAAATGTCCGATGGAGCCCACACACCGTCCGAATTTCAGACAACACGCTCCGATTGGACATTTTCCATCGGAAAATCCGACCGTGTGTACGGGGCATAATACTGTTGTTAAAGACTCCAACTCCAATCCAACATCATCACAGGCATTGCAAATCAGTTTATTGAGGCTGTTGGTGTCTTCTACCCTAATGCCGCGTACACACGGTCGGAACTTCCGACAACAAATGTTCGATGGTAGCTTGTTTTCGGAAATTCTGACCGTGTGTAGGCTCCATCGGACAATTTCCGTTGGAATTTTCAACAAACAAAATTTGAGAGCTGGATTTCAAATTTTCCCGACAACAAAATCCATTCTCGTAAATACCGAGCATGTGTAGACAATTCCGATGCACAAAATTCCACGCATGCTCTGAATCAAGTACGACGGAAGCGCTCAGTCTGGTAAAACTAGCGTTCGTAATGGAGATAGCACATTCGTCACGCTGCAAATGTTAAAATCTTTTAATGCAGCGCATTCTCTTCTTTATATTGGTAGAATAATGAAGTTGTTTTGCTGCTGATATTCACACAGAGTTCTCACAAACTGATTTCTTTATTATTTGTCGTGATCTCATGAATAATATATATATATTTTTTGTCAGATCTCCATAATAATGTTTAGAATTTATTTTTATAGTGATAGTTTTTCTTTATTTTTTTATGAAGATCTCCATTTTTTTTATGAAGACCTCCTGGGTTTATTTTTATCAAGATCTCCTGTTTTTTTTTTATTTGTTTTTCTACTGATCTCCATAAAATTTTTTGTCATATATGCCTCGTTTCCACTGAGCGGATCGGTTCGGGTCGGTACAGTTTGAATGGCCTAAAATGGTCCGGTTTATTTTGGTGAGCGTTTCCACTGCAAGTGGGACCACAAGGGGCCATACAGGGTTTAGAAAAAATGCCTCAGCATAGCACAGCAGAGGATTTTCTGTCAGCCAATCAGTGTAATGTATCGTAGCTCCGCCCTAACCTAACCGTTCCATTTTCTATGTCCCCACATCTGAAGCAGGACCCCGAGTGGAACGGTTCGGTTCAGTTGTATGGGCCGCTTTCATAATGGAAACACCCAAAATAGCGTACCGTACCGAACCGATCCGTTCAGTGGAAACGAGGCATTTGTGTGTCAAGTGTCCACAACACCATTATTAACTTTTTTTAACCTCAAGGAGGTTGTTTGGTGTTGGTGTCCCTTGTTAATTTGACAGTGTATTTTTGAAATGTACCTGCCTACTCACAAACAAAACTGTCCTTTTTGAAGTAAAACACATAGGCAAGTGTTTGTGGAATAAAATTAGCCATTTATTATGGGTCATAACCAAATAAAGAGGAAGGCAACGCTGGATAAACTGGTGAAATTTGCGAAGCCTTTGCACCCCAGGGCACACATCAACTATTTTCCAGCCAAAATTAGTATCATGAGGAGTCCATATAATAGTGAGCACAATCCCGTACAGGACTCCAAGAGATCAGGAACAGCAGCAGATGAGCAGGGCCAGATTAAGAGCATCATGGGCCTGGTGCTGAGGATATTGGTGGGCCTTTTTATGGAAACAAAATGAAAATGCAAACAATTTTTTGCTAAAACAAATTAAATATACTCTCACCAATAATACCAGCCGTGCAAGCCACCTGCTATGCAGTCTCTCACCAGCAGCAACATAGGGAGACCACATTTCCAAACTGCCATTCAGGGAAAACCTCCCCTTCCCAAAAAAAGATGAGGGTGGGGGAGGTAGTCTCAGGGTTGATGGGGAAATCGGTGGTGGAGGTGATTTGTCAGGCAAATGGCTGGTGTTAGTACTTAAAATCATCCTGACACCATGCTTGATATGGTGTCAGGATGATCAAATTCCATTATTTCTATTACTACATTGTAATATATAGTGAAATAATTCAACTCACCATCATGCAGAATCAGTGGGAACCTGAGCTTGTCACTTCCCACCAGATGCAGCTTGTTACTTGCCACCATTGCTTGCCACCAGATGCAGCTTGTCACTTGCCACCCATAGCCTGCCACCAGAGGTAGCGTATCACTTTCCACAGTTGCATGTCACTATTGCAGCATGTCACTTGCCACCAGCAGCCTGACACCAGATACAGTGTGCCACTTGCCACCAGCAGCTTTCCACCAGATACAGTGTGCCACTTTCCATCTGTAGCCTGCCACCAGATACAGTGTGCCACTTGCCACCAGCAGCCTGTCACCAGATACAGTGTGCCACTTGCCACTAGCAGCCTGCCACCAGATACAGTGTGCCACTTGCCACCACCAGCCTTCCATCAGATACAGTGTCCCCTTTGCCACCAACAGCCTGCCACCAGATACAGTGTGCCACTTTCCAACTGCAGTCTGCCACCAGATACAGTTTGTCACTTGCCACCAGCAGCCTGTTACCAGATACAGCGTGCCACTTGTCACCGACAGCCTGCCACCAGATACAGTGTGCCACTTGCCACCGACAGCCTGCCACCAGATACAGTGTGTCACTTGCAACCAGCAGCCTGTCACCAGATACAGTGTGCCACTGGCCACCAGCAGCCTGCCACCAGATACAGTGTGCCACTTGCCACCAGCAGCCTGCCACCAGATACAGTGTGCCGCCTGCCACTAGATACAGTGTGCCACTTGCAACCAGCAGCCTTCCACCAGATACAGTGTGCCACTTTCCACCAGCAGCCTGCCACCAGGTACAGTGTGCCACTTGCCACCCGCAGCCTGCCAGCAGATACAGTGTGCCACTTGCCACCAGCAGCCTGCCACCAGATACAGTGTGCCACTTTCCACCTGCAGCCTGCCACCAGATACAGTGTGCCACTTGCCACCAGCAGCTTTCCACCAGATACAGTGTGCCACTTGCCACCGCACCCTGCCACCAGATACAGTGTGCCACTTGCCACCAGCAGCCTGTCACCAGATAAAGTGTGTCACTTGCCACCAGCAGCCTGTCACCAGATACAGTGTGCCACTTGCCACCAGCACCCTGCCACCAGATACAGTGTGCCACTTGCCACCGCACCCTCCACCAGATACAGTTTGCCACTTGCCACCAGATACAGTGTGTCACTTGCCACCAGCAGCCTGCCACCAGATACAGTGTGCCACTTGCCACCAGCAGCCTGCCACCAGGTACAGTGTGCCACTTGCCACCCGCAGCCTGCCACCAGATACAGTGTGCCACTTGCCACCAGCAGCCTGCCACCAGATACAGTGTGCCACTTTCCAACTGCAGCCTGCCACCAGATACAGTGTGCCACTTTCCAACTGTAGCCTGCCACCAGATACAGTGTGCCACTTGCCATCCGCAGCCTGCCACCAGATACAGTGTGCCACTTGCCACCGACAGCCTGCCACCAAATAGAGTGTGCCACTTGCCACCAGCAGCCTGCCACCAGATACAGTGTGTCACTTGCCACCAGCAGCCTGTCACCAGATACAGTGTGCCACTTGCCACCGCACCCTGCCACCAGATACAGTGTGCCACTTGCCACCAGATACAGTGTGCCACTTGCCACCAGCAGCCTGTCACCAGATAAAGTGTGTCACTTGCCACCAGCAGCCTTTAACCAGATACAGTGTACCACTTGCCACCAGCACCCTGCCACCAAATACAGTGTGCCACTTGCCACCAGCACCCTGCCACTAGATACAGTGTGCCACTTGCCACCGCACCCTGCCACCAGATACAGTTTGCCACTTGCCACCAGATACAGCGTGTCACTTGCCACCAGCAGCTTGCCACCAGATACAGTGTGTCACTTGCCACCATTACCCTGCCACCAAATGCAGTGTGCCACTTGCAACCAGCACCCTGCCACCAGATACAGTGTGCCACTTGCCACCGACAGCCTGCCACCAGATACAGTGTGTCACTTGCCACCAGCAGCCTGCCACCAGATACAGTGTGCCACTTGCCACCAGCAGCCTACCACCAGATACAGTGTGCCACTTGCCACCAGATACAGTGTGCCACTTGCAACCAGCAGCCTTCCACCAGGTACAGTGTGCCACTTGCCACCCGCAGCCTGCTAGCAGATACAGTGTGCCACTTGCCACCAGCAGCCTGCCACCAGATACAGTGTGCCACTTTCCAACTGCAGCCTGCCACCAGATACAGTATGCCACTTTCCACCAGCAGCTTTCCACCAGATACAGTGTGCCACTTGCCATCCGCAGCCTGCCACCAGATACAGTGTGCCACTTGCCACCGACAGCCTGCCACCAGATACAGTGTGCCACTTGCCACCAGCAGCCTGCCACCAGATACAGTGTGTCACTTGCCAGCAGCAGCCTGTCACCAGATACAGTGTGCCACTTGCCACCAGCACCCTGCCACCAGATACAGTGTGCATACTTGCCACCGCACCCTGCCACCAGATACAGTGTGCCATTTGCCACCAGATACAGTGTGCCACTTGCAACCAGCAGCCTGCCACCAGATACTGTGTGTCACTTGCCACCAGCAGCCTGCCACCAGATACAGTGTGCAACTTGCCACCAGATACAGTGTGCCACTTGCCACCCACAGACTGCCACCAGATGCAGTGTGCCACTTGCCACCAGCAGCCTGCCCCCAGATACAGTGTGCCACTTGCCACCAGCACCCTGCCACCAGATACAGTGTGCCACTTGCCACCGCACCCTCCACCAGATACAGTTTGCCACTTGCCACCAGATACAGTGTGTCACTTGCCACCAGCAGCCTGCCACCAGATACAGTGTGCCACTTGCCACCAGCAGCCTGCCACCAGGTACAGTGTGCCACTTGTCACCCGCAGCCTGCCAGCAGATACAGTGTGCCACTTGCCACCAGCAGCCTGCCACCAGATACAGTGTGCCACTTTCCAACTGCAGCCTGCCACCAGATACAGTGTGCCACTTTCCAACTGTAGCCTGCCACCAGATACAGTGTGCCACTTGCCATCCGCAGCCTGCCACCAGATACAGTGTGCCACTTGCCACCGACAGCCTGCCACCAAATAGAGTGTGCCACTTGCCACCAGCAGCCTGCCACCAGATAAAGTGTGTCACTTGCCACCAGCAGCCTTTAACCAGATACAGTGTACCACTTGCCACCAGCACCCTGCCACCAAATACAGTGTGCCACTTGCCACCAGCACCCTGCCACTAGATACAGTGTGCCACTTGCCACCGCACCCTGCCACCAGATACAGTTTGCCACTTGCCACCAGATACAGCGTGTCACTTGCCACCAGCAGCTTGCCACCAGATACAGTGTGTCACTTGCCACCATTACCCTGCCACCAAATGCAGTGTGCCACTTGCCACCAGCACCCTGCCACCAGATACAGTGTGCCACTTGCCACCGACAGCCTGCCACCAGATACAGTGTGTCACTTGCCACCAGCAGCCTGCCACCAGATACAGTGTGCCACTTGCCACCAGCAGCCTACCACCAGATACAGTGTGCCACTTGCCACCAGATACAGTGTGCCACTTGCAACCAGCAGCCTTCCACCAGGTACAGTGTGCCACTTGCCACCCGCAGCCTGCTAGCAGATACAGTGTGCCACTTGCCACCAGCAGCCTGCCACCAGATACAGTGTGCCACTTTCCAACTGCAGCCTGCCACCAGATACAGTATGCCACTTGCCACAGCAGCTTTCCACCAGATACAGTGTGCCACTTGCCATCCGCAGCCTGCCACCAGATACAGTGTGCCACTTGCCACCGACAGCCTGCCACCAGATACAGTGTGCCACTCGCCACCAGCAGCCTGCCACCAGATACAGTGTGTCACTTGCCAGCAGCAGCCTGTCACCAGATACAGTGTGCCACTTGCCACCAGCACCCTTCCACCAGATACAGTGTGCATACTTGCCACCGCACCCTGCCACCAGATACAGTGTGCCATTTGCCACCAGATACAGTGTGCCACTTGCCACCAGCAGCCTGCCACCAGATACTGTGTGTCACTTGCCACCAGCAGCTTTCCACCAGATACAGTGTGCCACTTGCCATCCGCAGCCTGCCACCAGATACAGTGTGCCACTTGCCACCGACAGCCTGCCACCAGATACAGTGTGCCACTCGCCACCAGCAGCCTGCCACCAGATACAGTGTGTCACTCGCCACCAGCAGCCTGCCACCAGATACTGTGTGTCACTTGCCACCAGCAGCCTGCCACCAGATACAGTGTGCAACTTGCCACCAGATACAGTGTGCCACTTGCCACCCACAGACTGCCACCAGATGCAGTGTGCCACTTGCCACCAGCAGCCTGCCCCCAGATACAGTGTGCCACTTGCCACCAGCAGCCTGCCACTCCCTCCAGGACTCTTCCCGGATGGGTAGAAGGGACAGGGCCTGCATAGTCAAACAAATCCCTGGAGCCCCCACCCCTCCTGAGCTGGGATGGTATGGCTGTGTGTAAAATGAATGCCAGCAGTATTGATCAGACCAAGTTCTACAGAGGGGGGTGTGTACAAGCCTTTGGGCTCACACTGGTGTGTTGCAGTTTTGGCTGCACTGCTTGTGTATCTGCAGTTTTAGCTGCAGTCCTATTGATTTATATCAGGTTGCAGGTTTTTGCCGCATTTTCTGACAGTGCGCCAAAGATGCAGCATGCAGGAATTTTGGTGCGCTTTCAGAAAAAACACGCAACCTAATAGAGATCAATAGGACTGTGGGTAAAATGCAGGAAAACTGTGGATACACCAGCAATGGACCAAAACACACCAAACCAGTGTGAACCCACTTAAAAGCACAAGGAACCAAACGTTTTGGCTGCAGTTATAACAGCCATTGCTGAAGGAAAAAGTAAAAAAAAGAGGGGGAGAGAAGAGCAATAAGAGTCCAGTCACTGAGCTCACACTTGGATGGTCGGAAGCTTATCACTCAGATATCATGTTCAGTTCACTGTGCATCTGCCGGCTGCTCTGTTCACAATTCCCCCGCCCACACGGCTCCTTCACTTACATTACTTACTTACATTTACACACAGCTTTTCCTGTCCCATAGACGTTTATGGACAGGAGAAATTGGGCTTGTACTGCTGGCTAGGCGGACCAATTTTAAGGCAGGGGCCTGGAGCTGCAGCATCTATAGCACCTATGTTAATTCGGCCCTGCAGATGACATATATGTCCCCAGGCTGTGGTCTTACAACAGTCTGCGTCTTTTGTCAGACCAGACCGAACCCAGGTCATCATTTTCTTGTCTTCCTTCCATGCTTCCTTCCACACTTGCTTCTAGGCTTGCTTCCAGACTGTGGCTCTGGTGTTGGAGTTGTAGCAGGAGGTGGAGGAGGAGGTGGACGATGGTCGAACTCACAAACCTGGCTTTGGCTTGTGAGTTCACCCCTCAACCCCTTATCTAGGGCTTGTAACTTCCTCACAGAAGAGGCATTTGCCCTCCTCCATTTTCTGCATTTTGCAGGCTGCCATGCAGGCATAGTCCTCTTGAATATTGGGGGGGGTTCTGAGGGCCGCAGTAGCCTGCCGAAATAGCCCAAGTGCTGCCTCCTCCAGGTTACTCCTCTTCCTGGGACTTTGTTTTTGAAGGCAGAGCGGATTCGGGCAGGCTACTGGGCCTGGCCACCTCCTGGCTGTCACTTACCCCCGCCACCTCCTGGCTGCCACTTTCTATAGCCTCCTCCTGGCTGAGGCTTTCCTGTGTATGAAAATGGGACATAGTTTTAGTTTTTGGTCATAAATCACACACAATTTTCAGCTCATGATTGTTGCAAATTGAATGTTAATAAATAGAAAAGACTATCATTCTGACCCCAGCATTTTTCATTCTTGTCCCAATCATTTGTGGCCACTACTGTCTATTGATATGTAAAACACTTTGTGAAATCAGAAATTAGTGATCAATAATAACATCTAGTTAACATCATTAATTTTTGCACAAGAAATATGTTGAACAATGCTATACCTGGCTCAAGCTGGGCTCCTCCACTCTTCCTGGCTAGAAGGCCCAGGTTGGACGTCGGAAGCCTCAGCTGGGGTGGAAGGAAGTGTTGAAGGAAGACTGGAGAGTGCTGGCTTGGGTTCCCTCTGGTCTGCCAGAAAATGCAGTCTGTCATAGTACCACAGCCTGGGTACATAAATGTCATCTGCTGCAGCTCCTGATCGCTGGGATTCCTGTACCTTTTAGTGCTCCCTATGATAAGTGCTCCTCATGCCACCAATTGTGGCCTTCAAATAGTTGATGTCTGCCGTGGGGATCTGTGACTTCACAAATTCCAGCAATTGATCCAGAGCTGCCTGCCTCTTTCTTTTATAGGTATAAATGGGGTGGTTTACCTGCCACAGACAGGGCAGCTCCCTGTACATATCAATGAATATGGGGATAAAATCCAGATCATTCAATAGATCCATTTTCTCTGCAAGACAAAAACCCTAATGTCAAGCAAAACTCTCCTAACCACTTCAGCCCCGGAAGGATTTACCCCCTTCCTGACCAGAGCACTTTTTACAATTTGGCACTGCGTCGCTTTAACTGCTAATTGCGCGGTCATGCAATGCAGTACCCAAATGAAATTTGCGTCCTTTTCTTCCCACAAATAGAGCTTTCTTTTGATGGTATTTGATCACCTCTGCCGTTTTTATTTTTTGCGCTATACACGGAAAAAGACCGAAAATTTTGAAAAAAAATTATATTTTCTACTTTTTGTTCTAAAAAAAATCCAATAAACTCAATTTTAGTCATACATTTGGGCCAAAATGTATTTGGCCACATGTATTTGGTAAAAAAAATGTCAATAAGTGTATATTTATTGGTTTGCGCAAAAGTTATAGCGCCTACAAACTAGGGTACATTTTCTGGAATTTACACAGCCTTTAATTTATGACTGCCTATGTCGTTTCTTGAGGTGCTAAAATGGCAGGGCAGTACAAAACCCCCACAAGTGACCCCATTTTGGAAAGTAGACACCCCAAGGAAATTGCTGAGAGGCATGTTGAGCCCATTGAATATTCAATTTTTTTGTCCCAAGTGATTGAATAATGACAAAAAAAAAAAAAATTACAAAAAGTTGTCACTAAATGATATATTGCTCACACAGGCCATGGGCCTATGTGGAATTGCACCCCAAAATACATTTAGCTGCTTCTCCTGGGTATGGGAATACCACATGTGTGGGACTTTTTGGGAGCCTAGCCACGTACGGGGCCCCGAAAACCAATCACTGCTTTCAGGATTTCTAAGGGCGTAAATTTTTGATTTCACTCCTCACTACCTATCACAGTTTTGAAGGCCATAAAATGCCCAGATGGCATAAAACCCCCCCAAATGACCCCATTTTGGAAAGTAGACACCTCAAGCTATTTGCTTTGAGGCATGTTGAGTCCATGGAATATTTTATATTTTGACACAAGTTGCGGGAAAGTGACAAATTTTTTTTTTTTTTTGCACAAAGTTGTCACTAAATGATATATTGCTCACACAGGCCATGGGCATATGTGGAATTGCACCCCAAAATACTTTTAGCTGCTTCTCCTGAGTATGGGGATACCACATGTGTGGGATTTTTTAGGAGCCTAGCCGCGTACGGGGCCCCGAAAACCAATCACCGCCTTCAGGATTTCTAAGGGTGTAAATTTTTGATTTCACTCTTCACTGCCTATCACAGTTTCGGAGGCCATGGAATGCCCAGGTGGCACAACCCCCCCCAAATGACCCCATTTTGGAAAGTAGACACCCCAAGCTATTTGCTGAGAGGCATGGTGAGTATTTTGCAGCTCTCATTTGTTTTTGAAAATGAAGAAAGACAAGAAAAACATTTTTTTTTTCCTTTTTTCAATTTTCAAAACTTTGTGACAAAAAGTGAGGTCTGCAAAATACTCACTATACCTCTCAACAAATAGCTTGGGGTGTCTACTTTCCAAAATGGGGTCATTTGGGGGTTTTTTTTGCCACCTGGGCATTCCATGGCCTCCGAAACCGTGATAGGCAGTGAAGAGTGAAATCAAAAATTTACCCCCTTAGAAAGCCTGAAGGCGGTGCTTGGTTTTCGGGGTCCCGTGCGCGGCTAGGCTCCCAAAATGTCTCACACATGTGGTATCCCCGTACTCAGGAGAAGCAACAGAATGTATTTTGGGGTGTAATTTCACATATTCCCATGGCATGTTTGAGCAGTGTAAGGAGAGGACACGCAGCAGCTGTTTACACATCTGGACGCAGGAGCACTAGTGTAGGACAGCAGAACAAACTTTTTAGGGTGTCCCACACAGGTGCTCCAGTGGATACTAGGGGTCTCTACATGTGTGATACTTTACCAAAAAAGTTAAGTATTCCAGTTTTAAGAAAGGGAAAAAAATCATGTCTTTTAGCTTGGAACAATTGTATAACACTTCCAAGCAATGTTTCATATTCCTATTTCTGCCCTCCAATATCTGTGTTCTAAGTATACCTTTTTTTTATTCACATAGGGGAGAAAAGATCTGAGGACACCAAGGACCCACAAACTCCTAAAGAAGGGGAAATCCCCACACCACAACCAAAGGATGTGGAGGAAGGAGAGGTTTACAAAGTGGGCGAAATAGTGACCACAACAGGTGAGTGTCTGAGAACACAGCTTCAGGTAATATATGTATGCCTGCATATTTATAATACATGGTGTGTTTTTTTTTATTTTAGGTGATTTGGATGTTGTGGAAGAAGAAACACATTTCACAAGTGCAAGTGCACACGTCCTCATCGGGGAGATCATGGTGTGCAATAGGTATTTACAGAAGATCAAGGAAGACATCAATGATGTGGAAAAAAGACTCAAAAATATCATTGATGTTTTAGGCAGAATATAAAACACACCAAAATGTTACTAATTGTTTTTATTTTTCTAAATTTTTCTAAAAATTGTGAAAGCCAAATTTTGAAGATGCACACAGTGTGTCAACGTGCTATATGTCATCACGGGATATCAATGTATGCATTTTGTTAGTGCAACCCCTTCCTCGCAATTCAAGTAGCTGAGAGGAAGGGGTTGTGCCCCCGAAACACGTTCATTGATCCCCCATGATTGGAGCTAACACATGTTGACCCTAGCCATGGGATCAGGAGGGAAATCCCCATTTTGACTCCCAATTTGTGTGCATCTTCAAAATTTGGCTTTCACAGGGGTGACATCACCCCATCTGATGAAGGCAATATCAACACAGTTTGGACATACTAATATGTGATATTGCCTTCAATTTATCAAAGTTGAGCTTTGTAAGTTCCTGAGTTGTGTATGGTTTTAAAAACATGCCTTTTTACTACAAAAAAAATTATATTTCGAATGTCAAAAAAAATATATTCTAAAAATATGTTGGTTTGTTCAAAAACCCTTTTCTAAACGCACATGTGAATGTGCACAGAGTAAAAAATGTTCTACTCAACAATGTGTGGCTTCTTCTTTCAAAGCTCAGTAGCAGTTTTTTGAGTAAGTTGGTGTTTACAGTGACAATGCGGGTTATTTAGTAAAGGTAAATCCACTTTGCACTACAAGTGCACTTTCAGTGCAGTTTCAAGTGCACTTTTGCAAAGTCACTCCAATAAATTAATTCATGGTGCTGAAAATGATGAATATTTTTATCAGTAATGCATTACATACATTAACAACAAAAACAAGGTGTGTGTGTAGCAGACCCACAACATAATAGTTAGCTGAAGAAGATATTGTCACCTCATGTATCGAAGAAATGACATTTGCACTACTGAAGGAAATGGCCAAAAAGAAAAGCCCATTGGATAACCTAGGAGACAGCTAAAAGAAACACAAGCAGTACAGTGGGGACGGAAAGTATTCAGACCCCCTTTAATTTTTCATTCTTTGTTATATTGCAGCCATTTGCTAAAATCATTTAAGTTCATTTTTTTCCTCATTAATGTACACACAGCACCCCATATTGACAGAAAAACACAGAATTGTTGACTTTTTAAAAAAGAAAAGCTGAAATATCACATGGTCCTAAGTATTCAGACCCTTTGCTCAGTATTTAGTAGAAGCACCCTTTTGATCTAATACAACCATGAGTCTTTTTGGGAAAGATGCAACAAGTTTTTCACACCTGGATTTTGGGATCCTCTGCCATTCCTCCTTGAGGATCCTCTCCAGTTCTGTCAGGTTGGATGGTAAACGTTGGTGGACAGCCATTTTTAGGTCTCTCCAGAGATGCTCAATTGGGTTTAAGTCAGGGCTCTGGCTGGGCCATTCAAGAACAGTCACGGAGTTGTTGTGAAACCACTCCTTCGTTATTTTAGCTGTGGTCTTAGGGTCATTGTCTTGTTGGAAGGTAAACTTTCGGCCCAGTCTGAGGTCCTGAGCGCTCTGGAGAATGTTTTCGTCCAAGATAACCCTGTACTTGGCCGCATTCATCTTTCCCTTGATTGCAACCAGTCGTCCTGTCCCTGCAGCTGAAATACACCCCCACAGCATGATGCTGCCACCACCATGCTTCACTGTTGGAACTGTATTGGACAGGTGATGAGCAGTGCCTGGTTTTCTCCACACATACCGCTTAGAATTAAGGCCAAAAAGTTCTATCTTGGTCTCATCAGACCAGAGAATCTTATTTCTCACCATCTTGGAGTCCTTCAGTTGTTTTTTAACAAACTCCATGCGGGCTTTCATGTGTCTTGCACTGAGGAGAGGCTTCCGTCGGGCCACTATGCCATAAAGCCCCGACTGGTGGAGGGCTGCAGTGATGGTTGACTTTCTACAAGTTTCTCCCATCTCTTGACTGCATCTATGGAGCTCAGCCACAGTGATCTTTGGGTTCTTCTTTACCTCTCTCACCAAGGCGCTTCTCCCCCGATAGCTCAGTTTGGCCAGACAGCCAGCTCTAGGAAGGGTTCTGGTCATCCCAAACGTCTTCCATTTAAGGATTATGGAGACCACTATGCTCTTAGGAACCTTAAGTGCAGCAGAAATTTTTTGTAACCTTGGCCAGATCTGTGCCTTGCCACAATTTTGTATCTGAGCTCTTCAGGCAGTTCCTTTGACCTCATGATTCTCATTTGCTCTGACATGCACTGTGAGCTGTAAGGTCTTATATAGACAGGTGTGTGGCTTTCATAATCAAGTCCAATCAGTATAATCAAACACAGCTGGACTCAAATGAAGGTGGAGAACCATCTCAAGGATGATCAGAAGAAATGGACACCTGAGTTAAATATATGAGTGTCACAGCAAAAGGGTGTGAATACTTAGAATCATGTGATATTTCAGTGTTTCTTTTTTGATAAATCTGCAAAAATGTCAACAATTCTGTGTTTTTCTGTCAATATGGGATGCTGTGTGTACATTAATGAGGAAAAAAATGAACTTAAATGATTTTAGCAAATGGCTGCAATATAACAAAGAGTGAAAAGAGAGAATGCTTTCCATCCCTATGTTGTAATATGTTAAACACCCTACTGTAAATCAAAGGAAATATTTTTCAGTTTAAAATACAAATTTAATTTAAAAATGTTTGTTAAACATTTTATGGCATATCAATGGCCCTCCTACCCGCAAAGTACTCCATATATTTTAGACAGACCTCGCGGGCGCTTTGGGGGGGGGGGGGCAAGCCAGGACGGCCAGCTTCAAGTGCCGTCAGAGTTTGGTCTTGAAATCCAGCCTCAGGCCCAACTGAGGCCACATAGTTCATAGAATTTCTCCTTAAAAAGTTGTGGAGAATGCAGCATGAGAGGATTATATGGTTACGTTTATATTCCGCCATGTTGATTGGCGTAAGGAATATGCAGAACCAGCTGGCCATTATCCCAAAAGCATTCTCCACCAATCTTCTGGATCTGGCCAGCCAGTAGTTAAAAACCCTCTGGTTCGGGGTGAGGGTCCTCATCGGGAACAGCCACATCAGGTGTTCGCCAAGCCCAAACGTTTCATCAGCGACAAAGGCGAATGGCAGACCAGCCACGTTGTCTTCCGGAGGTGGCAATCCCAAGCCACCACTCTGGAGCCCTCCGTAGGTCTGGGCGATGACTCCACCATCCGACATCCGGCCATTCTTCCCCACGTCCACATAGAGAAAATCATATGTCGCCGACACCACTGCCAACATCACAATACTATTAAACCCCTTATAGTTGTAATAGTATGAACCTGAGTTGGGGGGGTGGGACTATGTGGACGTGTTTCCCATCAATTGCCCCTCTGCAGTTGGGAAAGTCACACTGCTGGGCAAATTGGGAAGCCACAGTCACATTCCTGTGGCGTTGAAGGAAACTGTGGAGTGAAACAGGAAAAAAAATAGTAATTTTGCACATAACATTGCAAGCGGATTAAACACAAACATTCTTGGCCAACATCAGTATAACATTGATTTGAAAGAGTATTTAAAGACAAAAATATAAGGTCCACTTATCAGATTCCTCATCCCCTCTGATGGCCCATTGTAAAAATTTGACGGGGGGAGATGTTTTGGACAGGTAACCCTCTCAACTTCATTGAGAGCTGAATGCATAAATAATGTGTTTACCTTTGGCCAGTACCATTTGAAAGTATTCAGGCAGGCCCTTTCACTACATGCTTTGGGGAATTCATACAGATATATGACCACAAAAGAGGTAGGTATAGTGTGTATGGGTTTGGCAAAGTCAGTAGATAGAGGATTGGTACCGGTTGACTTAGCGGTTGGGGGGAGGGTTCCAAATGATTTTGGGACCCCAAAAATAGCCTCTGGCACTCTGCATGAATTTAAGGACACAAATAACATTTGGACATATTTTAGGGGGTATTTAGGGTAAAGCACTACTATGGAGCTGACAAAATACATTAAGTGATTAGGCTAGGTGGGTATGGGCCCAGGATAGCATGCTGGGGAGGTTAGTGAAGGCAAATATGCATGAAGGACAAAAAAGGAAGTTTAAAAAATTCCAGCATGCATGAGGACAAAGGGGACATTCACAGCATATTACAATCATGGCAATTATGGAATGATGAAAGAAATACAATACATTAGCAAACATTAAATACATAGAATGTGATGTTAAAGGAGAAATCTTACCTTAATATAGTCTTTCTGCAGGACCTGAATGATGGCAGAACAGGTCTCTGGAATAATGATCCCCAGAGCCTGGGGGAGATACCTGTCGAGAACTTTATGTCCTGCAGACTCCCCATCGCCAAGTACCGCAAAGTGGCGACTAGCTCTGTTCAGGAGTGATGGCTTGCCACTTGCAGGTTTCCTGCTTCATAATATAAGGGCCAACAAATGGTAAAAATGGGGTCTGTCATCCGGAGATAATTCCTGAAATCATCAGGATTATTCTCACGGATCTCCCACAACAAAGGCATGTGAGAGAATTGGTCATGCTGGAGTAACCAATTCTTGGTCCATGAACTCCTCCTCTCCCTGTTCATGGACTGGACTTGGGTCAAAGTAAGGACCCCAACACTAAGCCCCTGCACAGCATAAACTTTACAATGAGTATGTAACCGTAACATTGATTCAAAACGGTCGGCTGGTCAGAACGAACTAACAGAAAGCACTGAAAAACAGAAAGGCCTGAGAAGAGCGAGCTGAAAATCAGAAACGAGCGGACAAGAACGCACTGTAAAAAAATGAGTACTATAATGATACGCACTGAAAAACAAATGTGAACTGACTACACGCACTGAAAACCAGATACGAACCCACAAGCACAAACTGAAGAGCAGTAACGATCTGAAAAGCACGTGGCTGAAAAGCGTGAATCGTCTCTCACCAAACTTCTATTAACATGAGATAAACACGAGATTAGCAGAAGGAGCCCAAAGGGTGGCGCACTTGGTATTGAACTTCCCTTTTATAGTGCCGTCGTACATGTTATACATTACCGCGTTCTTGACGTTCTGAATTTCCAACTACATTTTTGTGACGTGTGTATGCAAGACAAGTTTGAGCCAACATCCGTCAGAAAAAAGACATGGATTTTGTTGTCGGAATGTGCGATCGCGTGTACGTGGCATAAGTCTGCTTTACCAGCATGCAACTGCATACAGGAGAGCACTGGCCACAACAGACTCATAAAACATCTTCAGCACCAAGGAAGGGAGAGAGTAAATAGGACAGGAAATAGCAGCGCAGGTCACAATACAACATGTGTAAGACACAATGCAAAACGTCAGATAGTCCTTTCGAGCAAATTCCAGCTCTTTGTGAGAAGGTACAGTCCATTTGCAAGGCAGCCTTGTATGGGGAGGTGAAGCCACTCCAATATACGTAAAAGAGAAGAAAACAACAAGGGCCTCAGTAAAACTGTAATATTTAATGGCAATAAGCACTAAAAACACTCAAATGTAATGATGTGTAAATCCGGTACAGGGGGTCACAGTAAAAGCCATAGTCTCTGCATTCAGGGATGGGAGAGAGCCTGGTTCCTCTGTACTGTCTGTGTCCAGGCCCAGTCAGAAGCCTTTTTCGCATGTAAGCACTGGTATGATATCATAACCTTTATTTCTTAGATTTCACTCGCTGCCCCTTCGGTTCTTTCACTTGGAGGACACCCCACAGCTGGTCTGCACATGCCCGAAACACCCTGGGGCTAACGCTAGCTGTAAAATACTTTTTTTTTGTTTCATAAAGTTTTATTGAGTTCACAAATTAACAAGATGCATGAACAGCTGTAAAATACTTTGATGTACTTTCCCCTGAAGGAGGAGTAGAGTTGTTCTTTTAAAGATAAAGAACTCCTCAGGGTGAAAGGAGAGTGGGTAAAATTAGGGACTTTAGGGACTGATTTCAGGGACATAGCTATAGAAGTCGCAGGAGTCACAACAGCGACCCGGCTCCATGCTGCAGGGCCGATCCTGGGTGGGCGTGTGGAGTGCACCGCACCCAGGGACTGTAGAGGGAGGAGCGCCGCATTCTGCTGCTGTGGGGGGGCCAAGACCCGGCATCTCCCCCTGCACCTCTGGCAGTTTACTATGTAGTGGGGGGAGGTGGGAGAGGGCAATCGGCAGCTCTGTGGTGCTCGCAAGTTGGGGGATCTCCCTGTGGCTAGTAATTTACTTCCTGAGTGTAAACAGTGGAGAGGGGAGGGGGCTCTGACCCGGACATGTATCGGTGGAAGTGTACAAGCAGAGCGACTCACTTGTACACTGAAGAGTGAAGCCGATACATAACCGGCCCATCCCCTCTCCACTGTATACACTCGGGAAGTAAACTACTAGACCCAAGGAGATCCCGCGGACCGAGGGCTCCGCAGAGCTGCCGATTGCCCCCTCCCACCTCCCCCCCACTGCATAGTAAACTCCAACAGAAATAGGCAGAGGCACCACAGACTGTCATTAACATTCAAGTGAGTTGCCATGGGGTGAAAGTGGGGGGGAGTATAGAGATGTGCTGGGGGTTGAAGGTGGAGTGGGTACAGAGCACAGATGTGTTAGGCCCCTTTGACACTGGCGGACTGATCAGGTCCGCCTGTCCGTTATTCAGGCAGACCCGTTCGGACCATCTATTACTCTCTATGGAGTGGTGGATGTCAGCTGACCATCCGATCCGCTAAAATCAGACAAATGGGAGAACCATTCTCCATCCATCTGACGGATCGGATTGGATGACACTGCAGTTGGATGGAAATGGACAGGCAGTCCATTTCCATCCAACAGCCCCATAGAGAGCAGCGGGTGTGTCCATGTCTGCTCTGAATCAGCGTTAGCACAGCAGTAATCAGCGGAGAGATCCCCCACTGAGCAATCAAATTCCGCTGACAGGTCTGCCCTGTGTGAAAGGGGTGTGTGGGGTGTTCACTTGTTGCAGTGTACAATGGTGTGCTGGGGGGATACAGAGGTGCAGATGTGGCTTGCTGGGCTTATGGAGGCATCTTGAGGAATAAAGAGGATTCTGGGGGGGGGGGGGTTTTAGAGATGTGCAAAGGGGTATGGGATTAGATGGTTCTTGTAGAACCACACACATTTTATATGTCCCACCCCTAATTAAGCTACATTCTCTACAATGGCTGCCTGAACACATAAAAAAAATTTGTAGCTGACTTGTTTTGGAAAGGTAGGCAACCATGCAGGAAGGGGTCCCGCTGCAGAAGACATGAAAGGGTCCTGCTCTGGGACCACAATAAAGGGCCCTGCAATGGGAGTAAAGGGCCGGAATCAGTGGCAAGGGCCCCGGGGCGGGGGCAGGGGGGCCCTTCATGGTTCCTTGAACCGGGGTCTGGAGGGTTCCAGTTACGCCTCTGGCTGCAATGAAATTGAGGACATTCATCATTCTGAAGGAACATGGTTTAAATGACAGAAAGTTCCCACCAGAAACCTTTCCACTCACTGTTCAACAATTGCTTTGAAAAATGTCCTCTCTCTCCAAAAATAGATGTTTTAGTGGCAGGGCGTTATTACTGAGACTATAATAGGATTTTATTTTTGGGAGATGTGTCTGTTTTTACATACGTTACAAGAAGTTTACTTTGTCACTTTAACCACACTTACTCTAGAAAGTAAGATGGGGCAGGGCTCTGGGCAGAGCTTCGTAAACTGACTTTAAAAGAACAAATCACCAGAAAATAGCTTTTCCTCTCCTATGACCAGAAACATGAAGATCCTTGTACATTTCTACCAGTATCTTCTGCTTGGCTTGCTCCATCTCATTCTGCTAACTGGTAAGGAAGAATATATGGTGCTTTCTCCTATCAACGTTTCATTTAGTATTCAGAATTAAAGCAAAACTAATTTGCATATGTTCTGCAAGGACAGTGTACTGGGGTATTTTATATATCTATTATTGAGGGGTATTTTAGATATTACTTTATTTGGATTGGAAAGTTGAGAAAATATGTTTTCTCTTCTTTTTCTTCTTCATTTTATTAGCAACCATCATTTTTGTTAAGTTGCTAAACACATTTAAGGGATGATCCCCCATGGAGTATATTTTTGTAGCAGTAAATGTTACATTCACCACACATTCGCTGCTGGTTTTTTACTTGTGTATGTGTATGTGATTAACCACCAGCTTATTTTTGGTGAATGCCATATTTGTTTTATTCATAAATACTATATATTCCTTTCCATCCTCCAAATCCACTACAATTCTGTAACATGATGACACTGCATGCTATCTCAGTAAAAATAAAGGTTGAAAGGATTAAAAGATAATATCAATATGGAATATCCAAAGTTAACAAAAGTTTTTTTCTTTTGTTTATTTTTTATTTAGTTTTTTTTTTCTTCTTTTAATATTTGGCTACATTATATACTTAATTTACATTTTTATTTTAACACAATGTTTAATTATGTTTAAGGCTATGTGGTTTATTTAATATTGGTTTTCCAACCCAGATAATCAATATTTGTTTAAGTTCTGGTTAACATAAAAAAAAAAGGATATTCCGCTTAACCCAAATGACTGTTTGAATACAGATTTTTTTTTCTAGCTGGTTAATAAAATAAAATAAAATCTGCAAAAAACATATATTACCTTAAAAATTGTCAAACGCTATACCATCTACCTAAAAGATATTTCTCTGATTCCTACTGTGATAAACTTTTTTTATAATTGAACTGTCTGCCCTTGTTGTAAAGAGCTGCATAATCTGTCAGCGCTATATAAATCCTGTATAATAATAATAATACATTTATTGGACAATGTTGAAAAATATATTCATATACTGTATATGACAAATGAAAGGTCACTGGAGAAACTTGTATGCGTTTAATGCGTTATTGCATACACACTATTTATAAATAGGGATTAATGGGCAGCACAGTGGTGTAGTGGGTAGCACTCTTGCCTAGCAGTAAAAAGGGTTGATGGTTTGAATACCAACCATGACACTACCTGCCTGGAGTTTGCATGTTCTCCCTGTGCCTGTGTGGGTTTCCTCCAGGTACTCCGGTTTCCTCCTACACTCCAAAGACATGCTGGTAGGTTAATTGGCTTCTGTCTAAATTGGCCCTAGTATATGATTGTAAGCTCCTTGAGGATAGGGACCAATGTGAATGTACAATGTATATGTAAAGCACTGCGTAAATTGATGGCACTCATCCTTATTATTATTATTTAAGGTAACTTAAATAACAAGGATGAGTGGAGTGAGTTAGAAGAAATTAATTTTCATTTTGGGGGTGTCGTTAGGGTAATTAAGTGTATTTTAATTAGTGTTCTTTGTATTTGTATTAGTTTTATGTTTATGTGTATTGTTGCTTTCATTTTTATTATTTAGGTTATTTTTATCAAAAAAAATTATAATGAACCCAAGGAAAGTAGCCTTTTGGCTCAAGAACAGGTCCAGCAGAGTTAAAATGAGCCTCTTTAACCCCCAGGAGTTATTTTAAGCAAACTGTACCCTTAAAATCTAAAAAAACAACCTTAAACTCACATTCCTGCTTGACACCATTTGTATTTCACTAAAATCCCCCCTCAAAAAATTCCTAATATTTAAGAAATATGAAATCTAAATTCTGCTTATCACCAATTGTGGAAAAAAACATTCCCAGCACATCATCTAAGATAACCCAAAAGAAAACGGCTTTAAGAAAAATGCTAAGTAATATTTAATTTCAATCATTGTCATCAATTACCATTAGTCACATTGAAAGGGTTTCGAAAAGGTTGTATTGCTCTGTTACAGTAACTAATCTTTCTTTTCAGCGTATCTGATCTTTTCTTCTCAACAGATCCGATAATAAGTATTTGTACATTATTTCAGTCGTTAAGAAGAAGGCCGCGTTAGGTGGCAGTTTGCAATAAAGTCATGTAAAATTATATTCCATTATACTAAAAATTTATAGGTGTTTGTATCATTACCATTTACCCCTACAGACATTAGAAAACAAAAACGTAGACATCAAGAGTTTTTTTTGTTGCGTTAAATATCATTTTTTTCAATTTGAAATAACGAACAATGGATTTGGGAAAGGTATAATTTTGGATGAACAAAACACGAAAGGATGCTCTAAAAAAAGAGCTGGGATTTTTTAGGTGCCAGTAACTTAAGCAACAATATGAGATAAAATTCATATAGTTTATTTAGTTCATATTAAAATTATTAAAGAAAACAACAATTTGTTAAAAACATTTGATCATTACGGATTGAGTATCCACAATATAATTATTTACAGATATTTGTCATGGTGTAGCAATCCCTACATGTTTTGCCAATTTATAGGCTTCTTCAGGAGATACCACACTAGGGCAGATAAATCAAACATACAAATCAAATGCATGTACATTTAAAGCTTGCTAAACACAGAACAAATATATTTACATAAGTTTACAATATATAATGATACATCTAAGACATTAGAAAGATAAAGTGTCTCAAAACTCAAGAACACATTTTTACATGCTATCAGTTTACAATTGTTTAGGCTGAACTATTTTCTTTATTTTTTAGAGTGGTTTTAAAGGCAGAAGGTTTTTTACCCTAATTAATTTTCTGCATTAAGGTAAAAAACCTTCTGTGATCAGCTGCTGCCTCAGTCCCCCTAAATACTTACCCAAGACCGAACTTGATCTAGCACTGTGCCCGTCTGCAGCAGTGCTGCTTTTCTCTCTCCTCTCTCACAACAGCAGTGGGAGCCATTGGCTCCTGTTGCTGTCAATCATTTCTTGTGGGAAGGGCTGAGCTGCGCTGTGTGTGTCAATAGATGCACATATCCTGGCTCTGGATTGAGCCCAAAGGAGTACCCCCATAGCAAGTGGAAGGGAGGAGCCAGGAGCACTGGTGGAAAAAGGAGGTTCAGGACTGCTCTGTGCAAAACCACTGCAAAGAGTAGGTAAGTATAACATGCTTGTTATTTTACAACATGACATTCCAACATGACAATGATCCAAAACACAAGACCAAGTTGACCTGTCATTGGCTACAGCAGAATAAAGTGAAGGTTCTGGAGTGGCCATCTCAGTCTCCTGACCTCAATATCATTGAGCCACTCTGGGGAGATCTCAGACGTGGAGTTCATGCAAGACAGCCCAAGAATTTCCAGGAACTGGAGGCTTTTTGCCAAGAGAAATGGGCAGCTTTACCATCTGAGAAGATAAAGAGCCTCATCCACAAATACCACAAAAGACTTGTAAACATTTGATCGGGGTCATTTGGGTAGTCTGTGTTGTCATTATGATTTAAAAAGAGTAAACACAGTTGATTGATAATAAATGGCTTCAGCCAAACATTAACCATGAGTAAAAAAAAGCTTTTGTGTTGTCATTCATATTCTCTGAAAAATGGCCAAGAAATCATAAATTCTGCCAGGGTATGTAAACTTATGAGCACAACTACATCTTCCGGAACTTTAAAGCTTCATGCCGAAAATGAGGGTTCACGCGCGCACGTGCGGGAGTGAAGCCATCGCGGCTATGGCCACTCACAGTGCCGAAGCCCGCGACCCCGGAAGAAACGCCGGGGGAAAATGTCAGCCCCCTCAGCGGTGACTGGGAGCTACTGCGGGGGCTTTGTTCTAAGGTAAGTATTTCATAATGTGCTAGTATGCGATGCATACTAGCACATTATGCCTTTATCGTGCAGGTTTTTTGGGGGGGTTTCCCCAGGGTTTACTACTGCTTTAATAAGTGATTACATACCCTTTGTTCTCAGCTGCAGCAGGATCTTAAAGAACAGGAGGCTGGAGAAGCAACAACACACTGATATTCCCAGTGAATGTGTAGAGGGGGAGGGGAGTGTTTTTAGGACAAGTCTGATCACTGGAGGAGAGCAGGCTGAGTTCCCACCACAGCCAGAAAACTGACCAGGCAATGCTTTCCTGTCTAGTGTGGTTAGTTTTTAATAGCAAAGCAGTGGGACTGGCATGAACACCAAGGGTTTACACAAAGGAAGCAATACAAAGAGAAAAGGAGACTTTCTCATACAAGTGCATGGTACAGCAGACACATATTAGGAATATGAAATTTTGGGTTTACATATTCTTTAAGAATAACAACCATAACATGAAATTAGGAGTGAGACCCATTGTTTGTGGTTCGTAATTTTATCATTTTTTTAGAGGTAGAGCAGAAGGGAAAAAAGGGGGTGGTATGGTTACTAGGATGACGGAAGGGAAGAAGGTAGAAAGTCGGGGTATGTCATAGGACTGGGTGGATTATTGAGATTAGGAGGGTCTAAATTGTTTGGCCTAATCCTTCAGAGAGGATGTGAGGTCCTCCGTTGCCATGATTTCAATAAGTCTGGAGAAGAGACATAACTTGTCTCTTCTGCAATAAAAACGTATTATTTTCCTTCATACAAACCTCTTTAGAATGTACACAGCTCAGTGAACATTCTTGGCATGCCTCAGAGCCAGAATGAATTAACTTCCATGTGCATGTGCAGGAGTTATACCATCTCGGGCGGGTCAGTCAAGGCAGCCAAAGATGTTAAACCCAGAATAAGACCAGAAGAAGATAATATTCCAACAAAGAAAAGGAAGTCGCTCTCCATCATAAAAGCCTGGTATATAAATATATTGATACGTTCTGGTACAAAGGCTGTTTCACCCGCTCCTCTGCCTTTTAGCGTGTTTCAGTCTGTCAAGAGCTTAGTCATAGAGAGTGCACACAAACAATATTTGCCTTATGGCACTTTAAATGAAGCATAATACAAAAGTCATAAAATATCAATAATAACAATATATAATGTACATCAAGCTGGTGTATTCTCAAATGCTTGCTTTACACAACCAAGGTGATTTCATTCAGGGCCGGTGCTTGACTATTTTGCGCCCTAGGCAAGACTAACACCCCCCCCCCGCTGCGCACGGCGATGGGTTGGGGGGTGGTGCTAATCTTGCCCAGGGTGCGGGTGACTATAACAGGGAACAGGGCCAGACAGAGCAGACTCACTGGGTAGGATAGTTTCACCTACGTCGGGAGACCTGATGGTGCCTGCCTCGTCCAGTTCCCCACTGTCCTCCTCTGCCTCCTCAGCTGTGCCCGCCTCGTCCGGCTCCCCACTTTCCTCCTCTGCCTCCTCAGCTGTGCCCGCCTCGTCCGGCTCCCTACTGTCCTCCTCTGCCTCCTCAGCTGTGCCCACCTCATTCTGGCTCCCCGCTGTACTCCTCTGCCTCCTCAGCTGTGCCTGCCTTGTCCGGCTCCCCACTGTACTCCTCTGCCTCCTCAGCTGTGCCCACCTCATTCGGCTCCCCACTGTCCTCCTCCGCCTCCTCAGCTGGGTTTGCCTTCCCCTCTAGCCTGCCCGGGGAACACGAGGGGCTGAAGAATGTCTGGCAGGCACAGCTGAGGAGGACAGTGGGTAGCTGGCAGCTACCCACTGTCCTCCTCAGCTGTGCCTGCCAGACATTCTTCAGCCCCTCGTGTGCTACCCACTGTCCTCCTCAGCTGTGCCTGCCAGACATTCTTCAGCCCCTCGTGTTCCCCGGGCAGGCTAGAGGGGAAGTCAGAGGCTGCGGCTGCCCCCCTAGGCAGCAGTGTGAACTAGGTGGCTGCCTAGTTCGCCTAGCAGAAGCACCGGCCCTGACTGCAGTATAAAAGAGGGATGCATCGTGTAACTCAATGCGTTTCGTGAACAATTTCACTTCCTCAGGAGTAGGGATGAGCCGAACACCCCCCGGTTCGGTTCACACCAGAACCTGTGAACGGACCGAAAATTTGCACAAATTTTAGAACCCCATTGACGTCTATGGGACTCAAACGTTCAAAATCAAAAGTGCTCATTTTAAAGGCTAATTTGCATGGTATTGTTCTAAAAAGGGTTTGGGGACCCGGGACCTGCCCCAGGGGACATGTATCAATGCAAAAAAAAGTTTTTCAAAAACAGCAGTTTTTTCAGGAGCAGTGATTTTAATGATGCTTAAATAAAAAAAAAAAAAAAAAAGTGAAATACTCCTTTAAATATCATACCTGGGGGGTGTCTATAGTATGCCTGTAAAGTGGCGCGTGTTTCCCGTGCTTAGAACAGTCCCTGCACAAAATGTCATTTTTAAAGAAAAAAAAAGTCATGTAAAACTGCTTGCGGCTTTAATGTAATGTCGGGTCCTGGCAAAATGGATGAAAATCAGTGAGACAAACGGCATGGGTACCCCCCAGTCCATTACCAGGTTCTTTGGGTCTTGTATGGATATTAAGGGGAACCCCGCACCCAAATTAAAAAAGGAAAGGTGTGGGGCCCCCAGGCGCTATATACTCTGAACAGCAGTATACAGGCGGTGCAAACAAGACAGGGACTGTAGGTTTGTTGTTAAGTAGAATCTGTTTGTAATGTTGAACTGGTACATTTTTAATGTGTTTAGCTCCAGCCAAAAAATCTATTTTAAGCTTTTTGGAAAACATAGGGAAGGGTTATCACCCCTGTGACATTTGTTTTGCTGTCTGTGCTCCTCTTCAGAAGATTTCACCTCACTTTTTGTCCCAATGACAAATGTTTTTTGAAAATTTGGGGTTTTTTGTGAAACAAGGATTGGTGATAAAGCATCAGTGGAAAGGAGAAAAGTATATTAACTCTTACAGGAGAGAATTTCACTTCCTAGGGGTAGATTTCATCTCACTTCCTGTTGTCTCCTTCCGTTTGCAAGTAGGAGTCATTTGTAAGTTGGATGTTTGAAAGTAGGAGCCTGCCCTATATACTCAGCAGAAATTTGGGGCTTAGGTGTTGTTGTGGCCACAACACTGTAAGCCCTCACAGGGCCCTGCTGTGAAATATTAGATCAAGAATTGTAATTACATGCCCCTGTTGAACAGGGGCAGAAAAATTGGGCCTTTGGTGGTGGTGGTGGTGCTGGTGCCACAACACTGTAAGTCCTCACAGATACTCTTGGTGGGAGCAGAAACGGGCCCTGCTGTGAAATATTAGATCAAGAATTCTAATTACATGTTCTTGTTGAACAGGGGCTGAAAATTGGGCCTTAGGCACTGGTGCTGGTGCCACAACACTGGAACCCCTCACAGATGCTCTAGTTGGAGCACAGGAACTAGCCCTGCTGCAAAGAATTGCATCAAAAATTGTATTTACACACCCCTGTTAAACAGGGGCTGAAAAATTGGGCCTTTGGTGGTGGTGGTGGTGCTGGTGCCACAACACTGTAAGTCCTCACAGATACTCTTGGTGGGAGCAGAAACGGGCCCTGCTGTGAAATATTAGATCAAAAATTCTAATTACATGTTCCTGTTGAACAGGGGCTGAAAATTGGGCCTTAGGCACTGGTGCTGGTGCCACAACACTGGAACCCCTCACAGATACTCTAGTTGGAGCACAGGAACTAGCCCTGCTGCAAAGAAGTGCATCAAAAATTGTAATTACACGCCCCTGTTAAACAGGGGCTGAAAAATTGGGCCTTAGGCACTGGTGCTTGTGCCACAACACTGCAACCCCTCACAGATACTCTAGTTGGAGTGAAGGAACTAGCCCTGCTGCAAAGAATTGCATCAAAAATTGTAATTACACGCCCCTGTTAAACAGGGGCTGAAAAATTGGGCCTTAGACACTGGTGCTGGTGCCACAACACTGCAGCCCCTCACAGATACTCTAGTTGGAGCGCAGGAACTAGCCCTGCTGCAAAGAATGGCATCAAAATTTGTAATTACACGCCCCTGTTAAACAGGGGCTGAAAAATTGGGCCTTAGACACTGGTGCTAGTGCCACAACACTGCAACCCCTCACAGATACTCTAGTTGGAGCGCAGGAACTAGCCTTGCTGCAAAGAATTGCATGAAAAATTGTAATTACATTAGACATGTGCATTCGTTTTCGTCCGAATGCATTTTCGTCCGAATTTCAGGTATTTACGTTATCGTAAATAAGCGATAACGTAAACAAGCGATAACGAAAGTGCAGATTCTGAAAAACGAAAGATACGACATAAACAAATGCTTTATTTTCGTTTTTGTTGCTACAACAGTTTGATATAGATAGGAGATTTGACATGATGATGACAATAACAATCTGTGTCCATCAAACCTGTGGTCGAATGTGCCTAACCTTAACTCTATTAGTCGAAGATTATTCTACATAGAGAGAAAAGATTTGACATAGAGAGAAAAGATTAAACGTAGGGGAGAAAAGATTCGACGTAGGGGAGAAGATAAATAAAAATAATGATGATGATGAATGTTATTGGCTGATTATAACCAAAGAGGAGGAGCAGTAAAATAGCTAGAACTAAGTACACACGTACTTTGGCTTATGGTGTCTGTTGAAAGTTCTAAGAAGATTCGACGGAGCAGGTAAACTATACGGCGTCGTACGGTTTAGCTGCTCCGTCTAATCTTCTTTGAACATTCGACAGACACCATAAGCCTTCAATGACAGATTCGACCTTAATTTGGATTTTCGGACAAATGCAATTTTCAACGAAAAACAAAATAAATAAAAACGAATTTCGGGAGTAACGAAATAAATGTATTTTTCGGACGAAATTCCGAAACGAAATATTTCAGTGTGCACATGTCTAAATTACATGCCCCTGTTAAACAGGGGCTGAAAAATTGGGCCTTAGCCACTGGTGGCAGGACTGGCGGCGCCCAGAACCAAAAATGTTCTTACAAGCTATCATCATGATCATTGAGGAGGAAGAGGATAATTACTCAGTATAACAGGATAGTCACTCGGCATCAGCAAAGGCAGTCTTTGAAGGGATCTGACATTTCAAAAAACTGTATTCGGTTACCTCAGCATCAGGTGCTTGGTAGCTGGTGGTGATCCAAGACTGATTCATTTTTATGAAGGTCAGTCGATCGACCGAGTCGGTGGACAGACGCACCCTGTGATCGGTTACAAAGCCTCCAGCAGCACTGAATGTGCGTTCCGAAAGAACGCCGGATGCAGGACAGGCCAGTAGCTCAATTGCGTACTGTGCAAGCTCTGGCCAGTGATCCATCCTCAAGACCCAGTAACCCAGAGGATTTTCGGTTTGAAAGGTGTCCAAGTCAGATCTTGCCCCTAGGTATTCCTGCACCATGTAAAACAGACGCTGGCGATGGTTGCTGGAACCGATCATACCTTGGGGCTGCGGACTAAAAAATTGTCTGAACGCATCGGTCAGATGGCCACCTTCTTCACCGCTCCTTCTTTGACTGACCGAAGCTTTAGCAACACGTTGTCCAGAAACAGGTGTTTGTAACCCCCCAGTCTCTGGGAACGCATTGCACAGACCTTTCTGCCAGGCCTCCCAAAGATGTTTCATCCTCTGCTCCCTCTGCAACGGCAAGATAAGGTCTGCAACCTTACCCTTGTAACGTGGATCAAGGAGGGTTGCCAGCCAGTATTGTTCCTTCACCTTGATACCACGAATACGAGGATCCTTCCGCAGGCTTTGCAGGATCAGGAGGCCATGCAGCATAGGTTTGCTGAGGCATTCAGTCCGGAGTCCTCTGGGTCACTAAGGACGACATGATCCGCAGCCACCTCCTCCCAGCCGCGTACAAGTCCATGTGTTTCTTGGGATTGTAAATGATCCCTTAAAGACTGCTGCTGATGCTGAGTGCCAGGCTCCACCTCCATACTGACACAATCCTCCTCCTCCTCCACCTCCTCCTCCTCTTCCTGTGTGATCGGTGGGCACGCAGGAACACTGTCTGGATAAAGGGGGCCTTGAGAGCTAAGGAAGTCCTCCTCTTCCTGCCTCTGTTCTGCCTCAAGTGCCCTGTCCATTATTCCACGCAGCGTGTGCTCCAACAGGTGGACAAGGGGGACAGTGTCACTGATGCATGCACTGTCACTGCTCACCATCCTCGTGGCCTGCTCAAAAGGTGACAGGACAGTGCATGCATCCCTGATCATGGCCCACTTGCGTGGGGAAAAAAAACAAGCTCCCCTGACCCTGTCCTGGTGCCATAGTCGAACAGGTACTCATTGATGGCCCTCTGCTGCATGTGCAGCCGCTGCAGCATGGCCAACGTTGAGTTCCACCTGGTG
This sequence comes from Aquarana catesbeiana, assembly GCF_042186555.1. NCBI lineage: Eukaryota > Metazoa > Chordata > Amphibia > Anura > Ranidae > Aquarana > Aquarana catesbeiana. The sequence goes on along the minus strand of NC_133332.1, from coordinate 51,077,301 downwards.
GGCATGTCACAGATTAGGCGGTTCCTGGGCAGGTTAAATTCCTTTTGGAGGTCTGCCAGCCGAGCACTGGCATTATATGACCGGCGGAAATGCACACAGACTTTCCTGGCCTGCCTCAGGACATCCTGTAATCCCGGGTATCTGCCCAAGAACCGCTGCACCACCAAGTTAAGGATGTGAGCCAAACAGGGCACATGGGTCATTTGTCCCTGTCGGAGGGCGGAGAGGAGGTTTGTGCCATTGTCGCAAACCACCATTCCTGCCTTAAGTTGGCATGGCGTCAACCACCTCTGAACCTGCCCCTGCAGAGCTGACAGAACCTCTGCCCCAGTGTGGCTTCTGTCCCCCAAGCACACCAGCTCAAGCACCGCATGGCATCTTTTGGCCTGCATACTTGCTTAGCCACTTGAACGCCTACGGAGCACTGCTGGTTCCAAGGACAAAGCACAGGAAGAGACCATGGAGGAAGAAGAAGAGGAGAGGGTGGAGGAGAGAGGTGTGTCAGAATCATTAGTAGTGGCATTTTGGAGGCGTGGTGGCGGAACAACCTCCAACACTACTGCACCTTGTCCTGCATCCTTCCCAGCTGCCAGCAGAGTCACCCAATACACCGTGAAACTTGGGTAACGTCCTGGCAGGGTCCTTCACGAGATCATGCAAATAGCTGTGCAATTTGATACCGCATTGGTATACCTCGTGGGGGACTTTAACATGGTTCCACTAGTGGAACTTGATCGGCTGCAATCCTCGGCTCGGGACACTCCGGACCTCAGGCAGTGGGCTGAAACTTTTGCCCTCACTGACGTCTGGAGGCACTTGTACCCGACATTGAAAGTTTTCACTTGCCACTCAGCCTCACACAAAACGCTATCTAGAATTGATCTTGTATATGCTTCAGGCCCTGCATTGCAGTATGTGCATGACCTATCTGTGCTTCCCAGGGGAATTTCAGATCACGCACCATTGTGCTTGACACTTACGCTGTCTGTTCCACCAGGGACTCGCCTGTGGCGTTTATCCAGATTTTGGGCTAATGATGAGAGACTGTTGGAACCCCTAATGGCCTCTATCTGCAATTTCTGGACGGACAATGCTGAATCAGCTGCCCCTCCTGTTATATGGGACTCATTTAAAGCTTGGATACGAGGGGAGTATGGGCATAGTATCACTCGGCTCAAACGTGAATCTACTCGCTCCCTGAGTGAGCTGGAGGCGCTGGCGGGCAGGTTGGAGGCTGAATACGTTTCTGCTCCTGGGGAGGACCAGTATAGGGCGTGGAAAAAGGCACTGCGTGACCTATCCACCACTAGAATGGCCCAGACAGACAAGGCCTTGTTATACTCCGCTCAACGCGTGTTCGAGCATGGTGGTAAAAATGGGAAGCTTCTTGCGTGGCTGGCTAAGGGAAACATACCTTCAACCCCCATAGGTTCCATTAGAGACAATACTGACCAGATCCTTACTGCCCCTGCTAATATTAACGACCGTTTCCGAGAATACTTTCAGGAGGTTTACTCCTCTAGAGATGTTGCATCGGATTCATCCATGTCCTCCTTTTTTGACTCCCTGTCTATCCCTGTGTTGTCTGAGGAAGCAAGGGAGGGGCTGGAGGCAGACATCACACTTGAAGAGATACAGGTTGCCATAGGACATCTCAAGGGAGGGAAGGCCCCGGGTGCAGATGGGTTACCATCTGAATTTTACTCCAATTTTTCTGAACTACTGGCCCCTAAGTTGACTTCACTGCTTTCTAAATTTGCAAATCTGCCAGCCCTACCTGACTCAATGAATGAGGCGGTTATTGTACTGGTTCCTAAACCAGGAAAGGACCCTCTTGACTGCGCATCGTATAGGCCCATCTCGTTGCTTAATGTTGATGCCAAGATTTTTGCTAAGGTCTTGGCCACCCGACTGTCCCATGTAATAGAAGACCTAGTGGGTATAGACCAGACGGGATTTATGCCAGGCAAGGGCACAGATATTAATATTAGGTGCCTATTCCTTAACTTAGCAACATCGCATGACAACACAGGGTCCAGGGTTGTTGCCTCTTTAGATGCCGAAAAGGCTTTCGACTCTGTTGAGTGGAAATTCTTGTGGGAAACCTTGCGTAGATTTGGATTCGGCCCTAAATTTATTCACGGCGTACGTTTGTTGTACCGATCCCCCCGGGCACGGGTTCGCACCAACAATTGGGTCTCAGACTCCTTTGCTCTGTTTCGTGGTACGGGGCAGGGATGCCCGCTCTCCCCCAGCCTGTTCGCCCTGGCGCTGGAGCCTCTGGCAATTGCCATTAGGAGTGCACCGGACGTTCTGGGCCTGCGGGTGGGTATGATGGAAGAGCGCCTCTCCCTCTATGCCGACGACGCATTATTGTACCTTAATGATGCTGGACCCTCTCTTCAAGCTGCCCTGCGTATTTTTGACAGATTTGGTGGACTCTCGGGAGTTAAGATAAATTGGACCAAATCAGTCCTATTTTTTATAGATAATGAGGTTAACTCTGGACCCCTCTCCTCCCCACTACAAAGGGTTAGGGAATTTAAATATCTCGGAGTTGTGATCAATAGGAATCTCTCTGATTTTATCGTAAAAAACCTGACCCCTGTCCTGAACACCTTACGTTCGAAATGTGCTGCCTGGGAGAATCTTCCTCTGAATCTTCTGGGTCGCATTAGTCTCCTTAAGATGATGATCCTGCCCAAATTCAACTATCTGTTTAGGAACTGCCCGGTCTGGGTCCCCGCCTCGTTTTTTAGGGAAATTGACCGTATAGTGGGATCCTTTATTTGGTCGGGGAGAAACCCTAGGTTGGCACGTACTACGCTATGTTTACCTGCAGACTTGGGTGGACTTGCCCTCCCAAATTTCCAGTTATATTTTTGGGCAGCCATGTTGGTGACGGTACACTGGTGGTTCCAGGGTTCTAGATCCAATGTGGCAACCTGTCTCGAGGCGAATATTCTGGGTTCCCTGACGGACCTTCGGAATTTTCCCTATAGAGGACCCAAGGCATATTGTGAGGTCCCTGGACCTACTAGAGCAACTTGGAGAGTATGGGAGGCGGCTAGGCGCAGATACTTGAGACCTGGCCAATTGTCTCCAGCTCATCCCCTATGGGGTAACCCACGACTTAAACACTTCCGTATGATACCGGACCCACAGGTGTGGGCCAGATATGGTGTAACCTTGTTGGAACACGTAATGTCTAGGGGTCAACTGCTCTCCTTGCGTGAGCTTGCGGCTAAATTTGGACTGCCCCATTGGATGGGGTTCCGGTACCTACAGCTGAGACATGCGGCCAAGGCTCAATTCCCGCAAACTCCCCTGTTACAGACGGATCCCATCGAAGATCTCCTATCTCCTGGAGACTTGTCTAAACCCCTATCCTCTCTATATAATGCGTTGCTGGGAAGAGATTCCCCTAAGATTAATGAATTATGGGAAAGATGGCGGGCTGATATCCCGTCGCTGGATAGGGAGGGATGGGAGGACTGTCTAGAGTATGGCCCGAAATTAGTGATAGCATCCAAGGACAAACTGATTCAAGTTAAATTTATACACAGGGTCTACTATACCCCGCAGAGACTCCATCGCATATTTCCTGAGAGAGACCCTGTGTGTCCTAAATGCAAAGTCCATATAGGCACATTTATACATATGTTCTGGGAGTGCCCAGTTGTTGCACTGTTTTGGACTAAGATTGTAGGTGAAATCAACTCCAGATTGCAGACCTCTATTCCGCTCTTGCCGGCCATGGCATTGCTGGGGATACATGATGATGAGCAAAGGCCATATCATCTTAAATTACTGATTTCCTTCCTTCTTTTCTATGCCAAAAAAGAAATACTCATGAAATGGATAGATTCTTCCCCTCCATCCTTTTCAGCCTGGGAGGCACAGATTGAGGCAGTGATCCCCATGTATAAAATGACATATATAAACCGTGGCTGTCCGTGGAAATTCGAAAAAGTTTGGTCTCCGTGGATGGCCTCGTAGAAAAACATTCAGTCCACTACGTTTATTTGCTCCAATAGGGAAGGGTTCTGGAGGGTGGAGGGTGGACGGTACTTGATGAGAATGGTACTATTAACCTTACGTATTGTTTGCGGGTTTTGCATGTTAATTTCCTTATCCTCAAAAATGTAATCTACGTATGTAATGTATTGTACTCTGTTGAATGGTATTCTGTAACTGATTATCTATTACAACAATAAAGCACCACTGTTTTTGTTAAAAAAAAAAAACTTGGGTAACGTCCCTGTCCATGGCTGCTGGACCATGAGAGCGGTAATATGCACCTTACTGCTGACCGCCCTGTCCAGCGAGGCATGGACATTGCCTTCCACATGCTGGTAGAGAGCCGGAATCGCCTTCCGTGAGAAAAAGTGGCGTTTGGGTACCTGCCACTGAGGAACTGCACATTCCACAAACTCACTAGAGGGGGCCGAGTCTACCAACTGAAAAGGTAGCGGTTGAAGTGCTAGCAATTTTGCCAGGCTAGCATTCAACCGCTGGGCATGTGAATGGCTGGGAGCGAACTTCTTTCAGCGGTGCAGCAGCTGGGGCAGGGAAATTTGCCTGGTACAATCTGATGTTGGTGTACCGATAGCAGATTGCCCACAAGTACTTGGCTTTGACACACCTAACTCTACACCTTCATTCCTCTCAGTGCAGGTCTCAGAGAGGACTGAAGGGTTAGAGATCTCAGCTGATGAGGAGCAAGGAGAGGTCCTCTTTGTTCTTTGGTGTGGGTCTTTTAGATACGCTTGCCAACGAACTGCATGGCAGGTCAACATATGTCTGGCCAAGCATGTGGTGCCCAAGCGGGAGATGTTTTGGCCACGCAAGATACGCTTGAGACATATGTTGCACTCGTCTCAAAAAAGGCCCACACCAAAGAACTTTTGGAATAACGTGCAGAGACAGCAGCGCCCTGCACATGCAGAGCTTTGCAGTGTGATGCGGTCAGTGTGCTGCCCTTAGGCTGGCCCCTGGAGGGCATCCTGCCTCGTTGGTGATGTGCCTCCTCCTCCTCCTCCTCTCTCCTATCAGGCACCCACGTTGAGTCAGTGACCTCATCATCCCCTCCCTCCTCATCACTGGAGCAAACCCAAACATCACTCGACCAAGTCTTCCGCATGTTGCGGCTCAACACGGCCAGCTGCCGAAAAAAAGGCCAAGCATGTCCCACGGCCACGTGCTGATGAGGATGCACCGTCTCCATGACCAGCACTGTTGCCTCTAGACACAGAGCCTGCTTGCCCTCTTTTATCGGCTTGTGACTGTCTGCCTCTCCTTGTTGGCTTCCAGACATAGTAATGGCCTGCAGTGAGATGTAGCTGCACTAAGCTGGGATATAAATATATATATATATATATATATATATATATATATATATATATATATACTGATACTGCAGCTAGCAAAATCAACTGCCTGCCTGTAGTTTGAGAACACCACCAATCTTCTATAGGTAGCTTTAGATGAACACCGTGCAGAGGTCGCACTACACTAACTTGTAGCTTTAGCTGAACACTGTGCAGAAGACGCACTACACCAACGTTAAAATAATGTAGCTGCCTGCGGTAGTGATAGGATCAGGAAAACACCACCAACCTTCTACAGGTAGCTTTAGCTGAACACTGTGCAGAGGTCGCACTACACTAACTTGTATCTTTAGCTGAACACTGTTCAGAGGACGCACTACACTAACTTGTAGCTTTAGCTGAACACTGTGCAGAGGTCGCACTACACTAACTTGTAGCTTTAGCTGAACACTGTGAGGAGGACGCACTACACTAACTTGCAGCTTTAGCTGAACACTGTGAGGAGGACGCACTACACTAACTTGTAGATTTAGCTGAACACTGTGCACTACACTAACTTGTAGCTTTAGCTGAACACTGTTCAGAGGACGCACTACACTAACTTGTAGCTTTAGCTGAACACTGTGCAGAGGTCGCACTACAATAACGTGTAAATAATGTAGCTACCTGCGGTAGTGATAGGATCAGGAAAACACCACCAACTTTCTACAGGTAGCTTTAGCTTAACACTGTGCAGAGGTCGCACTACACTAACTTGTAGCTTTAGCTGAACACTGTGAGGAGGACGCACTACACTAACTTGTAGCTTTAGCTGAACACTGTGAGGAGGATGCACTACACTAACTTGCAGCTTTAGCTGAACACTGTGAGGAGGACGCACTACACTAACTTGTAGATTTAGCTGAACACTATGCACTACACTAACTTGTAGCTTTAGCTGAACACTGTTCAGAGGACGCACTACACTAACTTGTAGCTTTAGCTGAACACTGTTCAGAGGACGCACTACACTAACTTGTAGCTTTAGCTGAACACTGTGCACTACACTAACTTGTAGCTTTAGCTGAACACTGTTCAGAGGACGCACTACACTAACTTGTAGCTTTAGCTGAACACTGTGCAGAGGTCGCACTACACTAACGTGTAAATAATGTAGCTGCCTGCGGTAGTGATAGGATCAGGAAAACACCACCAACCTTCTACAGGTAGCTTTAGCTGAACACTGTGCAGAGGTCGCACTAAACTAACTTGTAGCTTTAGCTGAACACTGTTCAGAGGATGCACTACAGTAACTTGTAGTTTTAGCTGAAAACTGTGAGGAGGACGCACTACACTAACTTGTAGCTTTAGCTGAACACTGTGCCCTACACTAACTTGTAGCTTTAGCTGAACACTGTTCAGAGGACGCACTACACTAACTTGTAGCTGTAGCTGAACACTGTGAGGAGGATGCACTACACTAACTTGTAGCTTTAGCTGAACACTGTGCACTACACTAACTTGTAGCTTTAGCAGAACACTGTTCAGAGGACGCACTACACTAACTTGTAGCTTTAGCTGAACACTGTGCAGAGGTCGCACTACACTAACGTGTAAATAATGTAGCTGCCTGCCATAGTGATAGGATCAGGAAAACACCACCAACCTTCTACAGGTAGCTTTAGCTGAACACTGTGCAGAAGTCGCACTACACTAACTTGTAGCTTTAGCTGAACACTGTTCAGAGGACACACTACACTAACTTGTAGCTTTAGCTGAACACTGTGCAGAGGTCACACTACACTAACTTGTAGCTTTAGCTGAACACTTTGCAGAGGTCGCATTACACTAACTTGTAGCTTTAGCTGAACACTGTTCAGAGGACGCACTACACTAACTTGTAGCTTTAGCCGAACACTGTGAGGAGGACGCAATACACTAACTTGTAGCTTTAGCTAAACACTGTGAGGAGGATGCACTACACTAACTTGAAGCTTTAGCTGAACACTGTGAGGAGGACACACTACACTAACTTGTAGCTTTAGCTGAACACTGTGCAGAGGTCGCACTACACTAACTTGTAGCTTTAGCTGAACACTGTGAGGAGGACGCACTACACTAACTTGTAGCTTTAGCTGAAAACTGTGCACTACACTAACTTGTAGCTTTCGCTGAACACTGTTTAGAGGATGCACTACACTAACTTGTAGCTTCAGCTGAACACTGTGCAGAGGTCGCACTACACTAACTTGTAGCTTTAGTTGAACACTGTGAGGAGGACGCACTACACTAACTTGTAGCTTTAGCTGAACACTGTGCACTACACTAACTTGTAGCTTTAGCTGAACACTGTGAGGAGGATGCACTACACTAACTTGTAGCTTTAGCTGAACACTGTGCAGAGGTCGCACTACACAAACTTGTAGCTTTAGCTGAACACTGTGAGGAGGACACACTACACTAACTTGTAGCTTTAGTTGAACACTGTGAGGAGGACAGACTACACTAACTTGTAGCTTTAGCTGAACACTGTGAGAAGGACGCACTACACTAACTTGTAGCTTTAGCTGAACACTGTGCACTACACTAACTTGTAGCTTTAGCTGAACACTGTTCAGAGGACTCACTACACTAACTTGTAGCTTTAGCTGAACACTGTTCAGAGGACTCACTACACTAACTTGTAGCTTTAGCTGAACACTGTGCAGAGGTCACACTAAACTAACTTGTAGCTTTAGCTAAACACTATGAGGAGGACGCACTACACTAACTGTAAATAGTCTATCTGCCTGACTGTGGTACTAATAGGATCAGAAGAACACCAGCAATTTTCTTGAGGTAGCTGTAAATACTGTAACAACACAAGCCTGCCTGTCAGTAGGAAGATAATAACAGGAACGGATCTAGCTAAACTGAATACAGTGTATATATATATATAGATATATATATATATATCTATATATATCTATATATATATAGATATATAGATATATATAGATATATATATATACACAATACCTGGGATGCATATATATATACACAATACACTGTAAGTGCAGCTAACTGACTGACTGTCCTGCCTAATTTATCTAACTTAAAATTACACTGTCTCTCTGTCTCTGTCTCTCAATGCCGGAACACACTACACAGGGCCGCCGTGCAGGCGGCCTTATATAATGTGGGGCGTGTACTAAATCCCCTGAGCCATAATTGGCCAAAGCCACCCAAAGCCACTCTCTCTACAGACGGCGCTGTGATTGGCCAAGCATGCGGCTCATAGTGCATGTTTGGCCAATCATCAGCCAGCAATGCACTGCGATGCCGCAGTGAATTATGGGCCGTGACGCGCCACACGAATTTGGCGCGAACGGCCCATATCGTTCGCAATTCGGCGAACGGGCGAACAGAAGATGTTCGAGTCGAACATGGTTTCGACTCAAACACGAAGCTCATCCCTACTCAGGAGTAGATGCCTCCAACAAAATAACTAGAAAACAGATATATAAATGATATTAAAATATGATTCCTAAAAATATGGGGGTGGCAACCCCCTGCAAACTGATGTTCTAAAAAAGACTTAGAAACCAGCTTGGAATTTGATAACACATAGCCCCTCCAAATGGCAACTGCTGCTCAATGTCTGACCCGGGAGTAGTGGAAGGGGACCAAGCCTGTCCATTAAGGGCGCACTAGCGCCCCCCCATCCAGCGCCGCCCAGCACCACCCCCTCCTATCCATGCGTCTGGCCCCTTGCAGGATGCCGGATGCATGAATTCCAATGGAGAGGGTGTTTTTTTGAAGCACGTGATTAGAGCCAGAGGCTCTAATTGGCTTCAAAATAGGGTGGGTTTGGGGAGCAGAGCACTGCGCTCTGAGCCCAAACCGTGTGTTACATAGCAAATGAATATTCGCTATTGTAACACTGACCCTCCTCCTGGCCAATCAGGAAGTGGGTCTGAGACCCATCACCCTATTGGCTGAAGGTACAGGCGATCCTATTGGATGCCTAGGAGAAGGGGGGGAGAAGATGCAGAAGCCACCTGTCTGTCGACCGGAGGGAAGCTAGTCTAGTGGCTGGGAGAAGGAGGGAGGAGACCTGCCACTGGAGGAGACACACCGCTCACCCGGAGGGAAGCCTGTGGTAACAGCCCTTTCACACTGGGGCGGTGGGGGCGGCAGCGGTAAAGCACCGCTAGTTTTAGTGGCGCTTTACCGCTGTTATAGCGTCTCTCTGGCACCGCTATTTGGGCGGGAGTGGTGCGCTTTTAACCCTCTAGAAGGGATTAAAAAGGGGTTAAAAGCGCCCGTGTTGCGCCGCTGCCGTAGCGCTTTGCAGGTGCTTTGGCAGCGCTGCCCATGCATTCCAATGGGCAGGGCGGTTTAGGAGCGGGGTATACACCGGTCTCAAAATGCCCCAAAGATGCTGCTTGCAGGACTTTTCTAACGTCCTGCAACCGCACTGCCCCAGTGTGAAAGCTCTCTGGCTTTCATACTGGGACTGCAGATGAGGCATTTTTCAGGCACTTTACAGGTGCTATTTTTAGTGCTAAAGGGCCTGAAAAAAGTGTTGCAGCCGCTGGGTGTGAAAGGGGTCTGAGTGTTGCGGCCGCTGGGTGACACTGACCGACCGACCCAAAAAAAATACCACGGCCCCCACTGGGACCAAGGCACCCAATAGGAAAACCAAGGGGCAGCACAAAAGAACACATGGCTGTGATAGAGATATACAAATTACTGAAAACAAGACCTATAAAATTAAATAAAGTGAAATGAAATTAGAAATGTACTAAGTACCTCCAGGTACTGTCAATGTAAACAAGGGAATTATCTTAATGTGTTAGAAGTGGAATTAGTATGTATGCTAAAAAGGTAATACACTAGATAAGTGTTGAAAATAAAAACTGAAAATGAAATGAATGTACAAGAACAGGGGTGACAATGTCTGAAACTCCAGTATGAGTACTGATTAGACACAGAAATAGACCCATATAAATGTGTAGTTCCAACCCAAAAAAATTGAGAGAAGCCCTGAAACGCCCCCCTCTATTCCCAGAGAGAGTGAAACATGTTAGAGGGCAGAGTAGCATTACGATCATGGAGTGGATAGAAAATTGCGTGAAGCCAGAACCTATTGTCAGTGGAGCAGGAAGGGGGGTTTGAGCTAGAGTTGCCACCTCATCCCTTTAAAAATGAACACCTATTGATTATTACACAGGTTCTGTGGCTGATTGAGGTGGTAAGTAAACTCACTTGGTGCCTTATCTGCATTAAATTAGCCTCAGAACCTGTGTAATTCATATGTGTTTGGGTTTAAAGGGATGAGGTGGCAACCCTAGTTTGAGCACTTGTAGTGCAGCAGTACAACTAGGGGCTTTTGAGGGAGCTCACTGACATTGCATAGCTGGAGGACAGTTGGATATTTGAGGACTTTATTTCAGCTTTAAGAACCTTCTGAATGACAGCTTTACAGCTAATGCAGTAGACCCCATATTGTCTCTATTTTAATTTTCAGCAACCACCATTATTTGTTTCTGACAGTCAGTCAGATTTAGGGGAAATAAAAACCATTCAGGTTAGCTCAGGTTAAATGGTCTGGAGAGCCTTTAGAGTATATACACATCTTGTACGTGTCTGTGGTCAGTTGATGTTATCACTACATCTCAATATTACAAAAAGCTGATGATCACATTCTCGGTTCTCTTAACCACTTCCAGGTGAACATTTTCCAGTAGCTTTGATCTAAGTTTACTGCATTATTTTTAATATTTCACAAGACAAAAAGAAAAACAAAGAAATTCAGTGTGAAAACCACTTCATCCAGACAGATTTCACCTATTGGGGTATATGAAAAGGGGTGACATCTGGCATATTCCCAACAGTCCCTTTAACCAGGGAATATTTTGTACAGACATTCAAGTTTGCTGCTACCCAGCAATAGAGGGTTTCATGCTATCTTAAATACAGTGAGAGTACAGGGACCAGTAATAATTGAATCGATGTGTGTGTGTGTGTGTGTTAGCAGCAAATCTGGCTGTTCACTCCAAGCCTGAGTTTGTCAGGAAGTGGAAATTTGCTTTGCTGGTAAACCTTATTTATTTAATTCTAGTAAAGTGGCGCTTTACCGCCGACGCCCAGGGGGCGGCTCGGTGTGAAAGCCCTCTAAGTAGGCAGGACTGACGAGCAGGATATCATCAACAGCTGAGTACCTGTGGATAGATAGGAGCTGGCAATTAGCTGACAGCTGAGCGGCCAGCTCAGAGAAGGAAAGGCTGAGCCCAGCCCTGACAGGTGCCTTGACTGGAAAAAGGTTGAGAAACACTGTGCTAGACAATCATAGTTGATTAATAGAAAGGCACAAAAACCTTTTTTATAGCCTATTTTCTTCAACAGGGAAATAATTATTTCCAGATGTCTAAAGCAGTGGTCTCCAAACTGCAGTCCTGGGGCTAGATGTGGCCCTTTACTTGCCTTTATTCAGCCCTTGGGGCATTGTTCATCCCATTGATACAAGACACTATTCTGCCGACCGACACCAACAATGGGAAATAAGTCCTGCCACCGACACCAACAATGGGGCACTATTTCTCCCACTGACACCAACAATGGGGTATACCGTATTTATCGGCGTAAAACACAGACTTTTCCCCTTAAAATCAGGGGAAAATCGTAGGTGCGTGTTATGCGCCGATCCCCACCGATTTCCGTTGATTGTGAGCGGAGTGGAGCGAGCGCCGCCGACATACATATAGCTGAGTCTACTCGGCTCCTCTCGGCTCCGCTCACAGTCCCGCCCAGTCCCGCCATTGGACCTGTTTTAGGTCCATCATAGGGGCGGGACTGTGAGAGGAGCTGAGAGAAGCCGAGTACACTCTTTTGTGTATGTCGGCAGCGATCGCTCCACTCCGCTCACAGTCAGCGGAGATCAGGGCCAATTTTAAATAATCAGCCTGCAATGAGGCTGGGCAATGCTGAAAAGACACTGGGCAATGCTGCAAAGACACTGGGCAATGCTGCAAAGACACTGGGCAATGCTGCAAAGACACTGGGCAATGCTGTAAAGACACTGGGCAATGCTGCAAAGACACTGGGCAAGGCTGTAAAGACACTGGGCAATGCTGTAAAGACACTGGGCAATGCTGCAAAGACACTGGGCAAGGCTGCAGATGGACACTGGGCAAGTTTGCAATGATGTACAAGGCTGCAAATGGACACTGATAAGGCTGCATTGATGGGCATTTAAATGTAAGTTTTTTTTCCTGAAACTTAACTCCTAAACTTGGGGTGTGTGTTATATGCCGATAAATATGGTAATTCCTGCCACTGACACCTACAACAAGGCACTTTCCCCCCACATAATACCAAAGATGAGATACTGTTTACTTCCACTGATGCCAGAAAAATGTTCTATTCTTGCTGGCCACAATCCGGCCCCCCTAAAGTCTGGACAGTAAATCAGCCCTTTGTTAAAAAAGTTTAGAGACCTGGTCTAAAGGGAACTGGATACTCCCTGCATCAATTTTTTTAGAATGCCATTTCTTATATACATAATAATACCCAGTTATATTTTGTGTGTTAGACCTTTTATGAAGGTTTCTCCTGAGCTGGTTAAAACAATTCTTGTGAAAGGCTGTTCCACATATTCACAGCCCTTACTGTAAAGAACTCTTACTGAAGTTGTCCTGTTAGTAACTGAGCTCAGTCTGCTTCTCTCTCCCAGATTTCCTGCTGTGTGTTGACATTAACCCCTTTCTAAGGCCCCCCTTTTCGGGATGGACTTCCTAATCATGTGATCTCTATGATTGGCTGTCACAATAGCCACATGATCAGGAGCCCACCTTGCAAACTTCTGAACATTAACAGGAATCGGGAGCTTTCTGTGATAGCTTAGTTACAGCACTGGAAGTGTACAGTGAGCACACTGTCAGCAAAGAAACTGCAGATCCCATGAAAGCATGGAAGTTAAGGTCCACCTGGCTTGCTGCTGAACATATGTATTACGTGGTTGGCAGGAGGTTAAAGTTTATAGGGCTGGAAGGAGGTTGAGTTACTGCTTGGAGAGGGGAGCTAAGCTGCTGAGTTACAGCTGAGAGGGAGGAATTGAGCTTGTTGTTAGAAGAAGGACTTTAGGTGACTTTAGTGCTGTGAAGTTTGAGGATGAATTGATCCACAGTGCTTAAAACTATAGAGATCAGTGAGAGTAGGGATACCAAAGGGCTAATTAAAAACATACATACAAAAAGCTAAATGGGTGGCAGGGGTTTTTAATCTAGTGAAAGGCCACTTTAAAGGGCCATACCACCAGAAATTTGTCATTAGGACCCCACCTGTCAAAATGACAGCAGGTCATGGCTGCGACATACTTGGGCTTTCATATATGTCATAAGTACCTACTGTATATGGTTAAAGCATGCTAAAATTGTCACTCAACCAATACTGGGCTCCATTAACAATACAGTATGTTTCACCTTTAAAAATGCAGTAAAATCCTGCTCAGCATTTGTAAAAAAGTTTTTTGCCATTCACAAAAAATGCTACTAAAATACAGCATGAGTTATTTTGTGAAGTCTTGCGGTATTTTAGTAATTAAAACATTTGGCAATTTAATGCCTGGCATTAGCCAGTGTATTTATTTACATTGATAAGTAGGCATTGTTAAGGAGCGACTGGCTGCCTGTGTCCTTAACAACCAGTAAACAACATGGTTGTGAAGTAGTGGGCAATCGTTGCATCCTTAACAACCAGTAAGCAACATGGTTGATAACGAGCGGGCGGCCACTGTGTCCTTAAAAACCAATGAGTCATCAGCTGTCAGCTGAATCTAAAAAAAAAGAATTGCTGGCACTAAAACAATCGTGAAAAAAACTGGGTGGTATACCAGGCCCTTCGGGTCTGTAAGGGGTTTTAAGGGGAACCCCATGCCAAAATGTTTCAAAAAATGGCATGGGCTCCCCCCCTCAAATCTATACCAGACCCTTATCTGGCAGGTCAGGAAAGGGAGGGGACTAGCAAGTGCCCCCCCCCCCCGAACCACACCAGTCTACATGCTCTCAACATGGCAGAGCCCCCCCTGCTCCAAAGCAATTTGTCCCCATGTTGATGGGGACAAGGGCCTCTTCCCCACAACCTTGGCCTGTGGTTGTGGAGGTCTGCTGGTGGGGGGCTTATCTGAATCTGGAAGCCCCCTTTAACAAGGAGGCCTCCAGATCCCAGCCCCCCATATGAATGAGTATTGATAAATAGTACCCCATTCACTGACCTCAAAAAAGTGTAGTGTAAATAAAGACAATAGACAATTTTTGACAAGTACTTTATTGAAAAAATAAAAATAAAACAAATGTCCCCCTGTCCCCCCCCCCGGTGTAGATCCATCGTAAATCACTCCGCCCACCGCCACTGCCATCCCAAAAAAAGAAAAAAAATGTCCACTTGGGCTGAAGGCTCCTAGCTTCCGAGAGTTCTTAAATAACTAAGGGGCAGAGTCAACTGACCGCCCACCCCTTAAAAGAGAACTCCAGCTTTTCACCGAATTTACAAGCTGGCCCAAACCAACTACGTAAGCTGTCAGCCGGTTACATAAAGTATATCGCACTGTGTCCCGGATACGAGCGGAGACTTCCCGGAACACAGACTAGTCTACAGTAGTGGTGCTCAGCCAATCACAGCAAGCTATGTATTCTATTAATGAATGTAAAAGCCTCCGCTGAGTCAGAGAAGCAGGCTGATAATGTCACAACCTCTGACTCAGCCAATCAGAGGAGGCTTTGTATTCATTAATAGAATACATTGCTCGTTATGATTGGCTGAGCGCTGCTGCTGTAAACTAGACTGTAGACTAGTCTGTTTTACGCAAAGTCTCTGCTGTTATTCGGAACACAGTGTGGTATACTGTATGTAACTGTAGCTACATACAGTTTTACTACACATGCAGCAGGCTTACAGCTTAGGGAGAGACATAGTTGGTTTGGGCCAGCTTGGCCCAAACCAACTAGGTAAATTAGTTCAAATGCTAGAGTTCTCTTTTAACAATGCTTATTTATCAATGTAAATAAATACGCTGGCTACTGCCAGGTGGTAAATTACCTTTAAGCGCTGCGCTATTTAGCATGAGGTAAATGGTATTGCAGCTTGATGAATTGGGGTCAATGAGATACAGCCCCAGAATCACTGCTCTTTGCTTGCACTATTTATTCAGCTTAAATCTTGTTGCCATGTGGTGTTAATTTCTCTATTTTAAAAACAGGTGGTAAAAATCATACTTCGGTGGAGCAACCAATATTAATCACTGCTGAGCCAGAAAACAATGTGACCATTGAGTGCAAAGTAACGCATCAGATGCATTTTGCTCACGTGACCTGGACTCTGGGCTGTGAGGGGGGACAGCCAATCAGAGAAGGAGGCAAAGTGGTCTACAGCTCCTCCAAGCACAAGATTACCATTATGAACCTGACTGAGTCTGATTCCGGAATATACTGCTGCCATGTGGAAATTGTGGATGGGAAAAAAGCCAGAGGGAAGGGAACGAGACTGGAAGTGACCAATACATCTTGTTCCGAAAGTACAGGACTGGTAGGTAGGTAACACATAGGCTGAAAATAGGTAATCGTCTGTTGTTCCCTTATAGCAAAAGACAGTTTTGGCCAAAACTTTTTTAGTTTTGCATAGACTATGGAGGAGTTCTATTCTATACTATTCTATGTCCTGGTGACACAAGAGAAATAAACACACTTCCAGCTTTGTTGACAATTAAAAGTCCTTCTTTTTCTTTCTGTGTCCCTGTTGGAGAGATTTTGTGCACGTAGGCTAGGTTTAGATGTTCAGCAAGATTGGCACACCTCTGGAAAGGGATTCACATTCAGATGAAGCAGTGAGGAGGAGATATGCCACCTCCTTACCACCTGTTTTAAAATGGTAAATGTTGCCTCACTGCACCACAACTGCATTTTTTATGGTTGCAGTGTGGTCTAATTTGCTTGAATGGATCACGTTCGGCGGTGATACTGCCCGCTGAGTGTAACAGTGGGGATACTTTTTGCTGCAGCTACGGCATGTGAACACCTCTACCTGTTGCCTTTGCAGCTTAAGGGGGTTGTAAAAACGTGACCCAACCATGTATTTTTACTGCCCCATCCAACCACAAGTCTAAACAAGCCCTTTCTGTCCCAGTGACACAACAGGGAGTATAGGCAGATTGTTTAACAGTACCATAGGCAACAATAAAAACAAAGCAATATAGCTAAAGTTTTAAGGTAACACTTCACCACTGGGGATGAGCTCAGGTGCGCTCGGATCCTGACCTGAGCTCACCTGAGCTAGCTCGTCAGGAAGCTGCCACTGCACACCACCAGTCATAAGCAGTGGAAGTCTTCTCCACCCTGTAGCTAAATGTATACACACCTCTAGTAGACATGCAGCTATGGGGCAGGGAATGCCTTGTCAACTTATGTTTGGTGTTCCGCAGTGACAGCTTCCTGGTAGGATACTTGAGGTGGGATTGGACTAGGATCCAAACACGCCTGAGCTCATCCCTATTCACCACTAGTACAATGCAATGTATTTGAAATAAGAACGGAATTGTGGGCTATGAATGAAAAAACAATCAAAGGGGCACGTATTCATTTTTTTTCAAAATTACACTAAGAACGGAAAAGAACTCCAAACTAATAATGTAAAATATGTGTTACAAGGTTTACAGCTGAATGTTGAACTGCAGTGTTCCATTTTTGTAACACATAACTAAAAGTAAATATGCGCTCAGAATATGGTTTTAACCACTTCCTTACTGTGCTATACTTGAAAGACAGCTACAGTACGGTTCTGTTGTTTCCGGAGAGCGTCCATGGATGTCCTCCCAGAACCACGCCCCTTGTGTGCCCCCTGGTGCATGCATCCAGAGCTCTCTGTGATCAGGTGTTTCTGAAGGAAATGGTAAAGGGCCAATCACAGTGGCTGTTTACCATGTGATCAGCTGTGTCCAATCATGGCTGATCACAGTGTAAACAGAATTGCCAGTTATCGGCATTCCTTTCCTCACATGCTGTCACAGCGTGGGTGAGTGACGCGGCAAGGAGATTCTGGTGAGGATCGGCAAGAGGTCGGGGCTTTTCGGCTCCTCTTGTCTCCGTCCGACGCTGCATTCGGCAAGCCGAGGTTCACCTCGGCTTGCCTCGGACTGAATCGGAAAAGTAGGATTTGTATAGCGGGGTTGGAACCTGGAGGAAAGGCGCTGGGTTATGGCCGAGCTTGGAGCCCACGGAGTTCGGGGAAGATCTCTGCCGGAACAGGAGCGGGCATAGTGTGTCCAGGGACCTCGGGGACCCGTGAGCTGCCGGATAAACAGTAAGGAGCTGAGGGGGGTGGCTCAGCAGAGATCCAGTAGGATAGACTGCCCCAGGAAAGTCCCAGGGGGGACCCGTTAAAGCCTTGTGGAGACCGTCTGGGTGGCGGAGGTACCCAGGGTAAGGGAAACAATACATCAGGAATCATATATTATCTGTGAATACAGGTGGAGGAAGGTGTAGGAAGGGAGAAAAACCAGAGTAATCCTGAAAATGGACGATTGAGGACGGTTAAGGACTATGGTAAAAGGAATAAAGAGAAAATTATATATTAAAGCACCATAATAGCCAAATATACTGGAGGTAAAGAATAAGAAATAAGGGCACTGCATATGGGACAACTTGCTAAAAAAATAGTATGGTATATTATATTTATATCGTGAAAAATATAATAAAGCCCTAAAATTTTTTAAGTATAAATGGACAAAATTTAATGCCGCGTACACACGGTCGGACTTTTCATCTACAAAAGTCTGATGGACACCGACGGGCCTAATCCGGCAGACAATCCGATCGTGTGTGGGCTTCCCCGGACTTTCAGCGGACTTTTCCAGCCACAAATCTGACGGACTTTAGATTTGAAACATGCTTCAAATCTTTACGTCGTAACTCCGCCGGACCCAGAAATCCGCTCGTCTGTATGCTAGTCCGACGGACAAAAACCCACGCTAGGGCAGCTATTGGCTACTGGCTATCAAATTCCTTATTTCAGGCTATGTTTCCACTAGTGCGTCCCCAAAGTCGCGCGATTTTGCCGCGATTTTTTACCGCGATTTTACCGCGACTTTTTACCGCGATTTGATTCAATGCCTGTATCTATGGACCTCAAGTCGCATCAAAGTGGGACCAAAGTAGTGCAGGGACTACTTTGAAGTCGCTGCGACTTGAAGTCGCACAGATATGAACGGTACTCATTGGAAATCATGGGAAACAATTTGTCATGCGACTTTTCAGTCCCAAGTCGCATGAAAAGTCGCACTAGTGGAAACAGAGCCTTAGTCCGGTGTACGTCATCACATACGAATCCGTCTGACTTTTGTGTGATCGTATGTAGGCAAGTCCGTTCGTTAGAAAGTCCGCCGCAAGTCCGCCAAAAGTCCGTCGAAAGTCTGTCGGACGGGCTGTCGGACTTATGTAGCCGAAAAGTCTGACCGTGTGTACGTGGCATTAGCGTACTAACAATATAAGGACCATAACGTACTAATTGTTATAGTGTATTTCTGAAATCTACCATCAATATTAAACCGTGGTCTGAGGAGTACTGGGAAGATGTTTGATAAATTAGAGAGAGCGATTGTTTTCCTTTTTTTTTTTTCCTTTTGCTGATATGGCATCCAAAAAAAAAAAAAAAACACCTCAATCTCAGCAGAGAGGAAATAATAATAAGAAAAAAAATATAAGTGTTACAAACACATGGGCACAATCAACCCAAACAATGTACATAAAAGATTATTTTCAACAAATGCAGTCCTCACAGACATCACGAATATCAAAAACATCACAAATATCACAAGGGCTACTGAATATAATACAATCATCTACTACTTTGGGAACCACAGAGGTGGAAGAGATAGATCAAATCAGAAATAGCTCACCAATTGAGGCGAATAGACTGCCAAAAGAGATGGAGGAAATAGAGAAAGAAAAATGGGATATGAAAGCCTATATTTGTTCCTTACCTACAAGGGAAGATATGGATCAATATGTGTATAGATTAGAAAACACGTATAAAAAAGAGCTACATGAGCTTAAAACATCTTACAAAATGCTCAAGAGAAAATAGAAACAATCGATGGGAGAATGGCGGCTATGGAATTAAAAATGTTACAAGCAGAGGAATAAATACAGGAACAAGATGCTTAAAACAGGCCATAAACGTCATAGACAACCAAGACGATTGAAATAGAAGAAATTATACCAGGATTAGAGGTCTGCCCGAAAATGTGAGCCAAAAAGAGTTAATACCAACACTACAAAATATATTTAACAAACTAATACAAAACCCTTCTACAGCGGAAATAATATTGGATCGAGCCCATAGAATATCGGGGCCTAATGCCACGTACACACGGTCGGACTTTTCGGCTACAAAAGTCCGACAGCCCGTCCGACAAACTTTCGACTGACTTTTGGCGGACTTGCGACGGACTTGCGGCTGACTTTCTAACGAACGGACTTGCCTACATACGATCACATAAAAGTACTACTGATTCGTACATGATGACGTACACCGGACTAAAATAAGGAAGTTGATAGCCAGTAGCCAATAGCTGCCCTAGCGTCGGTTTTTGTCCGTAGGACTAGCATACTGACGAGCGGATTTCTGGGTCCGGCGGAGTTACGACCTAAAGATTTGAAGCATGTTCCAAATCTAAGGTCCGTCAGATTTGTGGCTGGAAAAGTCCGCCGAAAGTCCGGGGAAGCCCACACACGATCGGATTGTCCGCCGGATTTGGTCCGTCAGCGTCCGTCGGACTTTTGTAGCTGAAAAGTCCGACCGTGTGTACGCGGCATAAGGCATCAGACCCCGCAAGACCAAGAGATGTAATATGGAGGATACATTATCATCAAATAAAAGAGAAGATTATGCTAGCTGCTCGACAGAATAAAAATATAGACTATGAAGGGATACAACTTACATTATTTCAGGACCTCTCCAAACATACACTAGATCTAAGAAGAGCAACTAAGCCCCTGTCAGAACTTATTCAAAAAAAGAATATACAATATAGATGGAAATATCCATTTCGGCTTCAAGTACAACATGAAGGGCTAGTTACATCATTTAGAGATTTGGAGGATGTACCTGAATTCTTAAAAATTCTCCAACTCCCAGAAGTAAAGCTACCACATTAGCCTAGATCATTTAAGAAATAATCAGGAGATATGGAAGAAATACAAAGAAGAAAAAGAAAGAAGAAAGAAAGGGAAAGGAGTGACTTTTGAAGATGGGAATGGGGGCAAGAGGGGCGAGGGGGGGGAGTAGGGGAGGGGGGTGGTGTAGGGAGCGGGGAGAGAGAGAAAAGGGAAAATAAATTTAGAGGGGAAGGGAAGACGAAGGGATATCACAGGGATATAAATTATAACACAATGATAACAAATAGCACATAAACACAGTAAATATAATAAACTTTATTTAATAACACATGCACGTAATATTCTAGTAAGAGACAGCGAAAGGGGAGTGGGGTGGGAGGAGGTGGGTAAATGGTACATAAATTTTAGTAGGGATGGGTAATAGGGGTGTTATTATGGTAATAAACGGATTGGGACACAAAACACATAAATTAACACTAATGAAATAATGAACTAAATAGGGAATGGAAAAAAGGGATTCCCTCCTCTCTCCCGGCCCTCCCCCCCTTTCTTTTTTTTTTTTTTTCCAACTGTCTTCTGGAAAAAAGGAGCCATACATCAAAAGGGGATTTTGGGACTTTATATGAAGCAGTCAGAATGCAGAGGTATAGATGAGAAAATGTATTTTATTTATTTATTTATTTTTAATAATGACATGGTATAAAATATTTTGCATATATATACACAACTGTAATTGCACAAAATATGGACATGATTATATCATATATCATAATGAATACATATCAATGGTGAAATTGATCAAATATTACACAATGGCATAGCCTGCAAACACCAGGTGACTTGCCCGACACTGCATCTGTGATCATATGATGTGAGAGGTTAGGCATGGTGAGTAGATTGTAACATCGGATGTAGCTTATAGCTCGACGCGTTTCGTGACTAACTATCACTCATCAGGAGCAGTTACATTGTGTTGCCTGTAGAAGATATAAATATAAGGTAAACCAACTCTGTATAGAGGAGGAAGGGAATCAGATAATTTATATTGACCATGGCTAGTTGACCAGGCACACTTACCGAGGCAGCATTGAATACGGCATGTGGCAGCCTGCATGAGATGCACGGGAGGCATAGATCTCGCCGCGGGGGCTGAGGTGGCATGCATATAGGGTTGCAGCACCATTCACACATCATTCACTCATCCATTCATTCACTCACTCTACCATAATTTTTTATTTTTTTTTCCTGTAATAAATTATCTTCCTCTTTCACATTTTTTGTCATAACACCAACACTTTTTTTTATTCTCAGATACCTCAACCGATGAGCCATATCACCTGCTCTCCCACATGGACACCTTTCATGCACCCATGCACCTCCCATGCCATCTGTTGCTGCAACCCTATATGCACGCCACCTCAGCCCCCACGGCGAGATCTATGCCTCCCTTGCATCTCATGCAGGCTGCCACATGCCGTATTCAATGCTGCCTCGGTAAGTGTGCCTGGTCAACTAGCCATGGTCAATATAAATTATCTGATTCCCTTCCTCCTCTATACAGAGTTGGTTTACCTTATATTTATATCTTCTACAGGCAACACAATGTAACTGCTCCTGATGAGTGATAGTTAGTCACGAAACGCGTCGAGCTATAAGCTACATCCGATGTTACAATCTACTCACCATGCCTAACCTCTCACATCATATGATCACAGATGCAGTGTCAGGCAAGTCACCTGGTGTTTGCAGGCTATGCCATTGTGTAATATTTGATCAATTTCACCATTGATATGTATTCATTATGTTATATGATATAATCATGTCCATATTTTGTGCAATTACAGTTGTATATATATGCAAAATATTTTATACCATGTCATTATTAAAAAAAAAAAAAAAAAAAAAAATTCTCATCTATACCTCTGCATTCTGACTGCTTCATATAAAGTCCCAAAATCCCTTTTTGATGTATTTAAAATAGGGATGGAGGCACCTACCCATGCCTCATATAAAGTCCCAAAACCCTCTTTTTTTCTACATGGAAAAAAGGAGCCTTTTTCTAAGTAGATGACATAAAGAGAAGAAAAAGGGAGAAAAAAGGGGAAAAAGAGAAAAAAACATGGTATACTAATGTGATAATGTTATAAGTAAAATATTAAGGGGACTATAAATAAGAAAGGAAAAAAGTAAAAGTAAAAAGTAAAACAGAAAATAAATAGATGTTGAAGATACCACAACGATGCTAGATGGGTGGTCACGTTCTCGGGGGAGGTGAAGAGGAGAAGTGCTTTTTTTTTTTTTTTTTCTCTCTTCTTCTCCATCCCTTGCCTTGGGAATGGAAAAAAAATTAAACCAAGATAAAAGTTAAAAGAAAGAAATAGAATAATTATTGCTCACAGTAAGAAAAAGAAATGACAAATAAAATAATGGCGTGCAGCATATCAGGAGGCAGCAGACTTAGACTGCCCCTATTAGGGACCTTACTTAAATAATAAGAAAGACTTGAGATAAGTCACATAGTTTAGGTGTGAGAGTAATAGTAGTGACTGTAGTTAGATTGGTGTGATTGTAGTTGTATATAATTTTTTTTTCTTTTGTTTCTCAATGAAATTTTGTTCCTATAATGCAAGAGGCCTTAACTCTTCCTCTAAAAGAGCACAAATTTTATATTCATTTCACAAACAGAAAATTGATATAATTTTGTTTCAAGAAACACATTTTCGTTCAGATCCTATTCCTAAAATATATAGTAGAAATTATCCAACATGGATCCATGACTCATTCCCATACTAAGTCACAAGGAGTGTCTATTGCAATCCACAGAGACCTACCTCATCAAATACTGCAAGCATGGAAAGGTGGAGATGGTAGGTCCTTAAAGCGGGGTTCCACTCTAATTTTTAACTTAATCTTACCCCCTTCAGTTAATTGCATAGATGTTCAAATGCGTCACGAAATTTTTTTTTATCGCTGTAGTTACCTTTATATTGTACTTTATTGTGGCACTTTCTGTCTCTCCTCCCATGGGAGTAGGCGTTTTTATTGCCTTTCCCCGGTGCCGCACTGTCTCCTGGGAGCTTAGTGTCAGGCTTCCCAAGATTCAGTGCGGAAACAATGATCATGCGTGTGAACAAGCTGTGAATGAACAGCATTCACCGCATCCAGGAAATCAATGCTTGTTAGCTTCACATGCCCACAAGCAAGATGGAAACAGCCAGCATCACATTTTTTAAGTTATTCTTCAGTACGAAAACAGACAGAGGCGGAAATATTACACCCAAACTGTGAGTATTATTTTGGGGTTAGCAAAGTGTCTCAATGACCTAAAAAAAAAAAAATTGGTCGCCGGACTCCCGCTTTAATATTGAGGATCTTGTTATGTGGAAAGATGTTTACAATTAACTTTTTACCTACCAAATTATGATCAAATTAAAAGTGGAAAAAAGGCCTTTGTGGATGCAATAGATAGAGTACTAGTAATGGGAGGAGATTTCAATTTTATAATGAATCCAAAAATAGAAACAACAGCAACTCATTCATATAGGAGTAATAAACAACTGAAATAATTTAAACAACTATTGGAAAAGTATCAAATGGTAGATATTTAGAGAGTGCAACATCAATTGGAAAAAATGACTCATATTATTCCAATATACATAATACATTTCACAGAATAGACTATTTTTTTATCGATCAAACAGGGTTAATGATGACTCCAAATACTTATATTGGAAATTTTCTTTGGTCTGACCATGCCCCAGTATATATGGAACTAAAGATAATTGAATATAGGAAACCATTAAGGACATCAAGATTAAATGATAACCTGTTGGAGGATAAAAAATGCGAAGAAGATATTCGACAGGCAATAGAAGAATTTTTGCAGATACATGAGCTAGACGAAAGAGCAATCCCTATACAATAGGAAACATTAAACGGGACTGTTCATCAAACACGGAGCTAGATTAGAAAAAGAAAAAGAGAACAAAACAATACAATTAATGGGAGAAATCTCAGGATTGGAAAAACTACATAAACAAAATTGTAAACCAATGGATAAAATAAGGTTAAATGACAAACGTATTGAATTACAAAAGTTATTTGATGAACAGTCCTTACGATTAAGGGATAAAAATAGAGCCAGGTCATATAAACATGGGAATAAGACCGGAAAAATGTTAGCTAGAACTTTAAAACAACAACAAGCCACAACCTTCATAGTAAAAATCTTAAACACTTCTGGAGAAAAAACATATGATCCTAAAGAAATCTCCAATACATTTTACAAATATTATTCTAGTTTATATAATATAAAAGCACAACAATTAAATAAGGAAGGGGAAAATAAAAATATAGAAGAAATACGTCAATATATTAAAGATACAGCATTACCTACCCTATCTAAAGAAGTAACGGAAGACTTAGAAAAAGAAATAACAATAGAAGAAATACAACAAGCTATATCAGCACTCGTCCTCTGTAAAAGCCTAGGCCCGGACGGATATACTCCCAGGTTTTATAAAAATTTCAAGAGATAATTATACCTATTCTAAAAAAACCATATAATTCCATATCGGCATCGCAAACTTTTACATCACAAGGCATGAAAGCGTTTATCTCGCTTATCCCTGAGCCAGAAAAAGGCCACACATTGTGTGGTAATTACCGGACAATCTCTCTTACAAATATAGACATACGCCTATATATATAAGATTAGTGCTAAAAGGTTGGCAGGTATTTTACCTAAACATATCAGTTTATATCAAACTGGCTTTACATTGGGGAGAGAAACCAGAGATAATATAATTAAAACATGTACATTAGTAGAATACGCTCAGAGGACCTCGATCCCAGTGTGTCTGCTGTTGATAGACGCTGAAAAAGAATTTGACATGGTGGGATGGCGGTTTTTGGAAGAAACCTTAATATAACTTGGGATTGGACCGAAGATGCTTAGTAAAACAATGGCACTATATTCCAATCCCAGGCTAAAAATACGAACAAATGGAATGCTTTCTGAATATATAGAAGTAACAAATGGCACCCGACAAGGCTGTCCCTTGTCCACGTTGTTATACGTGTTAGTAATGGAACATCTTACCACAGCAATACAGAAGAATGAAGATATTCAAGGGATAAAGGTTAAAAGAAAGGAATATAAAATGGCAGTATATGTGGATGATTTGTTAATATATGTCACCAATCCAATTGTTACAATACCAAACCTCATACAGGAATTTAAAAAATTTGGGAGAGTAAGTAACTTTAAAGTTAATTACGACAAATCAGAAGTGTTAAACGTATCTTTAACAGATAAGGTGCAAGAACGTCTTCAAAAGGACTTTCCCTTTAAATGGCAAAAAGTATCAATAAAATATTTAGGGGTATTTATCCCAAGGGATTTGACTCATTTACAGGAATTAAATCATTCTGTGATAATTGGTAAAACCATAAAAGCACTTCAAAGATACGATAAGATAATTCTTTCTTGGATTGGAAGGATTAATGTAGTAAAAATTAACATATTGCCTAAATTAATATACGTATTTCAAGCTATACCTATAACCCTTCCAAAAAAAATGAATAACACAACTATGTAAAGCTATAGGAAGTTTTATATGGAATCAAAAAACACCAAGAATAAAAAGAGAAATCTTAATCAGAATAAAAAAAGATGGAGGTTTGGCGCTGCCCGATTTTGCAATATATTCACAGGCTGCAGTATTGATAAGGATAATAGGCTGGTATCATAATGCAGAAAATAAACAATGGATAACTTTAAACCTCAATTTCAACCCGGAAAAAAAGACTTAACGATTTTTATGTTAGCAACTTTAAAAATATGGGATACAGTATTGATAAAGGGGGGACTCGCCACAATGAATGGGCCAATGACTCCACTGTTCTCCAACCCGGAATTTCCACCAGCAGTAACAGCATTCAATTTTATTAAATGGAACAGGTTGGAGAGCACAAGATTAGCTCAGACCCTAAAAGAAGGTAAACTTCCAAAATTGCATGAATTAGGGTCTGAACATAATAATAAATGGATACAATATTACCAATTAAATACATATATTGAATTTTTGACACAGCAGTCCAGGATTGGTAGACCATTAACTAAATTCGAACAATTATTAATAGAAGAACGAAAACCAACCCATAAACTATAAAAATTTATAAACTTCTACTTCCTGCAGGACCCCTTAATGAAATAGCAAATATTAGAAAATGGGAAAGTGAAATAGAGAGTCCGATATCACTAGTAGAATGGGATAAAGCATTACAAAATGTATTGGGATGGGATGTAGTACAAAATGTACTAAAAATAAGTAAACTAGGGATGAATGGTAGGGATGAATGGTGGGGAAGAATGGAGTATGGACATGGTAAAGAAATATATGTCAGATGGTTTAATTTAGAACAGGTTATTAGAAATTAGGATGTAAAGATGATATTTTAAGGAGCGGATGCTATATAATAATATAATGTTCAACTTGATGATGAAATATATTTATATGCATTTGTATAATTGTTTTAAAATTAATAAAGTAAGATTGAAAACAAATTTAACACACCTGCTCCCCATTCAGACCTGAGACCTTGTAACACTAATGACTTACATGACACCGGGGAGGGAAAATGGCTAATTGAGCCCAATTTGGACATTTTTACTTAGGGGGGTGTACTCACTTTTGTTGCCAGCGGTTTAGACTTTAATGGCTGAGTTATTTTGAGGGGACAGCAAATTTACACTTTTATACAAAATGTACACTCACTACTTTACATTGTAACAAAGTGTCATCTCTTCAGTGTTGTCACATAAAAATATATAATAAAATATTGACAAAAATGTGAGGGGTGTACTCACTTTTGTGAGATACTGTTATATATATCCTTTCGTCTGTTAAATATAACAATGAAAACTTTGCTACACAGCACTTGTTTTATAAGTGCAAAAAATACCTGTTGATCTTTTCAGAAATTCGGAGCTGTCCTGTGTCCTGTACTTTTTGCTTATTTAATCCCCTCCAATTCTTATCTTGGGCTACAAGTCAATAAGTCCTTATGCTGGTGATAAGAAGACAGTGGGAGTGTTATGTCGCACCCTGGCAGGCATGGAACCCTAGTAGTCCCGATTTATTTTGCTGCAAACTGACACCAGGCCACAGCCCTAAGGATCATCAAAGGGAATAACTGGAATGGAGAGCTTATGGTGCAGAGACTGTTCACAGGGCTGCAGATGAGAGAGTAATTAGGTTCAGGGAAGGGTTGAGGCAGGTGGCGGGCATGAGAATAGTCAGGTCCAAGCAGAGGTCTAGGTAAGCAGCAAGCATGACAGTAGTCAAGTCCAAACAGAGGTCAAGGCAACCAGCAAGCAAGAGAGTCATCAGGTCCAAGCAGAGGTCCAGGCAAACAGAAAGCAAGAGAGTAGCGAGGTCAGTCTGGGTCAAAAACAAACAGACAACTGGCCAGCAAGTGTTATAGCTCTTTAGCTCTCAGGTAGCTGTCAATAACACACAGCAGCAGCCACTTAAAATGCTAGTGCATAAATATGCTTACTGGTTAGAGGATACACCCAGCTTCCTTACCTTGGAACTCTGGAATCCCTGGCAAGGTTTAGAGTGTACCATTGGATGATCTGGCAGCAATTTAGCGTGTGACCTAGCAGAAATTTAGAGTGCATCATTGGAAGACCTGGCAGGGACGTAGCATGTACCATTGGCAGACCTGACAGAGCGTGTACTATTGGCAGACCTGACAGAGCGTGTACCATTGGAAGACCTGGCAGTATTTAAGTGTGTGCCATTTGAAGACCTGGCAGGGATTTAATGCGTACCATTGGAAGACCTAGCAGGGATTTAGAGCGTACCATTGGAAGGTCTGGCAGGGATTTAGTGAGTACCATGGGAAGTCCTGGCAGGAATTCTGAGAGTAGGAGTTCTGGAATACGGGACAGGCAGAGTACCTTAACAGGCAGTGGTTTAGTATTTTATCAAAAGACAATAAGCTGTGTGTTGTCAGTAGAAATTTAGGAGATAAGTGCATTTCTGACAGATCAGCAGGTATTTTCCTGTACTTGTTGGGTCTTTAATAGTATAAAAAATTAGATGTATTGCATATTTTTTTTCATTTTTTCTTCACTTACATTTCAATGGCAGCTTCCTATCAAATTACTCTTCTCTTTTAGATACAGGTGGAGACCACCATGGGCAAGTGAACATCCTCTACACGGTCATAGGGTTATTGATCTGTGTTATAATTGTGCTGCTGGCTGTGCTCATGAAATACTGCCACACAGGTGGGTCATATTTTGGTTTATATGACAGACACTTGCAGGTGCACACACACTGGGCTCAGTTGAACTGAACTATGTGAGTTCGCCAATGGTCTACACTCATACTGGGCCATAAGCAAGTGTTTCTGGGAACACTTACATCAACACGTCTGCCAACCAGTGATTCCTCCTTTTTTTCTCAGTGATCTATGGAGAGTTCTGTTCTCAGGCATAGTTTGCGGTCACATTAAAGCAAACTGTACCAATCATAAGTGAACAATACCTGGGACCACCTCTTCCAAGTGGTCTCGGACATGGTACACTTAATCGATCACGGGCAAGGTTCTGAACACTCACAATAGACAAACAAACCAAACCAAGAGGGTGAACCTTGTGTCCACAGAACAGAAAATGAAGGAAGAACCTCAATTGGAACATAAATGGACAAATTGGAACAAAAACATGGCAGGGTTTTTTAAACTATATTATACTATATCCAATATGAAAATAAAGTTTTTGGCTTTAGATTTAATGGTCCTTTCCTCACTTGCAGTTTTAAGGGCTATTTCGATTCCAGTTAGAATGCTGGACCTTTTAGAAGAATGAGCACACACCTTCTAAAAATGAGAGAAGAAAAAGCTGCAGATTGCATTATGAATCCAAAACAACATGTATAAAGTTAATTAAGAATTCGTATCTCCACAAAGTGGCACTGTGGATACGATACTAGGTTAAAATTTGCCACGTCCCAATATTTTGAATAGGAGAGTTTTGTGATTTTCAGATGATGGACTTTTTAGGCATAACACAGTCTTATAAAAAAATAATATTTATTACAGATTTGAAATCAAAACAATTACATAAGTTCCTCATATAATTCATTCAAAAATAGCCTATGAGCACAGATAACACACCGCCTATACACAATATAGTCAAAAACCTCAAAGGACCGAACTGATCACTCTTGAAGGTTATAAAGTTTGACGAGGTAGCGTGTGATAAAGTGCTCAACTCTGCTCTACATTTTGCGCTTAAGGAAATGTTTCTTCAGGAGCTATGGCGAATTATTCAATCATAAAGAAAGAGAAGAAAAAGATGAGGCAGAAAGTGATATTCTCAATGATGATAAAGATTCACAGTGATTCAAAGGAGCATGGGAAGATAGTGCTTCGGGAACCATATGAAATTTAATCTAAAGGATCATTCTATGTCACTATCAATAACTAGAAGGTAATCTTTTAGATAGAAAATGTTGCATAGGACCGCTATTAAGATGCTGGTTTATTCAGTGTGGGGAATCCTCCCATTGTATATGTGCCTAGTAGCTCATAAATACCGGTCACTTGTGCACTAAATTCCTGGCAGGGTCTCCTCCTATAACACCACCGCACACATAGCAAGGGCCAGGAATTTAGTGCACAAGGGACCAGTATTTATGAGCTACTAGGCACGTATACAATGGGAGGATTCCCTACACTGAATAAACCAGCATCTTAATAGCAGTCCTATGCAACATTTTCTATCTAAAAGATTACCTTCTAGTTGTTGATAGTGGCATAGAATGACCCCTTAGATTAAATTATATATGGTTCCCGAAGCACTATCTTCCTAAGCTCCTTTGAATCATTGTGAATTTTTAGCATCATTGAGAATATCACTTTCTGCCTCATCTTTTTCTTACCTATGATTGAATAATTCGCCATAGCTCCTGAAGAAACATTTCCTTTACGTGCAACATGTAGAGCAGAGTTGAGCACTTTATCACACACTACCTCGTCAAGCTTTATAACCTTCAAGAGTGATCAGTTCGGTCCTTTGAGGTTTTTGACTATATTGTGTATAGTCGGTGTGTTATCCGTGCTCATAGGCTATTTTTTGTGAATGAATTATATGAGGAACTTATGTAATTATTTTGATTTTAAATCTGTAATAAATATTAATTTTTTATAAGACTGTGCTATGCCTAAAAAGTCCATCCTCCAAAACAGCATGGTTTTTTCCATTCCATACTACTCCAGTTTGTATTTGTTGTATCAAGTTCAACCAGGGGCGGACTGACCATTGAGCGATTAGGGCACTGCCCGAGGGCCCTGGGCCACTAGGGGGCCCCATCAGGGTTGCCAGCCTCAGTAAAACCAGGGACAGTATGTATAAATCTGTGGTTTTTTTACATCTGTCTGTGTATATTGTGTGTACATGTATGTGTATACTGTGTGATTGTATACTGTGTGTGTGTATACTGTGTGGCCCCATAATCTCTGATTGCCTGGGGGCCCGAAAATCTCCTATTGCCCGGGGGCCCCATAATCTCCTATTGCCCGGGGGCCCCATGAGTTATCAGTCCGCCCCTGAGTTCAACATTAAAAAAAAAAAAAGTTTAATTGATTCAAAATTAATAACTTTTTCTACTCCTTTATAGGTCCCCCTACAAGTCAGAAAAGAGTAAGTATATTGCACACATTGTTTAAATGTAAAAAAAAAGATATTGGAGTATTTTGTAAATGCAGCTTACCTCTGTGTGGTTGCTAGTTGCAGACTGAATCAGGAGAGAGGCCAGTATTTTTTTTTTCCGTGTGCTATCTGTCTGATACTGGGAGAATCATACAATTAAGTGATTCACGAAAACTTTCTGAACGGTATGATTCTCTGAAGACACTAATAATCTCCATGTACTGTATGTATTCTGGTGAATAAAAAAGTTTGCAATTGGCCAAGGTGCAAATGCGTTCCTCATTGCTAATTCAAGTTTTTTAAAGGGTTGAATACCTACAAAATCAAGCTTTTTAAATGGTTGCATACCTCCATCCTGTCCTGTTGTCAGGATGGGCCAGTCATTGGACACTCGCCTCCAGCATTACATGAGCCAGTGCTGTACTTGTTCAGAGCTCCATGCATGCAGTGCACTCTCTTTCCTGATACAGCCACTGAGTTTAGCAGTTGCAACAGGAGAGAGTGCATTGCATATGTGAATGCCTTGAACAAGGACAGCACTAGCTCCTGTGATGCTGGAGGCGAGTGTCTAATGGCTGGCTGGTATTGGCAACAGGAGAGGACAGAGCTATGCATGGTATTGAGTTTCCCAGGCAGGCTATGGGAAATGGGGGCAAATGGCCCACAGGTATGGCAGATACATTAATAAAGATTTTTAAAAACTGCTTAGGATTTTCTTTTTTTTTTACAAAGGTTAACCAACCCTATAATACAAAATGAAGTGAAGATACTGTATGTGGTGAGCATAACCCCCTACTAGTAGATGCATAGTTAGTCAGGTTAAAGAAGACACGAGTCCAGTGAGTTCAACCAATGGAAAAATAATTACAGGAATTAAAAATGTGCATCCACAGAGTCTTAAACCCACAGTTGATCCAGAGAAAGTTATAAAGCTTTGTACATAGTAGGTGAGTAGGGATGAGCCGAAACCCCCCCCCCCGGTTCGGTTCGCACCAGAACCTGCGAACGGACCGAAAATTTGCACGAATGTTAGAACCCCATTGACATCTATGGGACTCGAACATTCGAAATCAAAAGTGCTCATTTTAAATGCTAATTTGCATGGTATTGTCGTAAAAAGCTTTTGGGGACCCGGGTCCTGCTCCAGGGGACATGTATCAATGCAAAAAAAACTTTTAAAAACGGACGTTTTTTCGGGAGCAGTGATTTTAATGATGATTAAAGTAAAAAAAAAAAAAAGTGAAATATTCCTTTAACCACTTGCCGACCGCCTAACGACTATATACCAACAGAAAGATCCTAGTGTTGAAGTACCTAGTATACAGGGTGACTCTGTAGGTACTTTAAATATTATTTGTGCCAACGTCCCCGACAATATGTAGAAGGCATCAAGGGGCTAAATAGTGGGACTTTGAGGGCACAACCATAATAGACTACAAAAAGTATAAAAAACTTAATTTTTATTAATATCATACAAAAACACAAAGAATAGACATGAAAGTTTAAAAACACATCTGATATAGGCATACAACTCAGTTACATACACCATAATGAATCCTATCCTGCAGTCTCCTAGATAATTCTCTATAGCTATGTATAGACAGTGTAACCAATAATTACGGGTAGAAGAAAGGGTACACTTCCCCCGCAAAGTTGAGTTTAAGAGAGTACTGCAGGTCTGGTGTTCCAAGGTGGTGTAGTCTCTAATTGCTCTACATGTTTCACGTTGACAAGGAACGCTTCTTCAGGAGCTAGAGGTTCAATTGGATATGAAAAAAAGGAGAATGCTCACAATAGTGAATTTAATCAATGCATCGCTGAACAGCGGTCAAAGGTAAATATATATATCTGAGAGGAGGTCGGATAGACAGCAAACAAGGAGCCGAAGCCTCCCAAATGTATATCACATCCGATGATTATAGGTAAGCAGGTTAGCTTGTATGGGCTGCAGTTCCCACAGTAACAACACAAGGGTCTGGGGGTGCTCCGTCCTCCTAGATTGTCTAGGAGCCCACCCAAGTGCAGTATCGATCGATCACTGTCACTTACAAAACACTAAACGCATAACTGCAGCGTTCGCAGAGTCAGGCCTGATCCCTGCGATCGCTAACAGTTTTTTTGGTAGCGTTTTGGTGAACTGGCAAGCACCAGCGCCCTAGTACACCCCGGTCGTAGTCAAACCAGTACTGCAGTAACACTTGGTGACGTGGTGAGTCCCATAAGTGCAGTTCAAGCTGGTGAGGTGGCAAGCACAAGTAGTGTCCCACTGCCACCAAAAAGACAAACACAGGCCCGTCGTGCCCATAATGCCGTTCCTGCTGCATTCGCCAACCCTAATTGGGAACCCACCACTTCTGCAGCACCCGTACTTCCCCCATTCACATCCCCAACCAAATGCAGTCGGCTGCATTTTCTTTATGTCCTCCCGAGTACCCCTACCCAACGAACCCCCTAAAAAAAGATGTTGTGTCTGCAGCAAGCGCGGATATAGGCGTGAAACCCGCTATTATTGTCCCTCCTGTCCTGACAATCCTGGTCTTTGCATTGGTGAATGATTTGAACGCTACCATACACTAGTTGAGTATTAGCGTAGGGTACAGCATTGCACAGACTAGGCACACTTTCACAGGGTCTCCCAAGATGCCATCGCATTTTGAGAGACCCGAACCTGGAACCGGTTACAGTTATAAAAGTTACAGTTACAAAAAAAAGTGTAAAAAAAAAAAAAAAAACCACAAACAAAAATATAAAATAAAAAAAAATAGTTGTCGTTTTATTGTTCTCTCTCTCTCTATTCTCTCTATTGTTCTGCTCTTTTTTACTGTATTATATTCTGCAATGTTTTATTGTTATTATGTTTTATCATGTTTGCTTTTCGGGTATGCAATTTTTTATACTTTACCGTTTACTGTGCTTTATTGTTAACCATTTTTTTGTCTTCAGGTACGCCATTC
Organism: Aquarana catesbeiana; assembly: GCF_042186555.1. Lineage (NCBI taxonomy): Eukaryota > Metazoa > Chordata > Amphibia > Anura > Ranidae > Aquarana > Aquarana catesbeiana. Next base: position 51,043,157 of record NC_133332.1, on the reverse strand, counting down.
ACGACTTTGAGTGGTTATACCAGAATGATGCCTGCAGGTTTAGGTATCATCTTGGTATCATTCTTTTCAGCCAGCGGTCGGCTTTCATGTAAAAGCAATCCTAGTGGCTAATTAGCCTCTAGACTGCTTTTACAAGCAGTGGGAGGGAATGCCCCCCCCACCGTCTTCCGTGTTTTTCTCTGGCTTTCCTGTCTCAACAGGGAACCTGAGAATGCAGCCGGTGATTCAGCCAGCTGACCATAGAGCTGATCAGAGACCAGAGTGGCTCCAAACATCTCTATGGCCTAAGAAACTGGAAGCTACGAGCATTTTATGACTTAGATTTCGCCGGATGTAAACAGCGCCATTGGGAAATTGGGAAAGCATTTTATCACACCGATCTTGGTGTGGTCAGATGCTTTGAGGGCAGAGGAGAGATCTAGGGTCTAATAGACCCCAATTTTTTCAAAAAAGAGTACCTGTCACTACCTATTGCTATCATAGGGGATATTTACATTCCCTGAGATAACAATAAAAATGATTTAAAAAAAAAAATGAAAGGAACAGTTTAAAAATAAGATAAAAAAGCGAAAAAATAATAAAGAAAAAAAAAAAAGCAGCACCCCTATCCCCTCTGCTCTCGCGCTAAGGCGAACGCAAGCGTCGGTCTGGCGTCAAATGTAAACAGCAATTGCACCATACATGTGAGGTATCACCGCGAAGGTCAGATCGAGGGCAGTAATTTTAGCAGTAGACCTCCTCTGTAAATCTAAAGTGGTAACCTGTAAAGGCTTTTAAAGGCTTTTAAAAATGTATTTAGTTTGTCGCCACTGCACGTTTGTGCGCAATTTTAAAGCATGTCATGTTTGGTATCCATGTACTCGGCCTAAGATCATCTTTTTTATTTTATTAAACATTTGGGCAATATAGTGTGTTTTAGTGCATTAAAATTTAAAAAAGTGTGTTTTTTCCCCAAAAAATGCGTTTGAAAAATCGCTGCGCAAATACTGTGTGAAAAAAAAAATGAAACACCCACCATTTTAATCTGTAGGGCATTTGCTTTAAAAAAATATATAATGTGTGGGGTTTCAAAGTAATTTTCTTGCAAAAAAAAATAATTTTTTCATGTAATCAAAAAGTGTCAGAAAGGGCTTTGTCTTCAAGTGGTTAGAAGAGTGGGTGATGTGTGACATAAGCTTCTAAATGTTGTGCATAAAATGCCAGGACAGTTCAAAACCCCCCCCAAATGACCCCATTTTGGAAAGTAGACACCCCAAGCTATTTGCTGAGAGGCATGTCGAGTGCATGGAATATTTTATATTGTGACACAAGTTGCGGGAAAGAGACAATTTTTTTTTTTGCACAAAGTTGTCACTAAATGATATATTGCTCAAACATGCCATGGGAATATGTGAAATTACACTCCAAAATACATTCTGTTGTTTCTCCTGAGTATGGGGATACCACATGTGTGGGACTTTTTGGGAGCCTAGCCGCGCACGGGACCCCGAAAACCAAGCACCGCCTTTAGGCTTTCTAAGGGCGTAAATTTTTGATTTCACTCTTCACAGCCTATCACAGTTTCGGAGGCCATGGAATGCCCAGGTGGCAAAAACCCCCCCAAATGACCCCATTTTGGAAAGTAGACACCCCAAGCTATTTGCTGAGTGGTATAGTGAGTATTTTGTAGACCTCACTTTTTGTCACAAAGTTTTGAAAATTGAAAAAAGAAAAAAAAAATTTTTCTTGTCTTTCTTCATTTTCAAAAACAAATGAGAGCTGCAAAAAAGGACACAAATTTTGTTTGGGTACAGCATTGCATGGCCGCGCAATTAGCAGTTAAAGCGACACAGTGCCAAATTGTAAAAAGTGCTCTGGTCAGGAAGGGGGTAAATCCTTCCGCGGCTGAAGTGGTTAAATATCGTACCTGGGGGATGTCTATAGTATGCCTGTAAAGTGGCGCATGTTTCCCGTGCTTAGAACAGTCCCTGTACAAAATGTCATTTTTAAAGGAAAAAAAGTAATTTAAAACTGCTTGCGGCTTTAATGTAATGTCGGGTCCTGGCGATATGGATGAAAATCAGTGAGACAAACGGCATGGGTACCCCCCAGTCCATTACCAGGCCCCTTGGGTCTTGTATGGATATTAAGGGGAACCCCGCACCCAAATTAAAAAAGGAAACAGCAAGTATACAGGCTCTGTACTCTGAACAGCAGTATACAGGCAGTGCAAACAAGACAGGGACTGTAGGTTTGTTGTTAAGTAGAATCTGTTTGTAATTTTGAACTGGTACATTTTGTAACGTGTTTAGCTCCAGCCAAAAAATCTATTTTAAGCTTTTTGGAAAACATAGGGAAGGGTTATCACCCCTGTGACATTTGTTTTGCTGTCTGTGCAACTCTTCAGAAGATTTCACCTCACTTTTTGTCCCAATGACAAATGTTTTTTGAAAATTTGGGGTTTTTTGTGAAACAAAGGTTGGTGATAAAGCATCAGTGGAAAGGAGAAATGTTTTTCCCATATTAACTCTTACAGGAGAGAATTTACCTTCCTAGGGGTAGATTTCATCTTACTTCCTGTTGTCTCCTTCCGTTTGCAAGTAGGAGTCGTTTGTAACTTGGATGTTTGAAAGTAGGTGCCTGCCCTATATACTCAGCAGAAATTTGGGCCTTAGGTGTTGTTGTGGCCACAACACTGTAAGCCCTCACAGGGCCCTGCTGTGAAATATTAGATCAAGAATTGTAAATACATGCCCCTGTTGAACAGGGGCTGAAAAATTGGGCCTTAGGTACTGGCGCTGGTGCCACAACACTGGAACCCCTTACAGATGCTCTAGTTGAAACGCAGGAAGGAGCCCTGGTGCAAAGTATTGCATCAAAAATTGTAATTACACGCCCCTGTTAAACAGGGGCTGAAAAATTGGGCCTTAGGCACTGGTGCTGGTGCCACAACACTGCAACACCTCACAGATACTCTAGTTGGAAGGCAGGAACAAGCCCTGCTGCAAAGTATTGCATCAAAAATTGTAATTACATGCCCCTGTTAAACAGGGGCTGAAAAATTGGGCCTTAGGCACTGGTGGCGGTGCCCAGAACCAAAAATGTTCTTACAAGCTATCAGCGTGATCATTGAGGAGGAAGAGGATAATTACTCAGGATAGTCACTCAGCATCAGCATAGGCAGTCTTTGAAGGGATCTGAGATTTCAGAAAAAATTATTCGGTTACATCAGCATCAGGTGCTTGGTAGCTGGTGGTGATCCAAGATTGATTCATTTTTATGAAGGTCAATCGATTGACCGAGTCGGTGGACAGACGCACCCTGTGATCGGTTACAAAGCCTCCAGCAGCACTGAATGTGCGTTCCGAAAGAACGCTGGATGCAGGACAGGCCAATAGCTCAATTGCATACTGTGCCAGCTCTGGCCAGTGATCCATCCTCAAGACCCAGTAACTCAGAGGATTTTCGGTCGGAAAGGTGTCCAAGTCAGATCTTGCCCCTAGGTATTCCTGCACCATGTAAAACAGACGCTGGCGATGGTTGCTGGAACCGATCATACCTTGGGGCTGCGGACTAAAAAATTGTCTGAACGCATCGGTCAGACGGCCACCTTCTCCACCGCTCCTTTGACTGACCAAAGCTTCAGCAACACGTTGTCCAGAAACAGGAGTTTGTAACCTCCCAGTCTCTGGGAACGCGTTGCACAGACCCTCGACCCACGATTCCCTCGTGCAGACTGAAGAGAAGAAGAAATTCAATACCTTCGCCATCTCTCCATCCTTTGTAACCAGATGACCTTCCTCATTCTTTATGGGGCCAATATGGTCTGTCCTCCCTTTTTTACTGTTTACATACTTAAAGAATTTCTTAGGATTTTTTTTGTTTTCCTCCGCTATGCGTCTTTCGTGTTCCATCTTAGCCGCCTTAATTGCACCCTTACATTTCTTGTTGAATTCCTTATAAAGTCTGAATGCTGATGATGATCCCTCAACCTTGTATTTTTGAAGGCCTTCTCCTTTGTTTTTATATGCATTTTTACATTGGAGTTAATCAATCCAGGACTTTTGTTCGCTCTTTTAAATTTATTACCCAATGGGATGCATTGTCTAATGCCCTTATTTAATATGCTCTTAAAGCAAACCCATCTCTCCTCCGTGTGCTTTGTTCCTAAGATTTTATCTCAATTTATGCCTTCTAGCAAGGTTCATAGTTTAGGGAAGTTGGCTCTTGAAATTCGGTGTCTTTGTATTCCCCTTATGTTTCCTATTTGTGTGATTTATACAAAAGCCAATTGACCTGCGATCACTGTTTCCTAAATTGCCCCGTATTTCCACATCCATGATCAGGTCTGTATTGTTGGTAATCAGTAGATCCAGTAACGCTTTATTTCTAGTTGATGCGTTTACCATCTGAACCATGTAATTGTCCTGCAAGACATTTATGAACCGGCGAGCCTTAACCACTTCCCTACCCGCCCATAGTCATATGACGTCCACAGATGGGATCTCCCATCCTGGGTGGACGTCATATGACGTCCTGGGATTCCTGGGCGTCTAGGGGGCGCGCGCGCGCCGCCGTGAGCGCGCGCGCGCGCCCGCCGCGTTCCTCAGGTCCCGGTGCGTGTGCCCGGCGGCCGCGATGTCCGCCGGGCACCCGCGATTGCCCGTTAACCGGGCCGGCATGTGGATCTGTGTGTGTAAACAGCCTGTCAGCTCTGTCAGCTGTCAGCTCTGTCAGCCCTGTCAGCTCTGAGGAGAGCGATCTGTGTTCCCAGAACGGAGGAACACTGATCGGTCTCCTCCCCTAGTGCGTCCCCTCCCCCTTCAGTTAGTAATCACTCCCTAGGAAACACATTAACCCCTCCCCGCCCCCTAGTGGTTAACCCCTTCACTGCCTGTCACATTTACACAGTAATCAATGCAATTTTATAGCATTGATCGCTGTATAAATGTGATTGGTCCCCAAAAATGTGTCAAAAGTGTCCGATGTGTCCGCCATAATGTCGCAGTCACCAAAAAAAATCGCGATCGCCGCAAAAAAAATAAAAACATTTTTTTTTTTTTAAAATGCCATAAATCTATCCCATATTTTGTAGACGCTATAACTTTTGCGCAAACCAATCAATATACGCTTATTGCGATTTTTTTAACAAAAATATGTAGAAGAAAACGTATCGGCCAAAACTGAGGAAAAAATGTGTTTTTAAAAAAAAAAATTGGGATATTTATTATAGAAAAAAGTAAAAAATATTGTGTTCTTTTCAAAATTGTCGCTCTTCTTTTGTTTATAGCGCAAAAAATAAAAACCGCAGAGGCGATGAAATACCACCAAAAAAAAGCTCTATTTGTGGTGAAAAAAGGACGTCAATTTTTTTTGGGTACAACGTCGCACGACCGCGCAATTGACGTTTAAAGTGCGACAGCGCTGAAAACTAAAAATTGGCCTGGGAAGGAAGGGGGTGAAATTGCCCTGTATTGAACCGGTTAAACAAATGTGTGGTTCCCTCCGCCCAGTCTATGTCTGGTTAATTAAAATCCCCCATTATGATAACTCTTTCCATCCTTGCTGCTAATCCAAATTGCGATAGGAGATCTATCTCCCCCTCCTCCCTCAGGTTTAGGGGCCTATAGCATACTCCCAGTATTATTTTCTCCTTAGCTTCATCCCTTTGGAGCTCTCCCCATAAAGATTCCACCTCCTCCCTAGCTCCCTTAGTGATGTAATTTCTCTCATTCACTTATACATTATTCTTGATATATAGGCATACCCCTCCCTCTTTTTTTACCTTTCTATCCCTGTGATAAAGGGTATACCCTTGAATGGTTGCCAGCCAATCATGAGAGGTGTTGAACCAGGTCTCCGAAATTCCCACAAAATCCAAATCCTCCTCGTACAACAGTATCTCTAGTTCACCCATCTTGTCCTCCAGGCTCCTGGCATTGGTGAACATGCCACGTAGTTTAGACTGGTCGCATACTATCTTCTTATTGGGTGTTCCGAGATTGCAACTTGGACTTGTTACTATACTTACCTTGGGTTTATGCGCTTTAGTCAACCTACCACTAATGCCCCCAATACTACCCTCTGGAATATGTTCCGCGCTGACTATCTCTACCTCTGGGCCCTTGCTCCAATAGCAAAAAAAAAAAAATCCTCCTGATCCTAAGGCAATTGTATATTCCCTAGATCAACAAATAATGGTGCTATTACTTATACATTTTAATAGCCAGTTATACTCTGTGCACATCCAGCTTTTTTTTTATCTACTGAGTTAGCCAGTATTGATATTTGTAGTTTCTACATTTTCACTTTTTTTCCCTCCAGACTCAGTGTCCCTTTTTCATTTAAATGCCCTTAAAGTGAACAACTTTACAGCAAGGTTATTATTTTGACCATTTATCTATTCAAAAAATACTGTATTTGAGGAAAAAGGGACTTTGTAGGCATGTATAAAAATAATAACACATTTTTTAATGGTTCACATAAAATACATACATATACGACACATGATTTGTAAAATAAACTATGGGGCACACTAGTTTTTCTGGAGGAAATACTAAATATGATACTTCCTGTGGGACAATGCTAGACACGTCAAGAGAATGCCCACACTGAGATGGATGTACTCCTCTTGAGTGTTCCCAAAGTCCTTAAAGTGGAGTTCCACCCAATTTTGAGAGGTGTTAAACGAAAGACCACCTCTCCACCCCTCATTTTTGGATATTTAAAAAAAAAATTTTACTTTCTAATTTACCTTTTTTGGAAGTACTAAGAGTACTTCCGATCCAGCCGGGCCGTGGCCGAGGAAGTCACATCCTCTTCTGCGTGAATAATATAATAATAGTGTAGCGCTACTAAAAAGTGAAAATAAATCACAAAAAATGGAAAATAAACAACACATGCTGAATATAGCCCAGTGAGGGTGTGGGAAAGAAAGTCCACAGAAAATCTTAAATGGTATATTCCTCTGGTGAGAGTAATCCCAATCGTGATATAATCAGTGTAAGGCTTGTCTGTAGTCAACAACAGCGGAACTCAAGATATAAATGGGTACTCTTACCAGCTGTGATGGACCCCAAATGCCATACGACAGAGGGATCAGACAGGTTTGGGATCTTATATTATGTATATCAGATGTTGTTGTATTCATCAGATGTCGCTCAGATACTGGACACAGATGGAAGAACCCGTTCAAGGTGGTATCCTCAGATCCTAGACCGTGATTGGGATTACTCTCACCAGAGGAATATACCATTTAAGATTTTCTGTGGACATTCTTTCCCACACCCTCACTGGGTTATATTCAGCATAGCCAATTTATATTGTTTTTTGGTTTCTTTTTAGATGTGTTATTTATTTTCCATTTTTTGTGATTTATTTTCACTTTTTAGTAGCGCTACACTATTATTATATTATTCACTTTGAACTTTGTATGTTTGAGTGTTAGCAGCTTGTGTTCTAATTTAGCGCAGTCTTTTTCCCCACCTCCACATTCTCTTCTGCGGCGAGCCCCCTATTGTCTTCTGGGACAGGTGTGTGTCCCAGAAGACAAGCTGGCCATTCACAAAGTGCCGCGGGACTCGCGCATGCGCAGTCGGAAACCTTAGTTGGAATAGCGGCACCTGCACCCGATCCAATGGACGGATCGGCCTCGGGGGGCCGACATCGCGGGCTCCCTGGACAGGTAAGTTTCCTTATTAAAAGTCAGCAACTACAGTGTTTGCAGCTGCTGACTTTAAGATTAAAAGAATTGCTCGCTCTACATGTTTCGCGACCTGAAATTAATTGCAACCGCAGAGAGGCCCCCTCTACAGGAGGAGGTGAAGAACACGGGCCCTGTACTGAGCAGCAGCCCAGGTGTTCTGAGGGACCGGGGTGCCCAGTATACCTCGCGTAACGGAAGACAGGCAGCCTCACATCTGGAACCTGGAATAACTACACTTCCAGGAAAAGTGTATTTAGAGCCTTGTATGCACACTGCTTTATGTGCACATACCAAACTGACTGAATCCCTCTATCCAGGATCAGTGAACAACTAAGATAGGCAAGAACTCAACCTAAGGTGATGTCAGCAGTTAAGGCAATAGACCACCAGATATTTACTCTGTGCACCCCCACATCCCAACAGATGAGCTGACCTTTTGGCTGCTGAGTAACAGGGCCTGTGGTCTTCACCTCCTCCCGTGGAAAAACTAGTGTGCCCAGTATTTTTTATACGTGCCTACAAAGTCCAAGGTGTTTTATTGCCACCTTAGGGCATTGAAATCAATTGTATTTAATTTATGTATTCATACATGGTGATCATATCCCCCCTAAACACCTCTTCTAAAGAGAGAATATATTTAATTCAGTTAAAGTGGATGTAAACCCAATGTCATCCTTTCTAAACTACTGCCATAGGGGTTATCTATAAGGATATACATGCCTCCTGCATGTATCTTTACCTGTCAAAAGGTCTCCCCTCTGTCTGTTATGAGAGCTGAAAAACTGCAGATTCTGTGGGTGGGTTTGTTGTCTGGAGCTCGGTGGGTGGAGTCGTGATGTCAGTAGACTCCCCGCCCACCTCTACACTCCCCTTGTCAATATGCATTTTCTCCTGTGTATTTCTTACACTGAACTACTGCTATGATCTCTAACATCCAGTGAAAAGAGAGGAAAATAACCACATGACTTCAGCATGCCAAATCATGCTGAGGTGTGGAACAGCCAATCTTTGCAGAGCTGCTGAAGAAAGGAGTGGGGGTGGAAATTAAAAAATAATGCATGTCTTAGGCTAGTGCACAAGATATGTAAATCACCTGTCACTCACAGCAAGGGTGAGGATTTGACAAAGCTTTTCTCTGTTTGTCAAGTTTCATCTCACTGAACAATAAAAGAGGATTGATCAGAGCTGGATTAAATCTTTGTGGCAAGACTGGGCTCAAATGATAGGAAATCTATACTCTACATTATGACAAAAAAAAATAATTGGGGTTTTTATCCACTTTAATCTTTCCTAATAGTTGAGGTCCTTCCTTAATAATTTAGTTGCCCTTCTCTGTGCTCTCTCCAGTTTTGCAACATCCTCTATATGAATTGGTGTCCAAAACTGAACTTCATTTTCAAAATTAGATACCAGTACTTTTCCTTTTCATGGATTTGCACAATTATACAAATCGAAGTATGTATAGCACTACCCTCATGGGGGCAGCTGAATTAACTTCTTTTTTCCAAAACAGTGCAGAGGCCACCATTCACTCACACAACAGTCCATTAACTCTTGCACCAGTCTAGCGAAAGTTTTTTTTTTAATGATGTGTTGCTTGTAGAGCTTGTAAAAGGAGAAGGGTTGTGGTGCTATGGGATACTTCAGAAAATGCTGACTTGTAACAGGAGGATACATTTCACTAGGCTAAACCTCTTTGAAACCATTAACCGAGGAAAAGGCCAGAACTGAGACCCTATAGGAGAAGTCTCAGATAAAGAGCTACCACTGGCCCACAAACTGGCCCACAAATTAGAACAGCACACAGTCACTAGATTCTTGAGCTTGGATCAGTACTCACAATTTCCGTTGGCAGCTTCACACCTCCCAGCTCCCACCAGGCACTCTTCAGCCAGTTTTCCAGACTTAGAACTAATTAAAAATTGCCCCCCCCCCAGCATTACTATTGCTGAGACCTCAATGACCATCAGCAGACTTGAGCAGGACTGCCTCAAAGGGGCAGCAGCCCCTGAGGCAGGAAACTTGGAAATTTCTCCACTGGGACTAGACCCTGGACCATTTGTGTTCTCCTCCAGCGTTACTATGCACACCTCCCCAGGGATTGGCTAAAGCACGATAAATATTACATTTTCCTATTTGACTTTCCCAGCCCTCTATGTTTTGGAAGCCTCCAGAATGCAGGAAGAAACAATCAAAGCTACAGTCTGTGAAACCTAGAACAGCCCAAAAAAATCCATAGCTGCTCCAATGACTACTGAGGAGCCAAAAACTAAATTTATCTAGCATCCCATACTAGGAGGGTGCTATATACGATCACTAAGCACACCTAACAAACTAGTGACATGTGGAACATCTTTCTTTCTCTTTTTCAACTATGACAGGATCACAAGGAGGAGGCAGAAACTGAGTTTGGCCTCCATTATGCTGAAATTAGCAAAAAGAACGCCGCCCAATGTTCACGGACTAGACACACTGAAGATCCCATCATATATGCAGCTATCAAGACTCATCAATAAAACGCTACTTGCCGCAGTCTTACATACTGAGCCTTGCCAATGATCTGAAGGAAGCTATGCATGTGTCAATACAACTTATAGAAACAGACCTTAGATAGTACAGTCAAAGTACTCAAACATCAAGTACCATCTGCCAAGCTGTTTGGATAAAATTATTTGCGCATACCAAAAAAAAAAAGCATTGAAATACAAAAATGTTTATGTTTATGTTGATTGAATTTTGTGTATATGATTGCTCAACCCCATCAGATTTAATTGTAATTTCTTGAAATGTTTATAATATAATCTCATTAAGATGAAGAGATGGCGAAAATATGCATGAAAACCTATTCTAATGCCATCATTGAACAGGTGTTTCTGTAGGGGGGAAATGGGTACATGTGTATCATAAATACTGTATGGTAATTGCAAAACTGTTTCACTATTTACCTACCGTGAAAATAAAGTAATTTTTCTCTTTTTCAGTATCTGTTGTTGCTTGAAATAAAATTCATTGTGTAACTAAATAAGCAGACCAAGACAACTTTTGTATGTGTCAAGGGGAGGACCGTTAAAACCCAAGTTTAGGGGAAAAAAATGGTTTACATTTTATCAAAAGTGTCCCTTGTGATCCAAAGTCCTCTGTCACCCCCCTCATACCCCACAGCTGTACTCTTCTGCTGCTGTGTCGTATTTAGTCAAATTAAATCTGCAGTACATTTTAGTCGACTAAAATAATTTTAGTTGACTAAAAATCCTAAACCAAATTGCAAATTGTTATGAATAAATATAGAAAATGCGTGCAAAATTTAAATTAATGCAAATATATAAGTAAATAAATAATTAAAAAATGAATGGTACATATATGAAAAATTGATTTGTTACAAATATGTTTAAAAAAAAAAAAACGGTGAAAAAATAGTCAATTTCTACTGTCGTGTGATAGTGCACTCCATATCCCCCAACGGTGTGAAAAGTACTGGATGTTCCAACACAGACTTGTGCCCGCCACTACACAAACTTATTTCCAGATCATATTTATCTCATACAACCACCATAGAGGAAGAGAGACAAAGGATCTACATAGCGTGAATAACACTGCTAGATGAATGTTTATTTAAAAAGTGGAAAGGTACTCACATTATTAAAATCGAATACATGCGATAAAATAAAACTGACAACTGCCATTGGCAAGCGTAATGACGTTGCAGGTTCTGGCCCCACCCAACGCGTTTCCTGTCACAGTGCATCGCCAGGGGAAACAGGAGCGTAAACGTTGGACGCCATACAAAGAATAAATAGATTCCCCCCAGGGCATAGAATAATCAAAATAGGAAAAATCCAGAAAAAAATAGCATTCATCATAGACTAACAATAAATACATCGGGACATAAATCTTATAGTGAATCAATGCACTGTTATTGGCTCCTTGTCCATTCATGGTGATCACTGAAAGACCAAACAATAGAGATCTGGAGGACATCCAAACACATTACATCAGCAGCCACTATGGTTAAATAATTGCATAACCAAACTAGATGGATAAAAATATGTAGCGCCATCTTGTGTTTAAAAACAGACTGTCAAAATCCTATTTGCATGCTTAAAAACTTTATTTATTTTTAATTACAATAATTATGCACCAACACGTACATTGGAAGAGCCTTTACAATAATAATCAAGAGAATAAATAATCAAAAAGGTAAGAGAATAAACAATAAAATGACTAAAAATAGCCCCGCTCTATGTTGAGACCATAAGCTCTACAAGTTTTGAGCTGATAAATCCAATGGGTTTCAAATTTGGATAAACCTTTCACAAAACTACTACCTCTCCAATGGGAAGAATAGATAAACGATAAAGGCGGTAATGTTTGGACAAGCTGTGTTCTGTAAAACCCTATTATGTATATTATTTATGTGTTCATTAATCCTTACTCTAAGTGCCCGAATGGTCCTACCCACTTGATGAATCTTACATGGGCACTTAGGAAGGTAAACCACACCCTTAGTGGTACATTAAATAACATGTTCAATGTTATATAACTTGAAAGTACTATGTGAAATAAAAGATTTGACTTTACAATTGTTCCTACTGATGGTCTGGGACATTTTACATTTGCGACAAGGAAAGAATCCCGTAGGACCTCCAACCAAAGAGACCTTAGGTGGAGACTCTATTACATTAGGTGCAATGAGATCCCTAAGGGTTTGGGTTTTACAGAATAAGATATGGGGGCAATCTGGTAAAATTGGTCCCAAAACTCTGTCATTTTTTAAAATTCTCCAGTGTTTTTGAAATAGTTTCTTAACTAAAATATGATGATTCAAAAAAGTAGTAATAACAATTTGCATCGTATTTATTTAGGATTTTTTTCAGAAAGAGCACAATATTTTGTATATATAGTATATAATAACAATGTGGTAATCAGGTGTTCTATTTATTGATACATGGATAATTTTATCCTCAGTGATAGGACATTCCAAGCTCTTTGTTTTTCATAGACAAAGCCCACTCCTTCAGGAGGTATGGAGGTTATAGGCTCTGAAATACATAAACATGTCTTAAAGCGGAAGTAAACCCATCCATAAAACAGTTTCATTTCCAACACGTGCCGGAAATGTAACACTCCCATTGGTTGTGCTCTCAGCCAAACTGTCAAAACATTCAATGGTTGGTGTCATAACTGATCACATGTGCAGCATCATGGCAGTTGTAGATTAAACAGAGGCAAAGATGGCAGCTTCCTTGGCTGAAAACGATAGGGGGGTTTACTTACACTTTAAAGCGCAACTCCACTTTTGTCAATAAAAAAAACTTCCCCTCTGGGTAATATATGTACATTGCAAAGATTATAATAAAACTTTGAAGCAGATTCCTACCTTTTGTTATTCTGAAGAAATCCCTCTGTGTTTCTCTGTGCCTCTGTTCTGAGGTGATCTAATGGGGGTGGTTTCATACTTAAATGTCAGGTGTGCAGCTGCAGGGCTCTAATGAGGAAATCTGCTGGGCCTGCATCTCTTTAAACATGTTCCTATTGAAAATATCTCTCCAAAAATGACATTTTTTTTGCAGGGGATGCCTGAAATCTGATTTGTATCTTAGGCAGACTTCTGGGAAAATTGGTGAGCCAATCACACAAGCAGGAAATTATGTTTCCGGGATGGTACACACTCTGTGTACAGAACAACCCCAGGTAGCCATATTGCAAAGCATTCTCAAAAAATTACAGTGGCTGCAGAAAAGAAAAGGTAATTTTTAATAACATTCAATTACAATATGATTAGTGTCACAATTATATGCGCTATATTCTTTTTTTTTATATGCTATCTTTTTTCCCCACGAAATTGGAGTTACCCTTTAAATATATGCCAGAATTTATGCCCTAAAGACGTCTCATATTGTATCATCTGTACACAAACTCACATTTGGTGTGTACATGCAATATTCCCAAAGTGTTAAAAATGAATTTCCCAATGGGAAAAGGGTCAGACAAATTTCTGTTGGAGACTAAGCACAAATACATTAATATGGAACATATTATTTATTGCAAGGGCATATCCAACACATGATCTTCATTACAATCATATCCACACTTACCACTTGAAAAGATTCACAAGAGCATTAGAAGGTATCAATCAAAAATAGGATCTTAAAGCATGCTTAAAGTAGAGTTCCAGGGTTTTTTACTTAAACATTTTGAACTGTTGCTCTCACATAATCCTATAACAATTGGCATTCTTAGTTAATGTAGGTTTTTTAAATGTTATTTATGTTAAAAAACCTACTTAGCAGTCCCCCCTGAGTGCACTGCTCTCCCAGCCCACTGGTATTCTGTCCCGGGATATGGTGCTTCTGGATACCCAGCATGCACCTCTTGGTCTTGCGCACGTGCACAAACTACAAAGCGGTGGAGGCGCATTGTCTCCTGGGATTATTGACACTCATATCCCAGGAACCAATGGGCAGGCGGTACTGTGGAAGCGGTGGATTAAAACTACTAAAAAGGTATTTGCACTTCTGGGAAAAAAAAAGCCAATGAGATAATAAAAAGTGATCACGAACACGGGGGAGTTGATAAAATGCCTGGAACTCCGCTTTAAGTCTAAAACCTGGTACGCACAGGCAGTTTTATTTTCTTCAACCCAGCAGGCTGAAACTAAAAAAAAAAAACTAAGGAGCTCGTAAGGAGGACTGCCTCTCTCCAAGAACACACCAATCAGTGCTCGCAGCCATTGGCTGCAAGGGCTGATCGGCTGATTGTTTTTCAGCATGCCCATTCAACAGAATCTGGACATTAGGCTGCTGTACACACTGGCTGAATGTTGGTCAGTTTCTGTTGAACCAGATGATACTGGCCGATATTCAGCCCATGTGTACCAGCCTTAAGAATGATACCAGGCAAAATCATAGGACTTGGGGACAATTCTCATCAACATACAATGCACAATGCAGGAGACTAGCTTTTAACTGTTTACCCCTTTGTTAGGAGGGACAGTGTTCAAATCTAATTTACATTTGATGAGATCTGCCTGCACAGTACAGATCGGGTTCATTACGACAAACACAGCTCCTCAGCCCCCTGAGAATGAGAATAAAGTGGGATTTTTCCTAGCTAGAGTTTCTAAAAATTTTTATAGTCCTGTTATGTGAATCGAAACGTGACAGATATAAAGTAGATATTAGAGGTATACTCACTGTTCCAGCACTGCAACCGCCATGTTTTAGCATTTGACACTTCCAGTGGTGTTTGAATTCTTTGTTTCCTCTGCTGAGTGCTGAGATTCCACCCTACAGCCAAACAGTGATGTTGGGGGTTAAAGGATGGACATAGGATTCTGACACTCCCAGAAAAACCAAATGCAAAAACACTGAGTGGAGAGGAGGTAAGAAATATGGGTCACTGGAGAGGTGAATAAATACTCTTGAAGAGAACTCTAAACTGTATTTTTTTTAAACTGGCAGAGTCACTATATGGTATATAAGTAGAGCCACTTTAAAGCCCAACATGTACTCTTTTTTCATTTTTTGATAAGAGCAAGGAAGGGTTGTGCCCCATACACACAATTGGATTTTCCGGCAACAAATGTTGGATGTGAGCTTGTTGGTGGAAAGTCCAACCGTGTGTATGCTCCATCGAACATTTGTTGTCAGACTTTCCACCAACAAATGTTGGCTAGCAGGTTCTCAAATTTTTGTTGTCAGACTTTCCGATTGTGTGTAGACAAGTCAGCTGCACAAAAGTCCACGCAAGCTCAGAATCAAGTACAAGCCGGAAGCGCTCAGTCTTGTAAAACTAGCGTTCATAATGGAGATTTCACATGACTATTGAATTTCCTTTTTAGCAGCTCGCCGTACGTCACTATGTTCGTAATTGTTGGCCAACATTTGTGTGACCGTGTGTATGCAAGACAAGTTGGAGTCAACAACCTTCAAACAAAATTCCACGGTTTTGTTGTCCGAAAATCCGATCGCGTGTACGGGGCATTAGAATATCCATCAACTTTTGTTGCTGTCTGTATTCCTATTGGGAAGTTTACAACGGTCTATTTAAAAAAAAAAAAACATTTAAATATGGTTAAAATATGAAAAAAAAAAAAAAAAAAAAACTGTTGCTGTTGCTTTTCAAACACCCCTGACAATGTTTTAGTTTGTCCCAACTTCTAAAATGGTCGTGTAGCACCCTCCTAGGTAGGTGCTAGAGAGTGTATATTGTTTTTGGCTTTTTTGCTTAACAGAGTAGACAGGCAAATTTAGGTGATTGATTAGTGAGGTCTGCTCAGTGTGCTCTGGGGCGACTCATGCTGTCTTGATGTTTAACACTGATCCAATAGCAAGAAGGCATATTGGACAGTGGAAGGAAACCTAGCAGGTGAGAGCATGTAGATACAGCCCTGGCCAATTAGAAGGGGATGTGCCCCAAGGAATGCTGGGTGCCTGTATTTAAGTCTGTGGAGACATGGGCTCAGGGATTCCAGTTGCAGCCCACCTCTGAGGAGAGAGGTTCAGGTGGGGAGGAGGTGGCTGCCACTCCCCAGCATAGGCTGCCATGCGGCCTCTGGTGCCTGACCTGAGGGCCTGAAGCATTAGAGCAACAACCCAGGGTTCCTAAAAGCATGGAAAAATTCCCCACGGGGCTTTTTAGCAGCAAGAATAGACAAATATCTATTGTAAAAAATTGATTATTTTATTTAGTAGAAAAAATTAAATTGTACAAAGAGTTTAAAATATGAGCTCTGGTCAATAAGGCGGGGTAGCCAAAATTGATGGTGACATTATACATCATAGAGACAACGTGTTACAAGTTACGTTACACCATAGGATGCATGAGAATACCCTGATGCAGTTTGACCCCTACATTCTTGGTCTTCTTCGGGGGGTTTTAGCATTCTAGAAGATACATCAAATAAAGGTTTTTTCCATTTTTACATTTACAGCAAGAGTAGAAGACTACTTAATTTATATTATCATGTATAAAACATACATTGCTTTATATCTATGATGGTATATTTACCCCTCAAATAATGGACCTCGCATAACCAGAGACTTAAAGACAGTTGTATTCAAGTGATCCAGGACCTCCGCATGCCTCCTCAGTGTCCCCCCAGGTGAGTCTTCACGTGTAATGACCTTGGGGGGGGGGGAGAGTAAGAGTGGGGGCACCTGCAATTTGTAATTTAGGGGGTCAGAGTAGGATAAGCAGAGATCATTTTCATAGAGGTACTAATAGTGGCTCCTGGCAATAGGTCCCACTGAGTGTACTGAATCAACCAATTAGAGTGACTTTCTATTTTAATGTGTTTAATTAAGTGCTCATTATGTATTTATTTTGGAAAGAGGAAACTATTTAAGTTTACCCCTGGGTTGAATAATAAGCTCCTGAAATCAGATGATATAATATACTATCATGATTAAGGTGATCATGTGTAAGAATTAGGTGTGTAAACTGAATAAAAATGATAAGTGAATTGTATGTGCATTTGCTGAAAAGTGAGGTGCTAAAAAGTGAAGTGCAGTGTGTGTGTGCAGAAACTGGTATAGCATAAACAAACCAGAATTGAAACTAATTATGAATAATGCGAAAAAGGAATATGTGCCATTGATGATGCTGCAGTGATTGAACAAAAATATGCAAGTGTAATAAATATAATTTTACCTTTAATCTTAAGGGTGTAGTGTAAGATGCCAAACCTGGCACAGGTATAGGCGCTCATATACAGGGTTCAAGATGGAATGTTAGGAAGCCAATCTATATGAAAAGATTACTGCGAGGTGTGAGTAGTAGTTAGTATAATGTCCATTCAGCCAGTGCATCAAAAATAGCACTTACCAGTCTGCCTTCCTCTCAAAGTATGAGCACGCGTGACGTCGCAAACACGTCTGACGGTGATAACGGGACGCCGACGGCACGGTGGCCAAAGGCTTAACTGTGGGGACAAATTAAGGGAGAATCATGATATTCATGCCTCTCCACCATGTCGGGAAGCCGAGCTGAGGCAGGGGCTCAGCCCTTTTGGCGAGACCGAAAGGAGGAAACAAAACGGCCTGTCAAAAGGATCTCTTGAAAAACAAGCAAAATATACAACAATTGTACAAAACATTTACATAATATTACAATCTAATTTCATTAATTTGTTCACTTTTATTCTTCATATATTGTATAGGATTTTTTAATGAGCAATATAAAGGGTGTATATATCCAAGGTTTGTAGTTGTTCATGAATCAGCATAATCGCACTATCATGTACCAATGTTTCTATTACCCATAGACTGGTTTTGAATTATGTCATAATCAACTCAATCAAGTTGCTTATGAATTAGCATAATCGCATCACCATATACCAATATATATATTATCCATAGTTTGGTTATGAATTATGTCATCATCATGCATAATAAATTGTTAAGATTTCTCTCAATTTCATCATGCTATTCTTGTGATTCAATGTTCATGCTTTTGTAATCCATGATCATGTGATTTTATTTTTCTTTATGCCCTTAGCTGTGCTTCATTTAAAGTCTCAATTTTTCTTTTTATATTTTTTTTGTATACAGTAGGGATGGAGGCAGATGAATGTATCCATTCATTGCCTCATCTAAAGTCCCAAAAAACCCCCCTCCCTCTTTTTGCCGCAAAGTAGTGAGGGGAAAAAGGAGGGGGAAGAGGGAGGAAGGAGAAAGGTTTCTGGGGGAAGTGTATTTTGTATATATATATATAGTCAGGTCCATAAATATTGGGACATCGACACAATTCTAATCTTTTTGGCTCTATACACCACCACAATGGACTTGAAATGAAACAAACAAGATGTGCTTTAACTGCAGACTTTCAGCTTTAATTTGAGGGTATTTACATCCAAATCAGGTAAACGGTATAGGAATTACAACAGTTTGTATATGTGCCTCCTACTTTTTAAGGGACCAAAAGTAATGGGACAATTGGCTGCTCAGCTGTTCCATGACCAGGTGTGTGTTATTTCCTCATTATCCCATTTACAAGGAGCAGATAAAAGGTCAAGAGTTTATTTCAAGTGTGCTATTTGCATTTGGAATCTGTTGCTGTCAACTCTCGATATGAGATCCAAAGAGCTGTCACTATCAGCGAAGCAAGCCATCATTAGGCTGAAAAAAACAAAACAAACCCATCAGAGAGATAGCAAAAACATTAGGTGTGGCCAAATCAACTGTTTGGAACATCCTTAAAAAGAAAGAATGCACCAGTGAGCTCAGCAACACCAAAAGACCCGGAAGACCACGGAAAACAACTGTGGTGGATGACCAAAGAATTCTTTCCTTGGTGAAGAAAACACCCTTCACAACAGTTGGCCAGATCAAGAACACTCTGGAACAACATTCTATGGACAGATGAGACCAAGATCAACTTGTACCAAAGTGATGGGAAGAGAAGAGTATGGAGAAGGAAAGGAACTGCTCATGATCCAAAGCATACCACTTCATAAGTGAAGCATGGTGGTGGTTGTGTCATGGCGTGGGCTTGTATGGCTGCCAATGGAACTGGTTCTCTTGTATTTATTGATGATGTGACTGCTGACAAAAGCAGCAGGATGAATTCTGAAGTGTTTGGGGCAATATTATCTGCTCATATTCAGCAAAATGCTTTAGAACTCATTGGACGGTGCTTCACAGTGCAGATGGACAATGACCCGAAGCATACTGCGAAAGCAAGAGTTTTTTAAGGGAAAGAAGTGGAATGTTATGCAATGGCCAAGTCAATCACCTGACCTGAATCCGATTGAGCATGCATTTCACTTGCTGAAGACAAAACTGAAGGGAAAATGCCCCAAGAACAAGCAGGAACTGAAGACAGTTGCAGTAGAGGCCTGGCAGAGCAGCGCCAGGAATGAAACCCAGCGTCTGGTGATGTCTATGCATTGCAGACTTCAGGCTGTAATTGACTGTAAAGGATTTGCAACCAAGTATTAAAAAGTGAAAGTTTGATGGATGATTGTTAATCTGTCCAATTACTTTTGGTCCCTTAAAAAGTGGGAGGCACATATACAAACTGTTGTAATTCCTACACCGTTCACCTGATTTGGATGTAAATACCCTCAAATTAAAGCTGAAAGTCTGCAGTTAAAGCACATCTTGTTTGTTTTATTTCAAATCCATTGTGGTGGTGTATGGAGCCAAAAAGATTAGAATTGTGTTGATGTCCCAATATTTATGGACCTGACTGTATATCTGTGCAGTCCAAGGACAACTTTCCTGGGCTGGACATTAGTAATTAAGTTTATTTTAAATTCTACATTCATCTTCCCCAACAAACCTAGCTAGTTTTTTCCTGATGTAAAACCTTTAAGAAAGGGTGCATAGGAGATGGACTTGTTTAGGCACAGAAAAATGGTAGCCTGGAGTCCAAATATCCATCTTTGTTCGCGTTGGAGTAATGTTTTGTTCCAATCACCACCTCAATCTGGGATATAGATTCAATCGAGGATGTTGAAGGAAACTGTGGGCATCCTATAGTTGTGCTGTAGGACTACATGTCTGCCTAGATTTGAACAAGGGAGGAAATCTGTGTTTCCACTTGATCCTCCTGTTCAAAGTCAGTTTCATAGCCAGACATTAGATTAGCCCATTCTTCACCTTGAAAGTTACTCTTACTTGTAAAACACAAAAGGATATGTGATATTTTAGGCAACAGGAAATTATAACTAGTATTTTCACACACACAATTGTAATGCACCATAGCTCATTTTTTTAGCTCTCATGTGTTAAAAAGGGGAAGGGGTGTTTAACCACCCAAAATAGTATATCGTGGAAAAACACATATGTGCAAGCTGACTGAGGGAGGAAGTCGACGTATCTGGTCTTATGTCACTGGTATAGAGTGACAGTTGGAAGGAGGCTATCAGCTGTCCCTGGACCTTTTGTGAGTACAGACCCTGAAGGGATCTCTGAGACTGAGTGTGTGTTGCTGAAATCCCTCTCTGGTCCTAGAAGTCAGCATACTGGATGTGTGAGCTAAAGGATATACTGGCTAATGTCTTGAAGATTTAAAGTCAACTGAGTTCCTTCTGCTACTGGAACTTGTTCTTTCACACAAACCCTGTATGGTTCAGGAGAGAATCTGCTCCACAATTCTAAAGAGAGATTTTTTCCTCGCTTGTGCATAGTTAAATTGGAGTATCCTACTAAATCCCTTATCTTATCCAAGTTCTCCAAATAAAACATAAAAACAAATCCCCTAGACTGGTCATTGGAGACAACAAGCGGAAGAGTGTGTGCACTTGATTGTGTAAAAATACTGTGTAACTGGCTGCAGGATAATTAGTGGGAGGCCCAGAGAAGTCTAAACTCAGCAACCCCCGCGGGGCAGTGCTGCACTTACTTTTGCTAAACAGCCTGGTCTGCATGTAAATGTGGACAAACTTACAAATAAGAGATTTTTTTTTTTTAAATATCATTTTGAGTACTATTATTTATATGTATAAACCACAAACAGATTTTAATTTGCAGTATCAGTCAATTAAAGCAGAGCTATACTTACCTCCCTGAGTTCCCTTGCTGGAGAAAACATCTTCACTCAAACTTTTTTGGGTTCAAGATCTTCAGTCACTTTCATTTTTTATTTCTCAGAATATTTGCATGTTGTTCTGCTTGACGTGCAAAAACTAAGGCCTGGCTATACACGGTGCAAATTTCTTTCCTGCAACCACGCGTGGCAGAAAAGGAATTTGCACAATTCCCCCATCAACACAGACAGTGCTGACAGGGGAATCAGTAATTGTCTTCTCACGGTAAGGGGGGTGAGGGAGGTTGGGGAAGTCGTCCCTGCAGGGAGAAAAGAGTGATTATCGCTAGCGGCTGAATTCAGTAGGCTGGTTGTACCCAAGCTGATCGATCGATCAACTTGGTACATTCAGCCAGCTCATTAACAGTTAGAATCTTGGCCGGTTTCTGCTGAACTGGCTGATATTTGTGTATGGCCAGCCAACGGTAACTGAGGGATACAGCCAATCTCAATTTAATAACTGTACGATTCTATGAGCGTATCCCAAGCAAGGAATCAAAAGATTTGTAATTCACCTGGTTTTAAAACAGATCTACACCTTCCTAGAGATGAGTAGATCCGAAAAAAGTCCTGTTGTGATGAAACGCGTAGGACGACGTGTTCACGGCATTGCATCTTACTGTAAGTGTTGTCGGATGCAATTGTGTGTTATCCAGATGCTTTTGGAGATATGCACTATACAAATTTACCCATGAGAGTGAATTTCTTATTGAATAAATAGTGATTGGAAAACTTTTTTCACTATCTGGCATTTTTATGCTTATATACCCTTGTGGGAGCTCTGGATGTCAAGTGATGGTTGCCCTAAGGCTAATATGTATTTGAGGGTATATATGTGTGACCTTACAGTGGCGTACAAACTCTTAGTGCACAAACATAAAAATATGTGAACTCAAAAACAATAAAAGCATATAAACTCAAAGAGTGCATATATAGCCCCCTGAGCAATAATATGCTACACGTTCTCTGGTGATTTCCTATTCCTTATGTGACCTTATTGGGAAGAGAGAACCTCATGAAACTGAGCTGCATTCATAAAGGTATCACCTTATGTATATCCAAATATCAATAGAAATTGCAAAAAGTTAAAAAATACCGTGAGAAAAAAATAAGACCGCAGTATTGCGGACACACTATAATACTGTGACTCTGCTTATGTGACATGTGCAAATAAAGTCCATATATAAACGTATAAATAATAGTCCATATATTATGCATATAATCTTCTTCAGATGATGTGACGTAAAAACTAAATGGTGACTTGGGTGCTCTCAATATCTTCTGGTGACTTTGTGCTCCCCACTCACCAGATCCACTCCCCCTACAGGGGCAATACGCATATAGATGCAATCACTGCGATTACTCGCCCATAGTTGTTCCAATATCCAGGGTAGATTTCCACCTTCAGATAGATTGTGGTATATTCTGTGGTTGGTTCCTTTAGGGGTTGAGAAGGTGTTGCTGACAGCCCTTTCTCATGCGCCGCTCCTCCTGTGTCATGCTGATTGTAGATGGGGGCTGAAGCAATAATCGGGCAATATTATCTGCTCATATTCAGCAAAATGCTTCAAAACTCATTGGACGGTGCTTCACAGTGCAGATGGACAATGACCCGAAGCATACTGCGAAAGCAAGAGTTTTTTAAGGGAAAGAAGTGGAATGTTATGCAATGGCCAAGTCAATCACCTGACCTGAATCCGATTGAGCATGCATTTCACTTGCTGAAGACAAAACTGAAGGGAAAATGCCCCAAGAACAAGCAGGAACTGAAGACAGTTGCAGTAGAGGCCTGGCAGAGCATCACCAGGGATGAAACCCAGCGTCTGGTGATGTCTATGCGTTCCAGACTTCAGGCTGTAATTGACTGCAAAGGATTTGCAACCAAGTATTAAAAAGTGAAAGTTTGAAGGATGATTGTTAATCTGTCCCATTACTTTTGGTCCCTTAAAAAAGTGGGAGGCAGATATACAAACTGTTGTAATTCCTACACTGTTCGCCTGATTTGGATGTAAATACCCTCAAATTAAAGCTGAAAGTCTGCAGTTAAAGCACATCGGGTTTGTTTCATTTCAAATTCATTGTGGTGGTGTATAGAGCCACAAAGATTAGAATGGTGTTGATGTCCCAATATTTATGGACCTGACTGTATATCTGCCCAAAGTTCGGCTTTTACAAGGAAAGAAGTTACTGGTTATGAATCTCAAAATAGTTGCTTGCTCTTTTCAAAATCATTTATCATTAAAGTACATGTAAACAACTTTTCTAGGTTTATAGCCACTAGAGCAGAGTGACTTTGGTCAAATACTTGTGGTTATAAAAATATTAGTACAACGTGGTGCGATTACTTCGTCCTGGCTTCCTAGAATCTTATCATATTTTTTAATCTAAATAGGTAAAAAACACAATTTGCTGTCTGACTGCCAAGTAACAAGCAAAGGGTTTAAACAAGCTTGTGGTAGCATCTATGACCTTGTTTTACAAATAAAACAGTGGTATCTCCACTATCAACAGATGTGTTCTGGGTGGCTATGCACCAGCCTAATCACCTTTACAAAGTACCAATACTAGAAGCTTAAACTGTAGAGCATAATGTGCGCACTTCTTTGATGAATGTATGAGAACCAAGCTTATTGGACAGTTGTTGGTTGGAACACTTATCTGATGGTGAGCTCTCCATTAGTCATTTGGCTGTTGGTCTTTCATTTGTTGGGCAGTTTTTGGTCCTTCCTCCAACTGATTAGCTGGCCAGTGGCGATGGCCCATGAGGAACCCTCTGTTCATCAGCTGTCCACTGGTCTCCAGGGCCACCATCAGAGGGGTACAGGCAGTATTCATGTGAGGTGCCGAGCATCCCTTGGGGCCTTACTGGCCGGGGTCTGCTCCCCCTACAGCAGCACATGAAATGAATCTTCCACCTGCGCCGCCGCTAGCCTAGCAGCACCCGGCCGCTATAGAGAAGGAGAAAGAAGTCCACCTCCTTTCACTTTCACTAGCAACCCCCCCGCTGGCAATAGTGAAGAGGAAAAGAGCATTAGCATGATATGATCAAACAAGCCAGAGCCCCTGCCGCTTTTCTGACTACTAGTAGCAGGGAGCGTGGTCAGCTCATCAGCGATGAAGATGGATTCCATCAGGTGCATGCAGATAGATATGAGAGAGCAGCGTGGAAGGTAAGTCAAAGAAAGTTAGTGTGTGCTGCTGTGCCCCCTGTGCTGCCTGTAGATTTGGAATTTATTTAATCTACTTCTCCTTGGATGGGACACCTGAGGCTGACAAGCTGCCATGATTGAGTTGCATTGTGAAAATGGATGAGGATGACTCTGGGTGGAGATGAGAGTTACGTTGTGGAGGGCTACTTCAAAATGTAACTCTCATTCCCACCCAGAGTCCTCCTCATCCATTTTCACAATGCAACTCAATCATCTTTATCCCCACTAGGGATGATCTTCGAGTTCGAGTCGAACTCATGTTCGACTCGAACATCGGCTGTTCGCCAGTTCTCCGAACAGCAAACAATTTGGGGTGTTAGCAGCAAATTCGAAAGCCGCGGAACACCCTTTAAAAGTCTATGGGAGAAATCAAAAGTGCTAATTTTAAAGGCTTATTTGCATGGTATTGTCATAAAAAGTGTTTGGGGACCTGGGTCCTGCCCCAGGGGACATGGATCAATGCAAAAAAAGTTTTAAAAACGGTCGTTTTTTTAGGAGCAGTGATTTTAATAATGCTTAAAGTGAAACAATAAAAGTGTAATATTCCTTTAAATTTCGTATCTGGGGGGGTGTCTATAGTATGCCTGTAAAGGGGCGCATGTTTCCCGTGTTTAGAACAGTCTGAACACGGGACAGCAAAATGACATTTCAAAGGAAAAAAAGTCATTTAAAACTACTCGCGACTAATAATGAATTGCCGGTCGGACATTACACATAAAAGTTCAATTGATAAAAACGGCATGGGAATTCCCCACAGGGGAACCCCGAACCAAAATTTTTAAAAAAATGACGTGGGGGGTCCCCTTAAATTCCATACCAGGCCCTTCAGGTCTGGTATGGATATTAAGGGAAATCCCGGCCACAATTTAAAAAAAAAAATGGCGTGGGGTCCCCCTCAAAATCTATACCAGACCTTTCAGGCACTTTTGATTATTCATGTTCGTGTCCCATAGACTTTAACGGTGTTCGCGTGTTCGAACAAATTTTTTGCCTGTTCGTATGGTCATCCCTAATCCCCACCTAGCACCATCCATCCCTCCATTCTTCACAATGTATCCCCACCCACGCCCACATCACCCAGCACCATCTATTCCTCCAGTCTGTACAATATATCCCCACCCACGTCACCCAGCCCCACCCATCTCTCCAGTCTCCACAATGTATCTCCATCCACGCCCAGCATCACCCATCCCTCTCCAGGATGCTGGGCATGGATGGCGATACATTGTGAAGAGGGATAGGTGATGCTGGGCATGGATGGGGGATACATTGTGGAGAGTGATGGGAGATGCTGGGCATGGATGGGGATACATTGTGGAGATGGATGGAGGGTGCTGGGCAACGTGGGTGTGGGTGGAGATACATTGTGGAGAATGATGGACGATGCTGGGCATGGATGGGGATACATTGTGGAGAGGGATGAGGATAATGTGTAATAATAATCTGGGGATGAGGATGATGGGATTACAATGCGGAGGGGGACGAGAATGACCGGTGAGGGATGTTGGTGATGAGAACTGATTATGGGATGATGGGAATGGCACGTTGGGGGTGATGACTCTAGAGGTGGCTGATGATGGCTATCTCTGAATTGTTGTGTCTGCTGCATTCACCATCTGGATCAGAATCAGTACATGGCACCACGGATCAGAATGAATTATTCCAGTTCTCCACATGTGAATGCATCAAAATGCACCTTTTATGGTGTAAATTGGCCATGAAGACCACATGCACACTAGGCATCTTTGCACCCAATCCTGGGAGGGGGGTAATTGTACTGGGCACAGACTGAGCTGGTGGGTTAATGTACTGAGGGACAGACTGACTGGAGGGGGTGGTACTTGCAAAGAATGTTTGGGCAGAAGGGATTCCTCCATATGCCTAATTTGTGTAGATAGAGTAATCTGTTGCCCACTGGCTGAACAAGAGAAGACTGTCTATGGCCAGCTTAACAAAGTCCTGCACTTTATACACTATATTGTACATTCCAGAGTTCTCACTAAAGTGTTCATTTTTTTAACAGTTGCTGGTTGGTAAAAGGTTTAAAAAAAGGATGAAATATCCACCCCTTCCCTTCCTTTAGGCCGGCCATACACAGTTCGAACCATTAATGGGCAGGCTGAATGTACCAAGTTGATTGATTGATCGATCAACTTGGGTACAACCAGCCTGCTGGATTCATTTGTTTGCAACTATCACAAACAGCTGCTAGCGATAATCACTGTCTTCTCCCGGGGGGGGGCAAGAGGGATTCCCCTGTCAGTACTGATTCATGTATCACGGAGGAAATAAGGGATAAGCAATAATTTGCAATAAGAAGAATCACACTTTTACTTGTTAAAGGACTGTTTTTTTATGTGCACTTGGGACTATGCAACTTTTTTCTTTTTTTAATTTGTCACATTGTTTGATGATGCTATTGTTTACAGTACAGCACTTTGTATATTCAGATGAGTGGATCAGTTTTGAAACTAGGTGAATTGCAAATCTTTTGATTCTTCTGCTTATGTTCATGCAGCTTTGTCCAGTCTCCAGAGGACCATGCAATTTCCGAATCGTGTTTGACTGGATTTATTTGTTGCAGGTAAAAAAAAAAAAAGTTTCAGTACAAATTCACTATTTTTACCATTAGCCTAATTTTTTTTCCACTGATGGAGGAAACAAAACTGGAATTTTGTTTCAAAAAAAGAGGGAAAGTAACAGTACACAAATAAACTACAATACACTAAATTAATTCAATATTTTTTTTCTGCAAAAAGAAAAACACACCCTCCAAATAAATAATGATGTTCTTTGTTTTCAAGTAAATTAAGCATAAGCAGAGCAATTGAATAAAATAAAAATGTAGCGCATGGTGAATAAGTGTGTAATCAAAGACAAAGAAATACCTTGCTTGTACTTCAATCAAGAAAAGTAATAATGAAACATCAGCCAAATGGCATGTGATAAACATAAAGTCAATATAAATTATATATGTGAAGGATGTAATGTCCCCACTGAACAAAAATGTGGATGTGCTCCAGAGGGTGATGGTGTTCAAGTAGTTGGCAGAAGTTTGACTTCACAAAGAGGGGACACATCAACCGGATCAGGCGATCATGGAAAGGATGCGATCATGGAAAGGATGGTGTATAAAAAACTCTTACCAGATCCTGTGGATTCCCGTGTCAGCGACAGGGAATCGCATGAGCAGTCTGCCACCAAGGGCGTGAAGAGGGACGTCCTGTCGCTCGAATCCTCCAATCTGGACTCTGCATGGATCTCCGGGGGCCACCGGATAGGTCCTCACAGCAGGCAACCGAGATGCGGATCAGATAGACAAAGACATCGCTTGTGGAGCTGAAGCAAACACTTGACCTCATTCAAAGAGTATGTGGAAAGAAAAAATGTGCCTCCACATAGTGCAGATAAAAAGGGTGTTTTTTATTTCTAAAAAAACTTTTAACAATAAAAACATGATCACAATGAAATAAAAGAAGTGGGCAACATGGAGAATGGTGAATGAGGCCGACGCGTTTCGACCTAGGGGTCTTCAACAGGGGAATAGACCATCCACTCCAGGTTGCCTATATTTATAAATAAAATATCTAAAAAGGACCAATTACAATAAATGCAAATCAAGCCTTTTCATTGGGTGAATGAAGTCACATGGTTACACTTAAAAAATCTAGACGGGGAAGTAATTGCCCAATTCTATTGGACCTATACAATCATCTGATATTACCCTGCATAACTGATGCAAAATGGAACTAATCCCTGGAGTCCCCAGAAATGACCAAAAAATCTAACAGCGAATAATGAATTGGCTGCCGAGTGAAACTTCCTGCTGAGGAAACCCCACTGCTGACAATAAGAAGTGGCCTCCGACAACAACGGTGTCAGAGGCCAATCCAAACTTAGAGGTTGTATGATAGATGGATCCAGCGGCCAATCAGCTAGCCGGCTAAGAATCCCGCCCAGACCAGCCGTCAATCCACGTATCGAACGAGGCGGAGATGACATCACGCCTAGAGGCGTGTCCAGCGTCCCTCACCCACGTGGGTCAGGCGGCCAATCAGAAAACCGTCTGGAAATTGTGCTCCGACGGCCGCATGATCCACATGTCAAACAGAGGGAAGTGACATCGCACCGGACAGCGTGCCAAACGTCCGACCCTCGTCACCTGACCTGCGATGGGAGCCTCACAGGTCCAGAAAGATATAGGATCCCGCAGAGTGCAAAATACACCTCATATATTGAAGCTGCACATGTGAACTCAGAGTCTATACAGTGGTCACATGACAAAGAATATCTCAATAAAAGAAATAGCAAAAAGGCTAAATGACACAAAAAAGCACAAAAAAAAGCACCTCGATCATAATAATCTGATGGAAATATTAATGAATATGGAAATAAAGGTTAGCATAAGGTATATATATAAAAAATGTTAAGGAATATAAATAATACGTGTCTGAATAAACTCTTAGGACTGGATGTGTGGAATCTAGGACTATGGTGAGAAATAGTATAACTGTATGAGAAACTCTCCATAGTAACCGACCTTAGAGTAGAGACGGATGACTAGGAAGAGAGACAGGGGGAGAAACAAATAAAAAGTTAATAATAAAATAGGTGAGAGAATATTCAAGATTGATTGATAAAAGAGTTGAGGACCCACTCCACGTTCAACCCGAACGGGAAGTAGGACCTCAGCTCATATATCCAGTAAGTCTCAAGGTGCGAAACGCCCTGAAGACGTGATTCTCCCCTCCAATGAGGGACAAACTTATCAATCACTTGAAATAAGGTCCCAGTAGGGTCTCTATTGTGGTACTCTAAATAGTGACGGGGTACTGTATGTTTGCTTTTGTCCTTCTTAATCCCAGCCACATGCTCATTGACTCGGATAGAGAAAGTTCTAATGGTACGGTCAACATACTGTTTAAGGCAGGGGCAGGTCACTAAATATACAATGTACTGTGAAGAGCAGGTGGTGAAATGCTTCATGTGATATATATGAGAGGTGACGGTGGATTTAAAGGTGGTACTTTTACGTCTCCTTCCGATGTTATGAGAACACACTTTGCATTTGCGGCAAGGGTAATAACACCTTTGCATTCCTGAAAAAAGGAAACGTTCTTAAGGGGATCTATCATATTAGGAGCAATTTGTCCCTGGATGGACCGCGCACCTCTAAAAACGTCAGCCGCTTGTTCGGGTAAAACGGAACCTAGAAGCCTGCCGTTTAGGAGCACTCTCCAGTGTTTTTTTTAAAATGGCCCTAATCTGTTTAGACTGGGTGGAGTAAGTGGTTAAAAAAAGACCATTTTTTTTTTTTTTTTTTACCACTTACTCCACCCAGTCTAAACAGATTAG
Source organism: Aquarana catesbeiana (assembly GCF_042186555.1). NCBI lineage: Eukaryota > Metazoa > Chordata > Amphibia > Anura > Ranidae > Aquarana > Aquarana catesbeiana. The sequence continues at coordinate 51,013,379 of NC_133332.1, read as the reverse complement.
GGCCATTAAAAAAAAAAACACTGGAGAGTGCTTCTAAACTAAAGGTTCCATTTTACCCAAACAAGCAGCTGTCGTTTTTAGAGGTGCACGGTCCATCCAGGGACAAATTGCTCCTAATATAATAGATCCCCCTAAGAAAGTGGAAAAGGGGAGGGACACATACTGAGAAGATATAGAGTGCTGCACGCCCCGATTAATGTCAAAAAGAAAAAGAAGATATCCCCTGCGGGGTTTTAAAGCAGCAAGAAATTGTGAAAATAATAAGCTGTTACTTGAAAAGGATTTTATTTTGTAGGACTTGACCGTGATGGTTAAAATACGAGCTGTGCTACAGGAGATAACACAAATGAAGCTGGCACAAGTTTATACAATGTTCAAGCGCTATAATAGTATAATAATAATTCTGACGCGTTTCGACCCCGTTGCGTCATCTTCAGAGGATTGAGGCGCTGTAACAAAATTTACGTATTAAAGTTCATGGATGTGACCATAAAAATGTAATATAATATATATATGTTTAACAATATAATTACCAATCACATTGTGTTTGAACAATCTCTCCTGAGCCTAAAGTTCTCCAACGTCTCCCCCACCAGGTCCCGACAGGGGTCCCTGGCCGTCCACCACGTCAGCAGGGGGAAGGAGGGGGGCTAATCGTCCGTGCGTGTCTTGCAAGGAGTCACACCAAGTGGATATTTCCCAAAACCAGGGAGGGGCGTGGGGGCAAGCGAGCGAGACCTGCAGTCAAAGCATCAAATAACAGACAACAGTACCATCAGTGCATTATGTTTAGCACAGATAGAAGTATATGTATCATTATCACTTTTTAAAAGATAACTCTGTTTATAATTAATTGTTTTGTTTAATGTTGTCTGTACTTATTGGGGTCAGCAGATGTATGGATATTCCGATAGGGGTGATGGTAAAAAGGGGGGGGGGGATTGACAATGGCAGATATAACTACATGTAGATATCAGTATGTCAGAGTATGTAATGTAATAAGTAAATAGTGGTGTCTGTGTGTTTGCCGTGAAATAAGTGGCAAAGTAGAGTGAGGATATAGGAATGTAAAGAAAGAGGCGAGTGTGGGGAGAACACGTGAGGAAAGAAGGGGACGGAGAGACTGGTAGGGATAAAAGGGGAGGGGAAAAAAAAAAAACCCGAACGGGGGAAAGGAAGGGGATGGGAAAAAATGAACGGGAAGGAGGGGGGGGGGGAAGGTTAAAGGGGAAATGGGAAAAAAAGAGAAAGGGGAGTGAAGGAAAAAAGGCTTAAGAGGAAAAGATGCAGAGGAAAAAAGGAGACAGATAGGTGAAGCGTGAGGATAGTGCAGGTGGGGTGATGCATTTGAGTGGAAGGGAAGCATGTGGGTGGGGAAATGGGTAGGTGCAGTGCAGGGGGCCAAATAAAACAATCAAGGTGCAATGAAAGCAAAAACATCAGCAAAGAGAACAATAAAACCGTGTCTATGTGAGAGATGGATGTGTGTGATAGTGTGCTGGCAAGAATGCATGAGTGCTGGAAAAGGGGTGAAGGGGTGTCAAGAAGGGAAGGAGATAGGACAGAAATGAGACAAAGAAAAACACAAAGTGAAGTGCCATGAAAGTGAACGTGTATGAAGGGTGAGTAAAATCAGATATAAATTGTTCAAAATGATATAACTAGTCACTAGGGATGAGCCGAACACCCCCCGGTTCGGTTCGCACCAGAACCTGCGAACGGACCGAAAATTCGCAAGAAAATTAGAACCCCATTGACGTCTATGGGACTCGAACGTTTGAAATCAAAAGTGCTCATTTTAAAGGCTAATTTGCATGGTAGTGTCCTAAAAAGGGTTTGGGGACCCGGGTCCTACCCCAGGGGACATGTATCAATGCAAAAAAAACTTTTAAAAACGGCCGTTTTTTCGGGAGCAGTGATTTTAATGATGCTTAAAGTAAAAAAAAAAAAAATGTGAAATATTCCTTTAAATATCGTACCTGGGGGTGTCTATAGTATGCCTGTAAAGTGGCGTGTGTTCCCGTGTTTAGAACAGTCCCTGCACCAAATGTCATTTTTAAAGGAAAAAAATCTCATTTAAAACTGCTTGCGGGTTTAATGTAATGTCGGGTCCTGGCAATATGGATGAAAATCAGTGAGACAAACGGCATGGGTACCCTCCAGTCCATTACCAGGCCCTTTGGGTCTTGTATGGATATTAAGGGGAACCCCGCACCCAAATTAAAATAAGGAAAGGTGTGGGGCCACCAGGCCCTATATACTCTGAACAGCAGTATACAGGCGGTGCAAACAAGACAGGGACTGTAGGTTTGTTGTTAAGTAGAATCTGTTTGTAATTTTGAACGGGTACATTTTTAACGTGTTTAGCTCCAGCCAAAAAATCTTTTTTAAGCTTTTTGGAAAACATAGGGAAGGGTTATCACCCCTGTGACATTTGTTTTGCTGTCTTTCCTCCTCTTCAGAAGATTTCACCTCACTTTTTGTCCCAATGACAAATGTTTTTTGAAAATTTGGGTTTTTTTGTGGAACAAGGATTGGAAAGCATCAGTGGAAAGGAGAAATGTTTTTCCCATATTAACTCTTACAGGAGAGAATTTCCCTTCCTAGGGGTAGATTTCATCTCACTTCCTGTTGTCTCCTTCCGTTTGCAAGTAGGAGTCGTTTGTAAGTTAGATGTTTGAAAGTAGCGGCCCCCCCCCTCTATACTCAGCAGAAATTTGGGCATTAGGTGTTGTTGTGGCCACAACACTGTAAGCCCTCACAGGGCCTTGCTATGAAATATTAGATCAAGAATTGTAATTACATGCCCCTATTGAACAGGGGCAGAAAAACTGGGCCTTTGGTGGTGGTGGTGGTGCTGGTGCCACAACACTGTAAGTCCTCACTCGCTCTTGGTGGGTGCAGAAATGGGCCCTGCTGTGAAATATTAGATCAAGAATTGTAATTACATGCCCCTGTTGAACAGGGGCAGAAAAATTGGGCCTTTGGTGGTGGTGGTGCTGGTGCCACAACACTGTAAGTCCTCACTCGCTCTTGGTGGGTGCAGAAATGGGCCCTGCTGTGAAATATTAGATCAAGAATTGTAATTACATGCCCCTGTTGAACAGGGGCTGAAAAATTAGGCCCTAGGCACTGGTGCTGGTGCCACAACACTGCAACCCCTCACAGACACTCTAGTTGGAACGCTGGAACGAGCCCTGCTGCAAAGTATTGCATAAAAAATTGTAATTACACGCCCCTGTTAAACAGGGGCAGAAAAATTGGGCCTTAGGCACTGGTGCTGGTGCCACAACACTGCAACCCCTCACAGACACTCTAGTTGGAACGCAGGAACGAGCCCTGCTGCAAAGTATTGCATAAAAAATTGTAATTACACGCCCCTGTTAAACAGGGGCTGAAAAATTGTGCCTTAGGCACTGGTGGTGGCGCCCAGAACCAAAAATGTTCTTACAAGCTATCAGCGTGATCATTGAGGAGGAAGAGGATAATTACTCAGGGATAGTCACTCAGCATCAGCATAGGCAGTATTTGAAGGGATCTGAGATTTCAAAAAAAATTATTCGGTTACATCAGCATCAGGTGCTTGGTAGCTGGTGGTGATCCAAGACTGATTCATTTTTATGAAGGTCAGTCGATCGACCGAGTCAGTGGACAGACGCACCCTGTGATCGGTTACCACGCCTCCAGCAGCACTGAATGTGCGTTCCGAAAGAACGCTGGATGCAGGACAGGCCAGTAGCTTAATTGCATACTGTGCAAGCTCTGGCCAGTGATCCATCCTCAAGACCCAGTAACCCAGAGGATTTTCGGTGGGAAAGGTGTCCAAGTCTGATCTTGCCCCTAGGTATTCCTGCACCATGTAAAACAGACGCTGGTGATGGTTGCTGATCATACCTTGGGGCTGCGGACCAAAAAATTGTCTGAACGCATCGGTCAGACGGCCACCTTCTCCACCGCTCCTTCTTTGACTGACCGAAGCCTCAGCAACACGTTGTCCAGAAACAGGAGTTTGTAACCTCCCAGTCTCTGGGAACGCGTTGCACAGACCTTTCTGCAAGGCCTCCCGAAGATGTTTCATCCTCTGCTCCCTCTGCGATGGCAAGATAAGGTCCGCAACCTTACCCTTGTAACGTGGATCAAGGAGGGTTGCCAGCCAGTATTGGTCCTTCTCCTTGATACCACGAATACGAGGATCCTTACGCAGGCTTTGCAGGATCAGGGAGGCCATGCAGCGTAGGTTTGCTGAGGCATTCAGTCCGGAGTCCTCTGGGTCACTAAGGACAACATGGTCCGCAGCCACCTCCTCCTAGCCACGTACAAGTCCATGTGTTTCTTGGGACTGATCCCTTAAAGACTGCTGCTGATGCTGAGTGCCAGGCTCCACCTCCATACTGATACAATCTTCCTCCTCCTCCTCCTCTTCCTGTGTGATCGGCGGGCACGCAGGAACACTGTCTGGATAAAGGGGGCCTTGAGAGCTAAGGAAGTCCTCCTCTTCCTGCCTCTGTTCTGCCTCAAGTGCCCTGTCTATTATTCCACGCAGCGTGTGCTCCAACAGGTGGACAAGGGGGACAGTGTCACTGATGCATGCACTGTCACTGCTCACCATCCTCGTGGCCTCCTCAAATGGTGACAGGACAGTGCATGCATCCCTGATCATGGCCCACTGGCGTGGGGAAAAAAAAACAAGCTCTCCTGACCCTGTCCTGGTGCCATAGTCGCACAGGTACTCATTGATGGCCCTCTGCTGCGTGTGCAGCCGCTGCAGCATGGTCAACGTTGAGTTCCACCTGGTGGGCATGTCACAGATTAGGCGGTTCTTGGGCAGGTTAAACTCCTTTTGGAGGTCCGTCAGCCGAGCACTGGCATTATATGACGGCGGAAATGCACACAGACTTTCCTGGCCTGCCTCAGGACATCCTGTAATCCCAGGTACCTGCCCAAGAACCGCTGCACCACCAAGTTAAGGAGGTGAGCCAAACAGTGCACATGGGTCATTTGTCCCTGTCGGAGGGCAGAGAGGAGGTTGGTGCCATTGTCGCAAACCACCATTCCTGCCTTAAGTTGGCATGGCGTCAACTACCTCTGAACCTGCCCCTGCAGAGCTGACAGAACCTCTGCCCCAGTGTGGCTCCTGTCCCCTAAGCACACCAGCTCAAGCACCGCATGGCATCTTTTGGCCAGCCCCTTGAGCGGCTACGGAGCATCGCTGGTTCCGAGGACAAAGCACAGGAAGAGGCCATGGAGGAAGAAGAAGAGGAGGGGGTGGAGGAGAGAGCTGTGTCACAATAATTAGCATTTTGGAGGCGTGGTGGCGGAACAACCTCCAACACTACTGCACCTTGTCCTGCATCCTTCCCAGCTGCCAGCAGAGTCACCCAATGCGCCGTGAAACTTAGGTAACGTCCCTGTCCATGCCTGCTGGACCATGAGTCAGCGGTAATATGCACCTTACCGCTGACCGCCCTGTCCAGCGAGGCATGGACATTGCCTTCCACATGCCGGTAGAGAGCCGGAATCGCCTTCCGTGAGAAAAAGTGGCGTTTGGGTACCTGCCACTGAGGAACCGCACATTCCACAAACTCACAGAGGGGGGCAGAGTCTACCAACTGAAAAGGCAGCAGTTGAAGTGCTAGCAATTTTGCCAAGCTAGCATTCAACCGCTGGGCATGTGGATGGCAGGGAGCAAACTTCTTTCGGCGGTGCAGCAGCTGGGGCAGGGAAATTTGCCTGGTACAATCTGACGTCGGTGTACCAAAAGCAGATTGCCCACAAGTACTTGGCTGTGACACACCTAATTCTACACCTTCATTCCTCTCAGTGCAGGTCTCAGAGAGGACTGAAGGTATAGTGGGGTTGGAAATCTCAGCTGATGAGGAGCAAGGAGAGGTCCTCTTTGTTCTTTGGTGTGGGTCTTTTAGATACGCTTGCCAACGAACTGCATGGCAGGTCAACATATGTCTGGTCAAGCATGTGGTACCCAAGCGGGAGATGTTTTGGCCACGCGAGATACGCTTGAGACATATGTTGCAAATAGCAGCTGTGCGATCTGATGCACTCATCTCAAAAAAGGCCCACACCAAAGAACTTTTTGAATAACGCACAGAGACTGCAGTGCCCTGCACATGTGGAGCTTTGGGGTGTGATGCAGTCAATGTGCTGCCCTTAGGCTGGCCCCTGGAGGGCATCCTGCCTCATTGGTGATGTGCCACCTCCTCCTCCTCCTCTCTCCTATCAGGCACCCACGTTGAGTCAGTGACCTCATCATCCCCTCCCTCCTCATCACTGGAGCAAACCTGGCAGTATGCTGCAGCAGGGGGAGGATGACTGCCAGATTGCTGTCCTTCTTGGGCACCCCCTCTGTCCGTGCTCATGTTACTGCCTTCATCATGCTCAGTATCATCATCAGAGCCTTCCAAACGCTGGGCATCCTCCTGGAGCATGTACCCAACACTGTGGTCAAACAGTTCGAGGGACTCCTCAGGAGGACATGGTGGGGCTAGGGAAGGAGTCACTGATGACATTGAGCTGAGGGAAGAGGCCGCTGCTTTGCCAGACAAAGTACCCTGGGCATGGGTGAGAGAGGATGAGGAGGATGAGGACGGCTTGGTCATCCACTCGACCAAGTCTTTCGCATGTTGCGGCTCAACACGGCCAGCTGCCGAAAAAAAGGCCAAGCGTGTCCCACGGCCACGTGCTGATGAGGATGCACCGTCTCCACGACCAGCACTAGACACAGAGCCTGCTTGCCCTCTCATATTGGCTTGTGACTGTCTGCCTCTCCTTCTTGGCCTTCCAGACATACTAATGGCCTGTAGCTGCACTAAGCTGGGATATATATATATATATATATATATATATATATATATATGTACTGATACTGCAGCTAGCAAAATCAACTGCCTGCCTGTAGTATGAGAACACCACCAACCTTCTACAGGTAGCTTTAGCTGAACACTGTGAGGTGGACGCACCCCACTAACTTGTGGGTTTAGCTGAACACTGTGAGCAGGACGCACTGCACTAACTGTAAATAGTCTAGCTGCCTGACTGTGGTACTAATAGGATCAAAAGAACACAAGCAATTTTCTTCAGGTAGCTGTATATACTGTAACAAGACAAGCCTGCCTGTCAGTAAGAAGATAACAGGAACGGATCTAGCTGAACACTGTGAGCAGGACGTACCCCACTAACTTGTAGGTTTAGCTGAACACTGTGAGGTGGACGCACCACACTAACTTGTAGGTTTAGCTGAACACTGTGAGCAGGACGCACCCCACTAACTTGTAGGTTTAGCTGAACACTGTGAGCAGGATGCACCCCACTAACTTGTAGGTTTAGCTGAACACTGTGAGCAGGACGCACTGCACTAACTGTAAATAATCTAGCTGCCTGACTGTGGTACTAATAGGATCAAAAGAACACCAGTAATTTTCTTCAGGTAGCTGTATATACTGTAACAAGACAAGCCTGCCTGTCAGTAAGAGGATAACAGGAACGGATCTAGCTGAACACTGTGAGCAGGACGCACTGCACTAACTGTAAATAGTCTAGCTGCCTGACTGTGGTACTAATAGGATCAAAAGAACACCAGTAATTTTCTTCAGGTAGCTGTAAATACTGTAACAAGACAAGCCTGCATGTCAGTAGGAAGATAACAGGAACGGATCTAGCTAAACTGAATACAGTGTATATATATATATATGCAACACCTGGGATGCATATATATACACAATACACTGTAAGTGCAACTAACTGACTGACTGTTCTGCCTAATCTATCTAACTCAAATCAAATGTCACTGTCTGTCTCTCTCTCTCTCTCTCTCTCTCAATGAACGCCGGAACACACACTACACAGGGCCGCCGTGCAGGCAGCCTTATATAGTGTGGGGCGTATACTAAATCCCCTGAGCCATAATTGGCCAAAGCCTCCTTGGCTTTGGCCAATTACGGCTCTCTGTTCAGACAGCGCTGTGATTGGCCAAGCACGCGGGTCATAGTGCATGCTTGGCCAATCATCAGCCAGCAATGCAATGCGATGCCGCAGTGAATTATGGGCCGTGACGCGCCACACGAATTTGGCGCGAACGGCCTATATCGTTCGCAATTCGGCGAACGACCGAACAGCCGATGTTCGAGTCGAACATGGGTTCGACTCGAACACGAAGCTCATCCCTACTAGTCACAGTAAGAAGAAGTGACGTGAAAGAGACCCACAAGGCAGGGTATGTCACGTCAGATCCAACTCATCAATGTGTTCAGATACTGGTAATTAGGGATGAGCCGAACACCCCCCTGTTCGGTTCGCACCAGAACATGCAAACAGGGAAAAAGTTCGTTCGAACACGCGAACACCATTAAAGTCTATGGGACACGAACATGAATAATCAAAAGTGCTAATTTTAAAGGCTAATATGCAAGTTATTGTCATAAAAAGTGTTTGGGGACCTGGGTCCTGCCCCAGGGGACATGGATCAATGCAAAAAAATTTTTTAAAAACGGCCGTTTTTTCAGGAGCAGTGATTTTAATAATGCTTAAAGTCAAACAATAAAAGTGTAATATCCCTTTAAATTTCGTAGCTGGGGGATGTCTATAGTATGCCTGTAAAGGGGCGCATGTTTCCTGTGTTTAGAACAGTCTGACAGCAAAATTACATTTTAAAGGAAAAAAGCCATTTAAAACTACCCGCGGCTATTGCATTGCCGACAATACACATAGAAGTTCATTGATAAAAACGGCATGGGAATTCCCCAAAGGGGAACCCCGAACCAAAATTAAAAAAAAAAAATGACGTGGGAGTCCCCCTAAATTCCATACCAGGCCCTTCAGGTCTGGTATGGATATTAAGGGGAACCCCGGCCAAAATTAAAAAAAAAAAATGACGTGGGGTTCCCCCTAAATTCCATACCAGACCCTTCAGGTCTGGTATGGATTTTAAGGGGAACCCCGTGCCAAAAAAAAAAAAAAAAATGGCGTGGGGTCCCCCCAAAAATCCATACCAGACCCTTATCTGAGCACGCAACCTGGCAGGCCGCAGGAAAAGAGGGGGGGACGAGAGTGCGGCCCCCCCCTTCCTGAACCGTACCAGGCCACATGCCCTCAACATTGGGAGGGTGCTTTGGGGTAGCCCCCCAAAACACCTTGTCCCCATGTTGATGAGGACAAGGGCCTCATCCCCACAACCCTGGCCGGTGGTTGTGGGGGTCTGTGGGTGGGGGGCTTATCGGAATCTGGAAGCCCCCTTTAACAAGGGGACCCCCAGATCCCGCCCCCCCCTGTGTGAAATGGTAAAGGGGTACAAAAGTACCCCTACCATTTCACTAAAAAACTGTCAAAAATGTTAAAAATGACAAGAGACAGTTTTTGACAATTCCTTTATTTAAATACTTCTTCTTTCTTCTATCTTCCTTCATCTTCTGGTTCTTCTGGGGACAAGGTGTTTTGGGGGGCTACCCCAAAGCACCCTCCCAATGTTGAGGGCATGTGGCCTGGTACGTTCAGGAGGGGGGGGGGCCGCACTCTCGTCCCCCCCTCTTTTCCTGCGGCCTGCCAAGTTGTGTGCTCGGATAAGGGTCTGGTATGGATTTTTGGGAGGACCCCACGCGTTTTTTTTTTTTTTTTTTTGGCGCGGGGTTCCCCTTAAAACCCATACCAGACTGGTATGGAATTTAGGGGGACTCCCACGTCATTTTTTTTTTAAATTTTGGTTCGGGGTTCCCCTTTGGGGAATTCCCATGCCGTTTTTATCAATGAACTTCTATGTGTATTGTCGGCAATGCAATAGCCGCGGGTAGTTTTAAATGAGTTTTTTCCTTCAAAATGTCATTTTGCTGTCAGACTGTTCTAAACACAGGAAACATGCGCCCCTTTACAGGCATACTATAAACACCCCCCAGGTACGAAATTTAAAGGGATATTACACTTTTATTGTTTGACTTTAAGCATTATTAAAATCACTGCTCCTGAAAAAACGGCCGTTTTTAAAACTTTTTTTTGCATTGATCCATGTCCCCTGGGGCAGGACCTGGGTCCCCAAACACTTTTTATGACAATAACTTGCATATTAACCTTTAAAATTAGCACTTTTGATTTCTCCCATAGACTTTTAAAGGGTGTTCCGCAGCATTCGAATTTGCCGCGAACACCCCAAATTGTTCGCTGTTCGGCGAACTTGCGAACAGCCAATGTTCGAGTCGAAAATGAGTTCGACTCGAACTCGAAGCTCATCCCTTCTGGTAATTACCTGTCTCCAGACTTTAGGTCAGTTGGTCAGTCTGATGGGGCGGTATGGACTAAATGAAGATCCCCCAATCTACTTAGTCATTATGAATAGAGTGCTGGCCACTGATTGGATGCCTGATTGGGCTGCAGGTGCACGCAGGCTGTCCCCACCCCCCCTCCTCCAGCAGGGATAGTGCCTCATATTGGCACTCCACATGTGGCTCCCCCGGCGTTCAGGAAGATGGATGTCCCGGCATAGCCGTCACATCCGCCGTAATTACGTGACGTTGTGACGTCATGCGCACGCACGCGGCATCGCGTGCCCGCAGGAGGATGTAATCCGAACGCTGCTGGCAGGAAAAGATACACCCAAGGGTGCAGAAAGGAGGCACAGACCCTTTAATTGTGCCCCCCCTCTTTTCCTGCCAGGAAATATCCACTTGGTGTGACTCCTTGTAAGACACGCACGGACGATTAGCCCCACTCCTTCCCCTTGCTGACGTGGTGGACGGCCGGGGATCCCTGTCGGGACCCGGTGGGGGAGACGTCAGAGAACTTTAGGCTCAGGAGAGATTGTTCAAACACAATGTGATTGGTAATTATATTGTTAAACATATATATATTATATTACATTTTTATGGTCACATCCATGAACTTTAATACGTAAATTTTGTTACAGCGCCTCAATCCTCTGAAGATGACCCAACGGGGTCGAAATGCGTCAGAATTATTATCCTATTATAGTGCTTGAACATTGTATAAACTTGTGCCAGCTTCATTTGTGTTATCTCCTGTAGCACAGCTCGTATTTTAACCATCACGGTCAAGTCCTACAAAATAAAAACCTTTTCAAGTAACAGCTTATTATTTTCACAATTTCTTGCTGCTTTAAAACCCCACGGGGGATATCTTCTTTTTCTTTTTGACAATAATCAGGGTGTGCAGCACTCTATATCTTCTCAGTATGTGTCCCTCCCCTTTTCTCGAATATTGGGTGGTTAAACACCCCTCCCCCCACTTTTTGACACTCGAGTTAAGATATGAGCTGTGGGATGATTTTGGTTGAATTGTGCATTCTTGTAATGCTCTTATTGTTACTGCTTCTACTGAACAAGTATTGTGTTACATTGTTTACAGGATGAGCCATTGTATATGTATAGGTGATGATTGGACTATCCCCATGTAATTACACGCAAATATTTTTGAACAGGCGAGATCGGATAAAATTATCTGTTGTTCTCCCCTGTTTTCACTAATCTATCTTAATACTGGACATTTCAGTGTGCCCCCTTAGGCGCACTTAACATGTTTACAATACATTGGCGAGTACTTTCATTCTGCTGTAATGACAACCCCAACAATCTGGAGCATCACATGTACGTTTTTTGTAAAACACAATGGAGGCAGCCCAAGGCTGCCTCGAATGCATTCCAACCACCCACAGCTTTCTAGACCTTTGTACACTAAAATGCAATCTATAGGTTTTATAATCTTTTTACATATTGTTTGCATTATGCCGTTCTCCCGCCTCTCCCCCTTCCGGAGCCCGATGTGGGTTCCATGGTCCGTGGACCCGTCCTGGGGATGGGGGCCTCGTCGTTGCGTCTCTTCCTGGCAGGAAAAGAGGGGGGGCACAATTAAAGGGTCCGTGCCTCCTTTCTGCACCCTCGGGTGTATCTTTTCCTGCCAGCGGCGTTCCGGATCACATCCGGGCGCCATGGCGTTGCGGGCACGCGATGCCACGTGCATGCGCGTGACGTCACGACGTCACGTAATTATGGCGGATGTGACGGCTGTGCCGGGACATCCATCTTCCTGAACGTCGGGGGAGCCACATGTAGAGTGCCAATATGCGGCACTATCCCTGCTGGAGGAGGGGGGGTGGGGAGAGCCTGCGTGCACCTGCAGCCCAATCAGGCATCCAATCAGTGGCCAGCACTCTATTCATAATGACTAAGCAGATTGGGGGATCTTCATTTAGTCCATACCGCCCCATCAGACTGACCAACTGACCTAAAGTCTGGAGACAGGTAATTACCAGTATCTGAACACATTGATGAGTTGGATCTGACGTGACATACCCTGCCTTGTGGGTCCCTTTCACGTCACTTCTTCTTATGTGACTAGTTATATCATTTTGAACAATTTATATCTGATTTTACTCACCCTTCATACACGTTCACTTTCATGGCACTTCACTTTGTGTTTTTCTTTGTCTCATTTCTGTCCTATCTCCTTCCCTTCTTGACACCCCTTCACCCCTTTTCCAGCACTCATGCATTCTTGCCAGCACACTATCACACACATCCATCTCTCACATAGACACGGTTTTATTGTTCTCTTTGCTGATGTTTTTGCTTTCATTGCACCTTGATTGTTTTATTTGGCCCCCTGCACTGCACCTACCCATTTCCCCACCCACATGCTTCCCTTCCACTCAAATGCATCACCCCACCTGCACTATCCTCACACTTCACCTATCTGTCTCCTTTTTTCCTCTGCATCTTTTCCTCTTAAGCCTTTTTTCCTTCACTCCCCTTTCTCTTTTTTTCCCATTTCCCCTTTAACCTTTCCCCCCCTCCTTCCCGTTCATTTTTTCCCATCCCCTTCCTTTCCCCCGTTCGGGGTTTTTTTTTTTTACCCCTCCCCCTTTTATCCCTACCAGTCTGTCCGTCCCCTTCTTTCCTCACATGTTATCTCCACACTCGCCTCTTTCTTTACATTCCTATATCCTCACTCTACTTTGCCACTTATTTCACGGCAAACACACAGACACCACTATTTACTTATTACATTACATACTCTGACATACTGATATCTACATGTAGTTATATCTACCATTGTCAATCCCCCCCCCCCCCTTTTTTACCATCACCACTATGGGAATATCCATACATCTGCTGACCCCAATAAGTACAGACAACATTAAACAAAACAATTAATTATAAACAGAGTTATCTTTTAAAAAGTGATAATGATACATATACTTCTATCCGTGCTAAACATAATGCACTGATGGTACTGTTGTCTGTTATTTGATGCTTTGACTGCAGGTCTCGCTCGCTTGCCCCCACGCCCCTCCCTGGTTTTGGGAAATATCCACTTGGTGTGACTCCTTGTAAGACACGCACGGACGATTAGCCCCCCTCCTTCCCCTTGCTGACGTGGTGGATGGCCGGGGACCCCTGTCGGGACCCGGTGGGGGAGACGTCAGAGAACTTTAGGCTCAGGAGAGATTGTTCAAACACAATGTGATTGGTAATTATATTGTTAAACATATATATATTATATTACATTTTTATGGTCACATCCATGAACTTTAATACGTAAATGTTGTTACAGCGTCTCAATCCTCTGAAGATGACCCAACGGGGTCGAAACGCTTCAGGGTTATTATCCTATTATAGCGCTTGAACATTGTATAAACTTGTGCCAGATTCATTTGTGTTATCTCCTGTAGCACAGCTCGTATTTTAACCATCACGGTCAAGTCCTACAAAATAAAAACCTTTTCAAGTAACAGCTTATTATTTTCACAATTTCTTGCTGCTTTAAAACCCCACGGGGGATATCTTCTTTTTCTTTTTCCCCCTAAGAAAGTTTCCTTTTTTCAGGAATGCAAAGGTTATTACCCTTGCCGCAAATGCAAAGTGTGTTCTCATAACATCGGAAGGAGACGTAAAAGTACCACCTTTAAATCCACCGTCACCTCTCATATATATCACATGAAGCATTTCACCACCTGCTCTTCACAGTACATTGTATATTTAGTGACCTGTCCCTGCCTTAAACAGTATGTTGACTGTACCATTAGAACTTTCTCTATCTGAGTCAATGAGCATGTGGCTGGGATTAAGAAGGGCAAAAGCAAACATACAGTACCCCGTCACTATTTAGAGTACCACAATAAAGACCCTACTGGTACCTTATTTCAAGTGATTGATAAGTTTGTCCCTCATTGGAGGGGAGAGTCACGTCTTCAGGGCGTTTCGCATCTCGAGACTTACTGGATATATGAGCTGAGGTCCTACTTCCCGTTCGGGTTGAACGTGGAGTGGGACCTCAACTCTTTTATCAATCAATCTTGAATATTCTCTCACCTATTTTATTATTCCCTTTTTATTTGTTTCTCCCCCTTTCTCTCTTCCTAGTCATCCGTCCCTACTCTAAGGTCGGTTACTATGAGGAGTTTCTCATACAGTTATACTATTTCTCACCATAGTCCTAGATTCCACACATCCAGTCCTAAGAGTTTATTCAGGCACCTATTATTTATATTCCTTAACATTTTTTATATATATATACCTAATGCTAACCTTTATTTCCATATTCATTTATATTTCCATCAGATTATTATGATCGAGGTGCTTTTTTTTGTGCTTTTTTGTGTCATTTAGCCTTTTTGCAATCTCTTTTATTGAGATATTCTTTGTCATGTGACCGCTGTATAGACTCTGAGTTCACATGTGCAGCTTCAATATATGAGGTGTATTTCGCACTCTGCGGGATCCTATATCTTTCTGGTCCTGTGAGGCTCCCATCGCAGGTCAGGTGACGAGGGTGGGCACGCTGTCTGGCGCGACGTCCCTTCCCTCTGTTTGACATGTGGATCGTGCGGCCGTCGGAGCACGATTTCCAGCCGGTTTTCTGATTGACCGCCTGACCCACGTGGGTGAGGGACGCTGGACATGCCTCTAGGCGTGACGTCATCTCCCCCTCATTCGATACGTGGATTGACGGCTGGTCTGGGCGGGATTCTTAGCCGGCTAGCTGATTGGCCGCTGGATCCATCTATCATACAACCTCTAAGTTTGGATTGACCTCTGACACCGTTGTTGTCAGAGGCCACTTCCTATTGTCAGCAGTGGGGTTTCCTCAGCCGGAAGTCTCACTGTGCAGCCAATTCATTATTCGCTGTTAGATTTTTTTGGTCATTTCTGGGGACTCCAGGGATTAGTTCCATTTTGCATCAGTTATGAAGGGTAATATCAGATGATTGTATAGGTCCAATAGAATTGGGCAATTACTTCCCCGTCTAGCTTTTTTAAGTGTAACCATGTGACTTCATTCACCCAATGAAAAGGCTTGATTTGCATTTATTGTAATTGGTCCTTTTTAGATATTTTATTTATAAATATAGGCAACCTGGAGTGGATGGTCTATGCCCCTGTTGAAGACCCCTAGGTCGAAACGCGTCGGCCTCATTCACCATTCTCCATGTTGCCCACTTCTTTTATTTCATTGTGATCATGTTTTTATTGTTAAAAGTTTTTTTAGAAATAAAAAACACCCTTTTTATATGCACTATGTGGAGGCACATTTTTTCTTTCCACATACTCTTTGAATGAGGTCAAGTGTTTGCTTCAGCTCCACAAGAGATGTCTTTGCCTATCTGATCCGCATCTCGGTTGCCTGCTGTGAGGACCTATCCGGTGGCCCCCGGAGATCCATGCAGAGTCCAGCTTGGAGGATTTGAGTGACAGGACGTCCCTTTCCACGCCCTTGGTGGCAGACTGCTCATGCGATTCCCTGTCGCTGACACGGGAATCCACGGGATCTGGTAAGAGTTTTTTATACACCATCCTTTCCATGATCGCATCCTTTCCATGATCACCTGATCCGGTTGATGTGTCCCCTCTTTGTGAAGTCAAACTTCTGCCAACTACTTGAACACCATCACCCTCTGGAGCACATCCACATTTTTGTACAGTGGGACATTACATCCTTCACATATATAATTTATATAGACTTTATGTTTATCACATGCCATTTGGCTGATGTTTCATTATTACTTTTCTTGATTGAAGTACAAGCAAGGTATTTCTTTGTCTTTGATTACACACTTATTCACCATGCGCTACATTTTTATTTTATTCAATTATTTATTGTTTTTGTCAGACTGTATGTAGCTGCTTCCCTTGTTTTCACCAATTAGCGCAGTGTTTCCCTCGCACTTAAGCAGAGCAATGGGTTTCTAATATAGCCAAATTGGTAATTCTGCAGAAAAATCAGTTTTAAATAATCACTTTTGTCATTGTTGTTACTACTAGATAATAAATTAAAGCCAAACTGCAGGCAAACAGCTAAATAAAGAGAAAAAACATACAGTATAAGGAAGCTGTTGTACCTGGCAGGGCAGGAGACCTGATCTTTCTCTGCTGCAGCTTGTCTTCCACTTGCAGTTCTCTATGCTGCCCCCAGCTTCAGACTGGACAATGAAGTAAGAAGCAGCAGACTGGTGAGCTCATGTTTCTGCCAATCTGTCTCACCTCCTATCAGCATGATATCTGCACTTCAGTACATCAGCATGATACTTGCAGTACACCTTATTGTTTCTTTATGCTGCTAAGACTTTTTTAAAACAAACACATGGCAGCAATAATTTGTGTCTTGTACAGTCAGGTCCATAAATATTGTGACATCGACACCATTATAATTTTTTTGGCTCTATACACCACCATAATGGATTTGAAATGAAACAAGCAAGATGCGCTTTAACTGCAGACTTTCAGCTTTAATTTGAGGGTATTTACATCCAAATCAGGTGAACGGTGTAGGAATTACAACAGTTTGTATATGTGCCTCACACTTTTTAAGGGACCAAAAGTAATGGGACAATTGGCTGCTCAGCTGTTCCATGGCCAGGTGTGTGTTATTCCCTCATTATCCCATTTACAAGGAGCAGATAAAAGGTCCAAAGTTCATTTCAAGTGTGCTATTTGCTTTTGGAATCTGTTGCTGCCAACTCTCAATATGAGATCCAAAAAGCTGTCACTATCAGTGAAGCAAGCCATCATTAGACTGAAAAAACAAAACAAACCCATCAGAGAGATAGCAAAAACATTAGGTGTGGCCAAATCAACTGTTTGGAACATCCTTAAAAAGAAAGAAAGCATCGGTGAGCTCAGCAACACCAAAAGACCTGGAAAACCATGGAAAACAATTGTGGTGGATGACTGAAGAATTCTTTCCCTGGTGAAGAAAACACCCTTCACAATAGTTGGCCAGATCAAGAACACTCTCCAGGAGGTAGGTGTATGTGTGTCAAAGTCAACAATCAAGAGAAGACTTCACCAGAGTGAATACAGAGGGTTCACCACAAGATGTAAACCATTGGTGAGCCTCAAAAACAGGAAGGCCAGATTAGAGTTTGCCAAACAACATCTGAAAAAGCCTTCACAGTTATGGAACAACATCCTATGGACAGATGAGACCAAGATCAGCTTGTATCAGAGTGATGGGAAGAGAAGAGTATGGAGAAGGAAAGGAACTGCTCATGATCCAAAGCATACCACCTCATCAGTGAAGCATGGTGGTGGTAGTTTCATGGCGTGAGCATGTATGGCTGCCAATGGAACTGGTTCTCTTGTATTTATTGATGATGTGACTGCTGACAAAAGCAGCAGGATGAATTCTGAAGTGTTTTTGGCAATATTATCTGCTCACATTCAGCAAAATGCTTCAGAACTCATTGGACGGTGCTTCACAGTGCAGTTGGACAATGACTCGAAAAATACTGCGAAAGCAACCAAAGAGTTTTTTAAGGAAAAGAAGTGGAATGTTATGCAATGGCCAAGTCAATCACTTGACCTGAATCCGATTGAGCATGCACTTCACTTGCTGAAGACAAAACTGAAGGGAGAATGCCCCAAGAACAAGCAGGAACTGAAGACAGTTGCAGTAGAGGCCTGGCAGAGCATCACCAGGGATGAAACCCAGCGTCTGGTGATGTCTATGCATTTCGGTCTTTAGTATTAAAATATTAAAAAGTGAAAGCTTGATGGATGATTGTTAATCTGTCCCATTACTTTTGGTTCCTTAAAAAGTGGGAGGCACATATACAAACTGTTCAGGGGCGTAACTAGAAATAGCAGGGCCCCATAGCAAAATGTTGTATGGGGCCCCCCTGCAAACAGCCCCCCTCTCCCCCACAGCTGCCCTAGTGTCAATGCAGCGTGAGCTGTGCCACATACAGTGTGACCTGTGCCCAATACAGCGTGACCTGTGCCCCATACAGCATGACCTGTGCCCCATGCAGCGTGACCTGTGCCCCATGCAGTGGTACCTGTGCCCAATACAGCGTGACCTGTGCCCCATACAACGTGACCTGTGCCCCATACAACGTGACCTGTGCCCAATGCAGCGTGACTGTGCCCAATGCAGCGTGACTTGTGCCCCATACAGCGTGACCTGTGCCCCATACAGCCTGGTCTGCCTGTGCCCCATACAGCATGACCTGTGCCCAATACAGCGTGACCTGTGCCCCATACAACGTGACCTGTGCCCCATACAACGTGACCTGTGCCCCATACAACGTGACCTGTGCCCCATATACCATGACCTGTGCCCAATGCAGCGTGACTGTGCCCAATGCAGCGTGACCTGTGCCCCATACAGCATGACCTGTGCCCCATACAGCCTGGTCTGCCTGTGCCCCATACAGCATGACCTGTGCCCCATACAGCGTGACCTGTGCCCCATACAACGTGACCTGTGCCCGCTGCAGCATGACCTGTGCCCCATGCAACGTGACCTGTGCCTAATGCAGCGTGACCTGTGCCCAATGCAGTGTGACCTGTGCCCCATACAGCGTGACCTGTGCCCCATACAGCCTGGTCTGCCTGTGCCCCATACAGCATGACCTATGCCCCATGCAGCGTGACCTGTGCCCCATGCAGTGTGACCTGTGCCCCATGCAGCGGTACCTGTGCCCAATACAGCGTGACCTGTGCCCCATACAACGTGACCTGTACCCCATACAACATGACCTGTGCCCACTGCAGCATGACCTGTGCCCCATGCAACGTGACCTGTGCCCAATGCAGCGTGACCTGTGCCCAATGCAGCGTGACCTGTGCCCCAAACAGCGTGACCTGTGCCCCATACAGCCTGGTCTGCCTGTGCCCCATACAGCATGACCTGTGCCCCATGCAGCGTGACCTGTGCCCCATACAACGTGACCTGTGCCCACTGCAGCATGACCTGTGCCCCATGCAACGTGACCTGTGCCCAATGCAGCGTGACCTGTGCCCCATACAGCGTGACCTGTGCCCCATACAGCCTGGTCTGCCTGTGCCCCATACAGCATAACCAATGCCCCATGCAGCGTGACCTGTGCCCCATGCAGCGTGACCTGTGCCCCATACAGCGTGACCTGTGCCCCATACAGCCTGGTCTGCCTGTGCCCCATACAGCATGACCTATGCCCCATGCAGCGTGACCTGTGCCCCATGCAGCGGTACCTGTGCCCAATACAGCGTTACCTGTGCCCCATACAACGTGACCTGTGCCCCATACAACGTGACCTGTGCCCCATACAACATGACCTGTGCCCACTTCAGCATGACCTGTGCCCCATGCAACGTGACCTGTGCCCAATGCAGCGTGACCTGTGCCCAATGCAGCGTGACCTGTGCCCCATACAGCGTGACCTGTGCCCCATACAGCCTCACCTATGCAGAGGAAGAGGCAAGCCACCCGGATCAGCAGAGAGCGGGATTGCCCCCTGTAATAGCTTTCATTTGAATTTCCTGTCTTCCCGGGGCTCATTGTCACATAGCCCCACCTCTTGGCCCGACGCCTTTGATGACATCACATGTCCCGCATTGGATCGGCGTTCTGTCTATCAAATGCGCCGGGCCAAGAGGTGGAGCTATGTGACGTGAGCCCCGGGAACACTGGAAGTTCTAATGAAAGATCTTACATCGGGCAATTCAGCTCTCTGCTGATACAGACAGCTCGCCTCTTCCTTTCCTCTCTCTTCCCCTGGCTGGGAGACTGTGCCGGCAGTGCTCTTATCCTCATTGGGCCCCACTCGGCTGCGGGCCCCATAGCGCCCGCATGGGTCACTATGGTGGTAGTTACGCCCCTGAAACTGTTGTAATTCCTACACCGTTCACCTGATTTGGATGTAAATACCCTCAAATTAAAGCTGAAAGTCTGCAGTTAAAGCACATCTTGTTTGTTTCATTTCAAATCCATTGTGGTGGTGTATAGAGCCAAAAAGATTAGAATTGTGTCAATGTCCCAGTATTTATGGACCTGACTGTTTATCTGCCCAAAGTTCGGCTTTTAAGAGTAAAGAAGTTACTGATTATATTATGAATCCCAAAATATTTGCTTGCTCTTTTCAAAATCATTTTTCTTTGAAGTACATTTAAACAACTGTTCTAGGTTTATAGCCACTAGACAGAGTGACTTTGCTCAAATACTCGTGGTTAAAAAAATATTAGTACAACGTAGTGCGATTACTTCATCCTGGCTTCCTAGAATCTTATCATATTTTTTAATCTAAATAGGTAAAAAACCCAATTTGTTGTCTGACTGCCAAGTGACAAGCAAAGGGTTTAAACAAGCTTGTGGTAGCATCTATGACGTTGTTTTACAAATGAAGCAGTGGCCTCTCCACTATCAACAGATGCGTTCTGGGTGGCTATGCACCAGCCTAATTACCTTTACAAAGTATCAATACAAGAAGCTTAAACAGTAGAGCATAATGTTCGCACTTCTTTGGTGAATGTACGAGAACCAAGTTTATTGGACAGTTGTTGGTTGGAACACTTATCTGATGGTGAGCTCTCCATTAGTCATTTGGCTGTTGGTCTTTCATTTGCTGGGCAGTTTTTGGTCCTTCCACCAACTGATTGTTGCTTATTTGCTGGCTGTTTGTCTTTTGGTTGGCTGGCCAGGGGCGATGGCCCATGAGGAACCCTCTGTTGATCAGCTGTCCACTGGTCTCCGGTCATCGGGGGGTACAGGCAGTATTCATGTAAGGTGCCGAGCATCCCTAGGGGCCTTACTGGCCAGGGCATGCTCCCCCTACAGCAGCACATGAAATGAATCTTCCACCTGTGCCGCCGCTAGCCTACGCAGCGCCCGGCCGCTATAGAGAAGGAGGAAGAAGTCTGCCTCCTTTCACTTTCACTAGCAACCCCCCCTGCTGGCAATAGTGAAGAGGAAAAGAGCATTAGCATGATATGATCAAACAAGCCAGAGCCCCTGCTGCTTTTCTGACTACTAGTAGCAACCCCCTTAGCAGGTGATCATGGCCAGCACTCGCTCCTCTTCGTTCCCGGCTGAGGCGGAGCCTGCTGGCTGCTGCTAGGTTGGTTTGCAATGTGATTGGCCAGGACACGGGCAGGAGGTGTGCTCAGCTCATCAGCGGTGAATGTGGATTCCATCCATCAGGTGCATGCGGATAGATATGAGAGAGCAGCATGGAAGGTAAGTCAAAGAAAGTTAGTGTGTGCTGCTGTGCCCCCTGTGCTGCCTGTAGATTTGGAATTGATTTAATCTACTTCTCCTTGGATGGGACACCTGAGGCTGACAAGCTGGCATGATTGAGTTGCATCATAAAAATGGATGAGGATGACTCTGGGTGGAGATGAGAGTTACGTTGTGGAGAGCCTCTTCACAATGTAACTCTCATCCCCACCCAGAGTCATCCTCATCCATTTTCACAATGCAACTCAAACATCTTTATCCCCACCTAGCACCATCCATCCCTCCAGTCTCCACAATGTATCCCCACCCACGCCCACATCACCCAGCACCATCTATCCCTCCAGTCTCTACAATGTATCCCCACCCACGTCAACCAGCCCCACCCATCTCTCCAGTCTCCACAATGTATCCCCACCCACGCCCACGTCACCCAGCACCATCCATCCCTCCAGTCTCCACAATGTATCCCCATCCACGCCCAGCATCACCCATCCCTCTCCAGGATGCTGGGCATGGATGGTGATACATTGTGGAGAGGGATAGGTGATGCTGGGCATGGATGGGAGATACATTGTGGAGAGGGATGGGAGATGCTGGGCACGAATGGGGATACATTGTGGAGAGGGATGGAGGGTGCTGGGCAATGTGGGCGTGGGTGGAGATACATTGTGGAGAATGATGGATGATGCTGGGTGTGGATGGGGATACACTGTGGCGAGGGATGAGGATAACGTGTAATAATAAATAATCTGGGGATGAGGATGATGGGATTACAATGCGGAGGGGGACGAGAATGACCGGCGAGGAATGTTGGTGATGAGAACTGACTTGTAATGATAATTATGGGATGATGATGATGGGAATGGCACGTTGGGGGTGATGACTCTAGAGGTGGCTGATGATGGCTATCTCTGGATTGTTGTGTTTGCTGCATTCACCTTCTGGATCAGAATCAGTACCTGGCACCATGGATCAGAATTAATTGTTCCAGTGCTCCACATGTAAATGCATCAAAATGCACCCTTTTATGGTGAAAACTGGCCATGAAGACCACATGCATACTAGGCGTCTTTGCACCCAATCCTGGGAGGAGGGTAATTGCACTGGGCACAGACTGAGCTGGTGGGTTAATGTACGGAGGGACAGACTGACTGGAGGGGGTGGTACTTGCGAAGAATGTTTGGGCAGAAGGGATTTCTCCATACGCCTAATTTGTGTGGATAGAGGAATCTGTTGCCCACTGGCTGAAAAAGAGAAGACTGTCTATGGCCAGCTTAACAAAGTCCTGCACTTTATACACTATATTGTACTTTCCAGACTTCTCACTAAAGTGTTCATTTTCTTAACAGTTGTTGGGTGGTAAAAGTTTAAAAAAAAGGGTGAAATATCCACCACCTCCCTACCTTTAGGCCGGCCATACACAGTTCGAACCGTTAATGGGCAGGCTGAATTTACCAAGTTGATCGATTGATCGATCAACTTGGGTACAACCAGCCTGCTGGATTCGTTTGTTTGCGACTATCACAAACAGCTGCTATAGCCGCTAGTGATAATCATTGTCTTCTCCCGGGCAAGAGGGATTCCCCTGTCAGTACTGATTAGGAAATAACGGATAAAGGAGGGTTGTAATCCCTTACTGTTAAATATTGAAAGCACTGATGTCTTGTAATACACTTTTCATATATTAATTTGTAAGAGTGTTAAAATAAAAGTGGGTGCACCGAAGGACTCAGTGGGATGGACAGTGAGTGGATTCAGTGGGACGGCCAGTGGGACGGCCAGTGGGCGGGCCCTGGGGAATGTTGGTGGTCAGGCCCCCGGGGGCCCAGGCCTAAAGCTGTGTAAAATTTCTGATGGCTGCCCTGGTGGTCTCTCATCTACTGGGCACTTTATTTTATCTTCATTGACATCACTTCTGGGCCTTAGTGCAACCAGCAGATACAAGTCTTGAAAGTCTTAGACACTGTGAGACTTGCTTAGACCACCAAAAAATGGGTAGGGAACCCTAACAGCTGTCTGTCTTTCAGTTTTCCTCGGTGAATTGGCATGTATTTATATTTGTGCTACTATCAAACAAGTCCATGCAACATATTTATTTATTAGTAGTTACCACGCCTACAAATAAAAATACATTAAACACAAATGCATTACAAATAGTATATTGTTTAATGCACAAAATGTTGATTTCCAAATGAAACATTTTTCCTTCTCTTTAGTATTTCCATAATCTAGTAGTAGTTAGTCAAAATCAACAGGGCTTATTATGTAATATGAAAAATGTTTCATTGCTTATACAAGCCAATATTTTAGTTGAGAAAAAGCCCCAGCATTACCATCCACACAGGTAGCACAGACACTTAACCAATCACCCCAGAAAGGCAGATATTTGATGTAGAATTTTCCTTTTGTCCCAAAACATTCCTGTTGGGGCTACTTCCCTCCAGTTTACCTAGGCTGGCTAAGAAATTGAAAGTGTAGATTGTTGTCAGAATGCCAGGGTAGAAATGTTAAAATGGCAACATATGTGGAAGTTTGGTGATGTTGAAGGTTCCCACCCTGTTCAATGATGGTTGTTCCAGTTTGATGTGGATGGCCTCTTTCATGCCTCAGCTTCCTCTGTTCAGAAGGTGCACCTCATTGTCTCATTGTCTTCAAAATAATGTCCCTTTTCCATAAGGTTTAGAAACACTGTCTTGACCTATGTTGGGACATTCATTTGCTTAGAGGTTGTTCAGCCTCCTGAATATACGGGTCTTTGCATTCCTCACCAAGCTGCACTGCATATACCAAGTTTATTTGCTTGAATGACACAGGGATGTGCTATGTATTTTCTTGATACAACTGAAGAAGTGGCTTGGACAATCTATGGGATGTCTTCAAGATTACAGAACAAGACCCGTTGAATGTGATTAACTAATACTAGACATTCCGTGACCTGGATAAATGAGAATCGTCACAGACAGAATTTCCATTGCATTTTTAGCAATCACAAATATTCATAATATGTTTTTGAAAAATTTGCACTCTGAGTCTAGAGCTGTAAGTTTATTCACACTTTCAATGACTTGTGCAGCAAAGAGGATGGGGAGTGGCTTTGGAAGGACATTTGTAAAGTGACTCTAAGAGTAAAATCACCAGAGTATAGCTCTTTAGTTAATGGTATGACCAACAAAATGAAGGTTCTGTTGTATTGTTACATACATTCTCTACTTCTCCTCATCTATCCGATTCTGCTAACTGGTAAGGATGGATTTTCCTATTAGAGGGTTGATTTAAAACTAGGGATCAAAAACATGATACTTGCATATTTTCTGTATTGACTATGAACTTGCATGCTCTGAATAAACTGGAGTACTTTTATAATATTTTAATTTTTGAATTGCAGGCATGTGTTTAAAATGTATAATTATTGGGTAGGTTTTGATAGCAAAAAAAAAACAGCTCAAAATGTGCTAACAGCTTTTTAGAAACTTGCTTGTAAGCTATAAAGTCAAAATTCATAAAAGCATATTTTGGTGTGTGTTTACATTTTATACTCCATGAAAGTATGGGATGGATGGACATTTTAAAAATAATTCAAACTCTCACATTTGCTTAGTAAAGTAAAGCTTAATAAATATGTCAATGTGTTCTTACAGGGCGTATTTAATAAGCAGTGAATATTACATTCACAGAACATGCACTGGGAGTGAATCTTCTTGGTGTATGCATTTAAAAGACAGTAATTGATTCATTATCAGTGAATATTTGGTGAAAATCATATTGACTGCTTTATAAACACCCCTTTTCAAAGTCTGTTTCTATGTACAAGTGACAATCTTCACACACCTACTTTTAAATTTGGCTTCCTAATTTGATTAATTTACATTTTAAATCTGGAAAGTTTTTTTTGTAGCATGCAATTGACTGTGTTATTGGTCAGTTGAGTTCTTTATAAAAGGTCTGCCAGTTGAAAAAATCCATGGGAAACAAACAAATATTTAAACTTCTCTTTAACCTGACTGGCTGATAGAAACTAACATTTTACAAAATTAACCCCTGGCAATTTATTTATGTATTTATTTTAAATTTCAGTGTGCAAAAACTATATTTGTCATCATGTCACCTACAAAAACATATACAAAATGTAATTATGAAGACAGATAGCTAGTTGATTCTAATATAACAAAAAAATGTTTATTGCAAACACAAAAAATTGCTACTCTGCCAATTAATGGATTTGCATTATTGCTAATTAAACACCACATATTTTATTCTGCACATGTCAACATCATTTCTTAGCGATCTTCAGCTATAATATCTTAAAAAAACCCTGAAAATTAAAAAAAAATTAACTGCAGAAGATGATTTTTTAAATTTAATAATAAAAAAATTAATAGAGCATAGCGTAGCAGTGTTTTATATTTGATCAAACTGTCATTCTAGTCTATTGATTTTTTTTTATCTCTCTGTCTAATCAAACTAACCATAAGGTTGAACTTTTTGGATTTATTTTTGCTAATAGAATAAGAAAAAAAGGGAATTTAAATATAAGCAGGGCAATGCATCCGAATTCAAGAGGACAAAGAAACAAAACAAAATTTTAAGGCACCCAAACGGTTTTATGTTAAAAATATATAATTTTATTGATGTACACTTAATTAAAATAAAGGATAAAATGTACAGCACATATTACATCCAATATCAAAGGTAAATTACACACATCTGGAAGATGTGTTACGCCCCAGTATATATAAAACCGTATAAACAATTTGTATTCATCCGTGAAGCTACTTAGTATGGAAATATTGGCATTTGGGGCGTATCAAAGTGGAATTAAGACTAGCACTTAGCTCAATGTGATCCAGAATCAAGTGTTGCTTCTTCGGGTGAAAATATGAGATGTATAATATGAAATTTATAAACGTGCTGAAATGCTGTAACCCACTGCCATCACATGTCTGCCGGGCGAGCGATGTGAGCCTCAAGATAAATCACAGAAAGTGAAAACAGCTCCAATGCTCTACCCATGGGTTATGATTTTCTAAGCACATGTCTACATTAGACTGAAGTAGGGACCAACTACAAGTAACAGAATGTTAATTATACAGGCGTAAACCATAAAAGCATACACTCCAAAAGAGGGAAATACCAGGGAGTTCCTCTATATATACCAACAATCCCTTGTGTAGAGCATTTGTGCGTTTTCCCTTTCTGTGATTTATATGGAAGGTCTTGGCGCTTGCACGACAGACATATGATAGCAGTGGCTTTCAGCACTCCAGCACATTTAAAAATGTCATATCATACATCTCATCCATTATCCTGAAGAAGCATAATTTGATTCTGGGAAACGTGTTGAGCCAAGGGCTAGTCTCTCCTCCAGTTTAATACACCACAAATACCAATATTTTCATACTAAGTACCTTTTATGGATGCATACAAATTATTTATATGCTTATATATACTGTGGGTGCGGCACACCCTTCAGATGAGTCTAATTTATGTTTAATATTAGATGTAATATGCGCTGTAATTGTTATCCTTTATTTTAATGAAATGTACATCAACAAAATTATACTTTTTTTTATAATACAACTCTTTGGGTGTCCTAAAAGTCTATTATGCCGCGTACACACGAGCAGACTTTTGACCGGACTGGTCCGACGGACCGAGTCCAGCGGACAATTTGACGGTGTGTGGGATTCATCGGACCTGCAGCGGACTTTTTCGGTCGAAAATCTGACTGACTTTAGATTTGGAACATGTTTCAAATCTTTATGTCGGAACTCTGCCGGTCCCAGTTCCTATCGAAAGGTCCGCTCGTCTGTATGCTAGTCCGACGGATGAAAACCAACGCTAGGGCAGCTATTGGCTACTGGCTATCAACTTCCTTATTTTAGTCCGGTCGTATGTCATCACGTATGAATCCGTCGGACTTTGGTGTGATCGTGTGTAGGCAAGTCCATTAGTTGGGAAAGTCAGTTAGAAGTCTGCCGAAAGTCCGTCGGATAGTCCGTCTGACCAGTCCGCTCCAAAGGTCCGTTTGTGTGTACGCGGCATTAGATGCATTTTATATTTTTTTGATTTATTTTTTGAGCGTGTAATGTTTTAATTGAACCATATAACTTTTTTGGTAACAATTATTGATGTCAGTATAACAAGGCCAAATTAAGCAGCACATTGTAATAAAAGGAATAATCAAGTTAATTTTTTTGTATGCCCTAAAACAAGACTCTTGGAAGCCTATCCTCATCAATTACCTCAATGGAGAGTAAAAGAAAATGCTTTAGGCATCTGAAAGTATTTTAAAAGACAATAGAGGAAACTATTATTTCTATTTTAAAATAAATAAAATAAATCAGATTTGAAACTAGAATTGTAATGGTCATTTGGAGAGGATAAATGTTTACAGCCACAGTAAGATGATCCTATAGACCTTTGTGATTGTAATATGAATTAATAAAATATGTAATAGATATAAGTATTAATAATCCTCTAATATAATGAAGCCGGCTACTTGCTAACATTCATTGCGTTTGGCTGAAGCCTTACTCAAAGCATACAGCCGACTTCATTATATTAGATCATTGTTACATTCCAAAAGCACTTGAGCCAGGGCACCAGTTCCCAGTCTTCCAGGTAATACCAAATTAAAAAATATGGCAAGATTTTTGTGTTCTGCTCACAATGCTAAAAATATTCTTTCTTGTTCTAAGATTTTATTGAGTTTTCAAGTAATAACATAGAAGATAGGTATACAAACATTAGCAACGAAAGTCGAGCTTCATACAGAGTAGGACGCATAGAAACCAGAACATACAATAAATAGCAAAACATTACCACATGGTTTTATATGTGGTTACAGAAGTCCTAATTCACAAAAGAATGATACTCCAGCAGTCAGCATATAGGCAGGTTAGGCCTCATAATGAGGCCGCTACAGTCTCATTGGGATGAGTGTTATTGATGACAAGTTAAAAGATTGTAGGTAGACATGTGCATGACGAAAAAATTAGTTTGTTTTGTTTATTATTCTTTAATTTTCTGATGTTATAATTTTTATTTCTGGTGGCAGCACTACACTATTTATTGCTTTTTTTTCTTTTAAATATTGATTATTATTATTATTATACAGGATTTATATTGCGCCAACAGTATTAAATAGTTTGCAAGGTTACATTCAAAAAACCCATTGTCTGGATCGCTTTAATCCCATATATCACAACATTAGTGAAGCTTGAAAAGGACAATCCTTCCTAATATTTCGAAGATCAATATGAATATATCTTATCACATGTTGAACAGAAACAACTATACTTAAAGCAGCGTTCCACCTGCAAATGTTATTTTTTTTTTTTAGTCAGCATCTACTTTCTTGTTTAAAAAAAAAAAAAAAAGTCAGCAGTTACAAACACTGTAGCTGCTCACTTTTAATAAGGACACTTACCTGTCCAGGGAGCCTACGATGTCGGCCTCCTGATGCTGATCCGTCCATCGGATCGGGTGCAGGCACCGCCATTCTAATTAAGGGAAACAGGCAGTGGAGCCTTGCGGCTTCACTGCCAGTTTCCTACTGCGCATGTGCGAGTCACGGGGCGCATTGTGAATGGCTGGCTGTCTTCTGGGACACACACACATGTCCCAGAAGACATCAGGGGGGGCTCGCCGAAGAAGAGAATATGATGTCCTGCGCTGTGGACCAGCTGGATTAGAAGAAAAAAGTTAGAAGAAAAAATATTTTTTTAATTAGCCAAAAACAAGGGATGGCGAGGTGGTCTTTCATTTAAGACTACCTCTCAAAAGTGGGTGGAACCCCGCTTTAAGTAACCATTATTTCACTTGGGCAAGAATCTACCCAAAGGCAAAAAAAAAACCAGACAAAAAAAGAGAAAAGAAATAGCAAAGGACATAGATAAAGAGAAAAAAAAGGGAGAATTTCACAAGCAAATCAATCTATTTCTCTGACAATCTATATGGGGAGCTGCTATTTTAAGTCAGAGGTGTGTCATGAAGTAAACACTGTTTATAAGAAAGATCCCAGAATATCAGAGCCCAAAAACTCAATCCAAGAGACCATATCGCCATATACTAAGGGTAACATGCATGTATGTTTGCCGTTAATTATTCCATTCTCCTTAAATGATTCAGCTTAGCTATCCACTCTTTAACAGTAGGAGCAACATCAGTATTCCAGTGTCTAGGTATGAGTATTCACGCTGCGGAGAGGAGGAAGCAGCACCTTTTTAGTCTCTCCCTTAGAGCCCCGATAGATAGACAATAGGGTAGTTTCCAGAGATTTCTGATATGGCATACCAGTAGCAATAGAGTAAATTTGAAACACAGACTCCCAAAAAGTTGTAATTCGGGGGCACGTCCACCATATGTGGATCATTGTGTCTTTATCCCCTCCACAGCGCCAACACTTTTCAGGGTAACATATTTTTGTTTTTAGAAATCAGGTTTTAGGTTTTTAGGCTTTAGATAACATAGTAAAATATTTTTCCGTCAAGCAGGATATATCACCTCCTCCCCTCTCAGGTTTAAGCCTTGGCTATGGGGCATAAGATGAAAGCAGTACTAAACTCTCTCAATCAACATTAACTATTTGTAATCCCTATGATGCTAGCCTTAGCAAATAGATAGGAAGGTATAATATGTACTTGTAAACTTTTCAGTTGCTTCGTGGTTTCTAGCCTCCACTGCTAAGGGGTTTCAAAAAGGATTTCTTAACAAAAAAAAACACGGAGACATGGATGGATGAGGGAGTTTGCATTAAACATTAAAAATTAGTGATGCCAAGATACAATTTATTTCCACTTTAGGTGAATAATTAACACTTTTGTCTGTTAGATTACCAAGGTTGTCCTGTAGTTCTGCTTTTTTACCACATTCTCAGTGGGGAAATTCCTAATACAGTAAAACCTTGGACTGCGAGTAACTTGTTTTGCAAGATGAGCAAAATTGTTCTTGTAATTTTACCTTGCTATATGAGTAACATAGAGCAGTGTAGTATGATCACAGTTTTAATGAAAAAAAAGTGGAGTGATATTTACAATGTTAAAAACAATATCAAGCATTAAGGAGCCTGGTGCTCATCTGCGTAAAGCCACTGGTGTATATGTGGCCAGAGGTCCGGGGTGCTGGTGGCTCCCAGCGCTTCCTGGAGAAGTTGGAGACACTCCCAGCCAGGTGTGGCAGGCGTAGCGTGCATTCGGAGCACCCGGAAGTGTCAACAGTTCCCCAGTGTCTCTAGGAAGCCACCAGCGCCCCCAGACCTCTGGCTACGTAAACACCAGTGGCTTTACGCGGATGAGCACCAGACTCCTTAACGCCGGATATTGTTTTTAACATTGTGAGTGTCATTCCACTTTTTCTACATTAAAACTGTGATCATACTACAGTACACTTAG
Source organism: Aquarana catesbeiana (assembly GCF_042186555.1). NCBI lineage: Eukaryota > Metazoa > Chordata > Amphibia > Anura > Ranidae > Aquarana > Aquarana catesbeiana. The sequence continues at coordinate 50,982,540 of NC_133332.1, read as the reverse complement.
ATGGCGCTGCTCTTTATGTTCTTTGTGTCACCTGATTAGGACTGCCGGTTAATTTGTTTTATTTTTACAGTACACTTTATACTGTAGTTTGTATTGCTGTAGTCATTTTTATATGAATAAATAGTCGTGGAAGGAATCATCTGAGTTTCCATTATTTCTTATTGGGAAATTCGCTTTGATATACGAGTGCTTTGGTTTACAAGCATTTCCAGAATGAATCATGTTTGCAATCCAAGGTTTTACTGTAGTTCAGAAAACAATTTTATCAAAATGTTTTACTTATACTAGTGGGAAACCCATACAGTCGACTAATGTGTAATGTGTCTGAATAGAAATATTGTATGCTATACTAAACTATTTCAGTGATACTGCAATATAAATAAAATAATTTACACAGTAAAACAAGACCCCATTCATACCTGAGCTTTTTCATAGCTTTTTAGCCCCCTATTTGATAACACTAAAGTCAAGTGAAAAAAATGTAAAGTTACACCCATGCATTTAAAACTCCCTCAATAAAAAAGTAGGGCTCCCCGCCCCCACATATATGCTAATATAAATATAGACACATACATATGGAGCACCTACGTGTGAAAATGGTGATTGCATTACACATGCTATAAATCTCCACATGTGCCAGAATGAGAGCAATAATTCTATAAAAAGGGAAGACGCTTATAGGAGAAAAGAAGGATGCTGCTAATTCTAAGGCCACCATTTACAAATAACTTTAAAGTGGATGTAAACCTGAAAATTTTTTTTTTAATGAAGACTTCTACCTGGTACAGTAGAGAATGTCAAGTCATCTGTGCCCAGTCTTGCCACGAAGAGTTAATCCAGCTCTGAGCAATCCTCTTTTTTAAGTAAGATAAAAAAGGACACACAGATAAGTTTGTGTCACCACATCCCTGCACTTCTGTGAGAGGGGTAGAGAAGGAAGCGCCACTTGAGTGTAGTATTAACAAATGATGTTTAATGACACCAGGTAAAAACACACTTACAGGATAAAAACATATAAAAGGCTCATCTGTATAGGTATGTGGTCCTCGGTGTTCCCTCTGATCCTGTGGTGGTGACGCTGCAGGGATGCTGGGCTGCAGAAGGTGGATTACCAGCCGGGAGATCCTTCTGTGGCCATCAGGAAGAGACTAGGGGCTGGCGTGGAGCGTGCATGACGTCACAGGTCGTCCGTCTGCTCCCGGGTTCGGTATCCAGGGGAGGGATCGTCCAGGGAGGAGGGCTAGCAGGGATAGCAGGGAGGTTGAGAGAAGGCTACGCGCTCGGAGCCACTGCTCCTTCAATAGGCCACAGCACTGCTGTGACTGACATCTGATTTCTTTATCTCCTCAACAAGCATGAGAGCACAGAGAGTGTTACGATTCAAGCTTCACATCCCTCCTCCATTCTTCTCCAGCTCTCCCAGGATTGGCTGCTCCACACCTCAGCATGATTGGGCATGCTGAAGTCATGTGGTGCCTTTTCTGAGTTTTGACTGGATGTTACTCATCGTGGGGTGTGATCAGTGTGACTAAGGAGGATATTCATTGGTGCAGTCATCTCCCAGAGCCAGCAGAAAGAGTAGGAGAGTGTAGATGTGGGCAGGGAGTCTTGTGACATCACGACTCCACCCACTGAGCTCTGGCAAAAAAAACACCTACCGATTCCAGAGTTTTGCGGGGCTCCTACTGCTGAAGGGGGTGACATTTGCAAGGTAAGGATACATTCAGGAGGCTTGCATGTATATATACATTAATACTGTGCTATTAGTTTATATGAGTGAGTATGATTAGTGGGTTTACATCCACTTTAAACCAGGTGTCTCCAAACTTTCTAAGCAAAGGGCCAGTTTACTGTCCTTCAGGCTTTAGGTGGGCCATACTGTGATCAGTGGACAAAAGCAATGCCGTATTATTGGTTGTAATAGGAGGAATAGTGCCCCTTTTGTATCAGTGGGAGGAATAGTGCCCCATTGATGCTGTCAGTAGACATGTGCAGTTCGTTTCGTTCCGAATAAATATTCGGACAAATTTTATCATTATTCGGAGATTCAGATATATCTGAATACCCAAATTACAGTGTAAACAAAGTTTACTGAATGCTCTGAATAATGAAATGAAATTCATCTGAATTTCCAAAATTCTAATTGAAACCCCCAGGGTTCTGTGCTGGGACCAATCATATTTATTTATTTATTTTGTTCATAAACGGCCTGGAGGATGGGGTAAACAGTTCAATCTCTGTATTTGCGGATGATACTAAGCTAAGCAGGGCAATAACTTCTCCGCAGGATGTGGAAATCTTGCAAAAAGATCTGAACAAATTAATGGGGTGGGCAACAACATGGAAAATGAGGTTTAATGTAGAAAAATGTAAAATAATACATTTGGGTGGCAAAAATATGCATGCAATCTATACACTGGGGGGAGAACCTCTGGGGGAATCTAGGATGGAAAAAGACCTGGGGGTCCTAGTAGATGATAGGCTCAGCAATGGCATGCAAGCTGCTGCTAACAACAGAATATTGGTATGCATTAAAAAGGGAATCAACTCCAGAGGTAAAACAATAATTCTCCCACTCTACAAGACTGTGGTCCGGCCACACCTAGAGTATGATGTCCAGTTCTGGGCACCAGTCCTCAGGAAGGATGTACTGGAAATGGAGCGAGTACAAAGAAGGGCAACAAAGCTAATAAAGGGTCTGGAGGATATTAGTTATGAGGAAAGGTTGCGAGCACTGAACTTATTCTCTCTGGAGAAGAGACGCTTGAGAGGGGATATGAGTTCAATATACAAATACCATACTGGTGACCCCATAATAGGGATAAAACTTTTTTTGGGAAGAGAGTTCAACAAGGCACGTGGCCACTCACAGGGCCGATCCTAGGGTCACAGACGCCTGGGTGCAGAAATATTTCTGGCGCCCCCACGTGGGCGTGGTCATCTTACCAACTCTTCCCCTTTACAAATGTTTCTATGGCAACGACTCAAACACAGAGATGTTCCCCTAAGAACTCTCCGTTACCCTGCAATCCTCCCATGATCTTTTAACAATAAAGAAAATACAGGAAGAGCTTACACTAATGAGACCTGGAGGGGAGTCTCTCTGATGCACACAGAGAGGGCTTCTGTTAGAGAATCTGTTAGAAAGAGCCCACAGACATAGTACAGGAGATGGTGAGAGACTGCAATCATAGTACAGGAGATGGTCAGACTGCAGACATAATACAGAAGATGGTCAGAGACTGCAGACATGTTACAAGAGATGGTCAGAGACTGCAGACATGTTACAGGAGATGGTCAGAGACTGCAGACATACTACAGGAGATGGTCAGAGACTGCAGACATACTACAGGAGATGGTCAGAGACTGCAGACATACTACAGGGGACGGTCAGAGACTGGAGATATAATACAGGAGATGGTCAGAGACTGCAGACATAGTACAGGAGATGGTCAGAGACTGCAGACATAATACAGGAGATGGCCAGAGACTGCAGACATAGTACAGGAGATGGTCAGAGACTGCAGACATACTACAGGAGATGGTCAGAGACTGCAGACATACTACAGGAGATGGTCGGAGACTGCAGACATACTACAGGAGACGGCCAGAGACTGCAGATATGATACAAGAGATGGTCAGAGACTACAGACATGTTACAAGAGATGGTCAGAGAATGCGGACATATTACAGGAGATGGTCAGAGAATGCGGACATATTACAGGAGATGGTCAGAGACTGGAGATATAATATAGGAGACGGTCAGAGACTGTAGACATACTACAGGAGATGGTCAGCGACTGCAGACATACTACAGGAGACGGTCAGAGACTGCAGACATACTACAGGAGACGGTCAGAGACTGCAGATATGATACAAGAGATGGTCAGAGACTACAGACATGTTACAAGAGATGGTCAGAGAATGCGGACATATTACAGGAGATGGTCAGAGAATGCGGACATATTACAGGAGATGGTCAGAGACTGGAGATATAATATAGGAGACGGTCAGAGACTGCAGACATACTACAGGAGATGGTCAGAGACTGCAGACATACTACAGGAGACGGTCAGAGACTGCAGACATACTACAGGAGACGGTCAGAGACTGCAGATATGATACAAGAGATGGTCAGAGACTGCAGACATGAAACAAGAGATGGTCAGAGACTGCAGACATGATACAAGAGATGGTCAGAGACTGCAGACATGTTACAAGAGATGGTCAGAGACTGCAGAAATGTTACAAGAGATGGTCAGAGACTGCAGACATGTTACAAGAGATGGTCAGAGACTGCAGTTCCTATGGACATTAGTAAATAATGGCCAATCGGCCCTCTCACCTGTCCCAGCGATACCGCAACAACGGTTCCTCTGATCAGGAGTCTGCTCACTCTGAATTGCCCGTGGTGACTCCGCTGGGTAGAGCCCAGATCTGTATTCTGGCAATGACTCCATTCCTTTCTCCACCAGGGATGGCGCCAGGCTGTGTGGCTTTCCCTCATGTGGCGCAGGTCAGTGGGGCTCTCTCTCTGATGGTGTTCTCTCAGCACTGTCCTCTCCCTCTGGAGTCCTGGGTGCACTTCCCTGAAAGCTTTCCCGGCTCCTGGCTCTCTCTCTCCCATTCAGCTGAGCATGCTGTGTGGGCTGCAGTTTCTGTGTTACAGTGGGGCTGCCCGTCCTTGGGACTACATGTCCCACAATCCTCTTCTTTGCTCCTTTTTTTTCTTCCCTGGCTGATATGAAGGCGGGGGAAGAAACATAGTGCGCTGCTCACTAGTACAGCAGCGTGCACGAGGAGGAGAGGGAGAGGGGAAACAAGAGCCCGTGGCTGCAGTGGTGTCACTAGGGTTGGTGTCACCCGGTGTGGTAAAACATGGTATCACCCCCTCCACCAACTATAGTCGCCCCTCAGTACAGACCCCCCTCCACTAAGTATAGACCCCCCTCTGTCAGTGCAGACCCCCCACTAAGTATAAACACCTCCCTCAGTATAGACCCCCCCAGGACAAAACATTCCCCTTTATCAGAATAGACCCCCCTCAGGACAAACCACTCCCCTCCATTAGTACAGACCCCCCTCAGGACAAACCACCCCCTCCATTAGTACAGAACCACCCCCCCTCCATTAGTACAGAACTCCCCAGAACAAACCACCCCCCCTCCATTAGTACAGACCCCCAGAACAAACCACCCCCCCTCCATTAGTACAGACCCCCCCAGAACAAACCACCCCCCTCCATTAGTACAGACTCCCCAGGACAAACCACCCCCTCCATTAGTACAGACCCCCTCAGGACAAACCATCCCCCTCCATTAGTACAGACCCCCCAGAACAAACCACCCCCCTACATTAGTACAGACCCCCAGAACAAACCACCCCCCCATTAGTACAGACCCCCCAGGACAAACCACCCCCCTCCATTAGTACAGACCCCCGCGACAAACCACCTGCCCCCTTCCATTAGTACAGACCCCCCCAGACAAACCACCCCCCTACATTAGTACAGACCCCCCAGGACAAACCACCCCCCCTCCCTTAGTACAGACCCCCCCAGGACAAACCACCCCCCTCTATTAGTACAGACCCCCCAGGACAAACCACCCCCCTCCATTAGTACAGACCCCCCAGGACAAACCACCCCCCTCCATTAGTACAGACCCCCCCAGGACAAACCACCCCCCTCCATTAGTATAGACCCCCCAGGACAAACCACCCCCCTACATTAGTACAGACCCCCCAGGACAAATCAGCCCCCCATACATTAGTATAGACCCCCTAGGACAAACCACCCCCTGTACATTGGTATAGACCCCCCAGGACAAATCACCCCCCTACATTAGTTTAGACCCCCCAGGACAAACCACCCCCCCTACATTAGTACAGACTCCCCAGGGCAAATCACCCCCCTACATTAGTTTAGACCCCCCGGACAAATCACCCCCCCTACATTAGTATAGACCCCCCAGGACAAACCACCCCCCTACATTAGTACAGACCCCCCAGGACAAACCACCCCCCTACATTAGTACAGACCCCCAGGACAAATCACCCCCCTACATTAGTTTAGAGCCCCCAGGACAAATCACCCCCCTACATTAGTATAGACCCCCAGGACAAACCACCCCCCTACATTAGTACAGACCCCCAGGACAAATCCCCCCCCCCACATTAGTACAGACCCCCCGGACAAATCACCCCCCCCTACATTAGTATAGACCCCCAGGACAAACCACCCCCCACATTAGTACAGACCCCCAGGACAAATCACCCCCCCACATTAGTTTAGACCCCCAGGACAAATCGCCCCCCACATTAGTATAGACCCCCCCAGGACAAACTACCCTCCCTACATTAGTACAGACCCCCCCATTAGGCTAATTAGAAACACAAGGGTGGCAGCTGGAGAGGAGAGGACGGTGTGCAGCCGCGCCACCCGGGTGGAGAACAGGCTTGGGCAGCAGGCAGGAGTTACACACAGGAGGAGCAGTGGAGCATGTCGGGCTCGGGCCGCCCCCCCATGACTTCACTGCGTGGCCTGTCTCTCTCTGCACACAGAGACAGCCGCTCCAGTCTCCAGCTGTTTCACTCTCCTCCTCTGACAGGAGGAGGGAGGGGGGATGGGCACAGAGGCGGCGGTGACCGGTGGAGAGAGCCACCTACGGACAAGGAGAGGAGGAGGAGGAGGAGGGAGGGGAGCACTCTGGCACTTCAGCGCCCCCACCTCTGTGGCGCCCGGGTGCACTGCACCCCGTGCACCCCGGCCAGGATCGGCCCTGGCCACTCATTAAAATTAGAAGAAAAGAGGTTTAAACTACATGGAAGATTCTTTACTGTAAGAGCGGCAAGGATGTGGACTTCTTTTCCACAGACGGTGGTCTCAGCGGAGGGCATCAATAGTTTTAAAAAACTATTAGATAAGTACCTGAACGAAGTAGAGAGAGAGTATCACTGCTCCAGATGGGTCAGATCAAGGTAAAAGGCATCTCCTTCAGTCTAGAAGTCCAGGTGCTGGCAATGCTATGGCATTAGACATCAAAGAAATTCTGAACAGCCGCACTCCAAAGATATTTGCCTTTAAGGTATCATCCAAAATACAGATCACAGCAAAGTGGAACAAAGCTTATGCGTTTGGCACTACAAGGAGTGCTTAGTCATAGCATATCATCCTGGAGTGCTGGGCTGCTGGTGGATGCCTGCATATCATCCTGGAGTGCTGCACTGCTGGTGGATGCCTGCTGGTGGATGCCCTGGAGTGCTGCGCTGCTAGTGAATGTCTCCTTCTGCTCATTTCTCCTGATTCTCCTTGTTAGGATTCTATCTTCCTCTGTTTCCAACTCGGAGCCACTGCTTTCCACTGGCTCATAGTTGCTATCCGAGTCTGACGGAGAGAATTCCCCGCTACTCTCGTCCGACATACTCTGGAGTATTTGGAGAGCCTCCTCTGCGCTGTAAGACCTTTTGGTCATGTTGGCGGGCAGTTGTGTCAGATGACAGGCGGCAGATGGCGGGCAGCAGATGTGCCAGATGGTGGGCAGCTGTGCCAGATGGTGGGTGGCTAGATGTGCCTGATATTGGCGGGCAGATGTGCCTGATGTTGGCGGGCAGATGTGCCTGATCGTGGGCAGATGGTGGGTGGCAGATGTGCCTGATGTTGGCGGGCAGATGTGCCTGATCGTGGGCAGATGGTGGGTGGCAGATGTGCCTGATGGTGGGTGGCAGATATGCCTGATGTTGGCGGGCAGATGTGCCTGATGATGGTGGGCAGCTGATGTGTCAGCTGTTGACGGGCTGATGTGCCAGCTGATGACGGGCTGATGTTTCAGCTGATGACGGGCTGATGTGTTAGCTGTTGACGGTGTCAGATGGCGGGCGGCAGATGTGCCTGATGGTGGGCGGCAGATGTGCCTGATGACTGGCGGGCAGATGTGCCTGATGACTGGCGGGCAGATGTGCCTGATGACTGGCGGACAGATGTGCCTGATGACTGGCGGGCAGATGTGCCTGATGGCAGGCGGCAGATGTGCCTGATGACTGGCGGGTAGATGTGCCTGATGACTGGCGGGCAGATGTGCCCGATGACTGGCGGCTGATGTGCCTGATGACTGGCGGGCTGATGTGCCTGATGACTGGCGGGCAGATGTGCCTGATGACTGGCGGGCAGATGTGCCTGATGATGACGGGCTGACGTGCCCGCTGTTGGTGGACAGATGTGCCAGCTGTTGGTGGACAGATGTGCCAGTTGTTGACGGGCAGATGTTCACTGACAGGTGTTTTCATTGTTTTGGGGACACTGTGTTTTGGGGACACTGTGTTTTGGGGACATTAGCTGGGTGATCAGTGGGTAAACAGCAGACAAACAGCTATAAAACTAACTGATCTCTCTGCTGCAGCACAGATCTCTCTTCCTCTCCTCACTGACAGGCTCTGTGTGAGGAGAGGAAGAGATGAGAGCAGTTACAACGCTCTCTATTTACATTACATGACGACTGTGATTGGACACAGTCGTTATGTGATCAGGAGGGCCAATCACAGGGCCCTCCTGTGTTGTGCTGTCTCTGGGGGGCACAGGCAGATCGGGATCTCGCCGCTGCGCGGGCACGTGGTGGAGCGATCTCCTGTCAACTGCCACCCCTCCCCCTTGTTTACCATACGATGGCTGTGATTACACACAGCCATCGTGCGGATCAGGAGGGCAAATTACATTGCCCTCCTGCCGCTCCGAGATGCGGCGTCCGAGTAACACGCATGCATCGGCATCGCTCGATCCTGCTCCTTCTGAAGGACGTTCGGGAACGTCCAGTCAAAAGGAGGGAGCTCCCACCCGGCCGTTTATGTGCAGTGGCCGGGTGGGAAGTGGTTAAGGGGGCAAATCCTTCTGGTCCTTAAACCGGAGATCCACCCGTTTTTTAGTATATTAAAAGTCAGCAGCTGTCCCACGAACCAGCGATGTGGGCGCTCGGAGCCTCGCTCCTCTCCCCCTCCTCTCCACGGCACCGTCTTAGCAACTGTGGGCAATCTTCTGTTACCTTTGACATGTCCCAGAAAATCGCTGGCAGGGAGGGGCCGCCTAAGGCGAGAGCAGGAGTCGCCTAGGTGGCCAAGAAGAGGAAGGAGGAAGTGGAACAGGAAGTCCCACCAAAAAGAAGGTACACACTCCCCCCACAAAAAAAATGACATGCCAATTGTGGCATTTCAGGGGGAGAGGAGTGTATAAAGCGGAAGTTCCACTTTTGTGTGGAACTCCGCTTTAAGTGGGTAACTAATCAGAATTGTTCTGATCCGTCCTGGAAACCCTACAAAAAGAAGGGAAAGAAGAGCGGGGATTTTAATTCCCAGATCGCTACACTGGTTGCATGTGCACTGACAGCTCATTACCTACAGAGGTAAGTACAGTCTGGGGGGGTGTTTACCTCTCCTTTTTTCTGAAAGCGAACATATACTTTAAGCTAAAAAAAAAGTTTTAGCTAGAGATCCCCTTTAAATATTATTTAGACCAGTTACTTATATGATTGATTCTTATGATTCTAGAGCCATATATCGAGGAAGGTTCAGTTGTTCACCTTTTAATCTTTATTTTTTTTTACAACAGGACAGGGTAAAACAACAGTGAAACTGTTGAAGCATGTTAAAGCAGAAATTGGACAGACGGTGACCTTAAAGTGCTCAGGTAACCGGGAAGACGGAACCTTCTCAGTCACTTGGACTGAGAACTGTGGGAACAATTCTCTTGGACAAGGCCCAAATAAAAACAGGATGACTTCAAGTAAGGATAAATTAGAAGTTACAATTGCCAATCTGACTGAAGAGGACTCAGGAATTTACCGCTGTCGGATTGATTATGGAAAAAATCAGACAGTAGAGGAAACAAAGCTGTGGGTGATTGAGCAACCAGCTAAGCAAAGTAAGGGACCAGGGAGTAGAGCCTAGGGGGTAATTACAAGTGCCGCAACCGGTTCTGGGTCTCTGAGGTCCGGCTGTAGTCATGATTGACCTGAAGTAAACTCTTCACAAACACTTGTAGAATATTTTTTCCAAATGAATGCAAAACAATATAATTTACACTATGTAAGTTCTTCTACAATAATAAAACTTTTCTTTCCAGAGATTCAGCTTACATTAGGGCAGGAAATGTAAAGAAATCTCCCCACTGGGATACATGCAGCAAAAGGAAAACAACTGAAATGAGTTTGGGCTTGATGGAGAGCAATCTTTTTTTTAACCTCATGTGACAGTGCGGTGCGAGAACGGTTGTGCCTTCAATAGTTGTCATCCAGGGAGGTTGAGGGGCTCCAGGGTGCTTGTGCCATATGATGGAAACTGGACAGGCATGCACTGGCCATCGGGACTACCGGGAGTTTCCCGGTGGGCCGATGGCTCAGAGGGCCAGTTTCATTCACAGCCTGTCAAATTAATGATTGTGCGACTCGGGCAGCCATTAATTTGGGCACCGCTGTACTGCCCATTGCTAGGTATCGAGCTTCTGGACGCAGCGCACTTCGGCTCTTTCCGCCCCCACTCAGCTCTTTCCGAACACTGCACACATCTTCGGTCACCTCCGGTCCGTGCACGTCCTTTTCCATCACTGCTCTACTTCCCCCACCCCCCTCCTCTCTGACAGCTCTTCAGCTTCGTCCAGTAAAACTTGGCTATCTCTGGCAGCCCCCGCGGTAATGGTCGCTATGAGTTTAAATGAGTCAGAGCCACCCGTGTGACGTCCTGAGAGCAGCCGACAGGCAGAGAGGTCCCCGGAGCGGACGAGGGAGGAGAAGGATGATGGTGCTGCAGGAACCCGTCCAGGTAAAAGTGTCAATTATCATTGAAATGTGCAAAAAATAAGTGCCTAAAAATATTTTCAGCAGAAAAAAATATATATAAATACTCCATGCTTATAATTAAAACCATTATATCCAAACTATGTCCTTGGTATTAAAGTGCAAAAAGAGTGCAAAAAAAATGTGCAAATTAGTCTCTTCAAATGAGCAGAGAAAAAAAACTGCAAAATATGCAATCAAAGCAATAAGAGTAAAATGTCCCAGTGCAAAAAAAAAAACTCTGGGTAGTGTGATCCCACTTGCTTCCACCTTTCGCAAGTGGGATCACACTGCCCAGAGTTTTTTTCTTGCACTGGGACACTTTACTCTTATTGCTTTGATTGCATATTTTGCACAGTTTTTTCTCTCTGCACATTCGAAGAGACTCATTTGCACATTTTTTGCACTCTTTTTGCACTTTAATACCATGGACATAGTTTGGATATAATGGTTTTAATTATAAGCATGGTTTATTTATTAATTTTTTGATGAAAATCTTTGTATGCACTTATTTTTTGCACATTTCAATATAAATTGCTACGTTGGATTTTGCATATTGTTTGAATCATTATTTGCACAGAATAGATTTTTGATGTTATTTTAGTTAGCTTCACATCCTTTGCTCTTAATATTAAATTTATCTGTGGGTTTGTAGTAACCTGTTTGATGTTGGCAGCTGCTCACGACTGCGGTTGATAATAGGTGTGAAAATAGGTGTGCACATAAGTTTATTTTAAAATATATAATGCAGAGCCAGGTTTCGGGCCTAGTCCTAGAGGGCAGGTGACAGGGAGACACCAGGGGGGAGAGGGGGGCTGGGGACTGGACTGGAGGGGGCAGGAAGATACAAGACACCCAGGGGGCCTAGGGAATGAAGTGGCTACTGTGGGAAGAAAGGGCCCTAAGGAATGAAGGGGCCCTATAAGAAGAACTCTATGGAATCAGGGTCAGGGCCGATCCTGGCGCATGGGGTGCACAACGCCCTGGCGCTGTTGCAGAGGAGGGCCGCCGAAGCTGTGGAACTCACTTGACTTGCCAGTCGCCTCTGCTGTGCGCTGCACCGTTTGCTAGAATCACCTGCTGCCTGGCTAGCAACCAGTGACATCAGAGGCCGCGGCCGCCTCAGCATTCAGAGCGCGCCGTGGCTGTCCCCGCATTCAGAGTGTGCCACGGCTAGTAAACTAGCTCCACCTACCTCTACCATGTTCTTCAGACAGTGTGGCTCAGAGGGAGGGGAGTGGAGAACATCTGAAGAGAGCTGCCTGACTTGCTGTGAGTGACTGCACCAGCATAGCACCTGCCGCTGCCTGACACTGTGTTCTGGAGGCTCGGAATTAGCCCTCTGCCTCACCCTGTAAGTAAGTTGTGCAATCAAACGCAGCCATTATGCCCAACCATCAAACGCAGCCACGGTGCCCATCAAACGCAGCCACTGTGCCAATCAAACGCAGCCACTGTGCCCAACCAAACGCAGCCACTGTGACCATCAAACGCAGCCACTGTGCCCATCAAACGCAGCCACTGTGCCATCAAATGTAGCCACTGTGCCCATCAAACTCTGCTACTGTGCCTTCAAACGCAGCTACTGTGCCCATCAAACACCACCACTGTGCCCAGCAAACGCCGCCAATATGCCATCAAACGCAGCCACCGTGCCCATCAAATGCAGCCACTGTGCTCATCAAACCCAGCCACTGTGCCATCAAACGCAGCCACTGTGCCCATCAAACACTGCCACTGTGCCCAAACGCCGACACTGTGCCATCAAACGCTGCCACTGTGCCCATCAAACGCAGCCACTGTGCTATCAAACGCAACCACTGTGCCATCAAATGCAGCCACTGTGCCCCATCAAATGCTGTCACTGTGCCCATCAAATAGTGCCACATCAAATGCTGTCACTGTGCCCATCAAATAGTGCCACTTTGACCCCCCACCAAAGGGGAGGAGTTAGTAAGATAACCATGTCCATGTGGGGGCACCAGAAATATTTCTGCAACCAGGTGCCTGTGACCCTAGGATCGGCCCTGATGAAGGGGGCCCCCAATGGGAAGAAGGACTCTATGAAATGTAGGGGGTTGTATGGGATGTAGGGGGCCTAGAAGAAGGACCCTATAGAATGAAGGGGGCTCCAATGGGAAGAATTTGGGTTATGATTTCTGCATCAGTCTTGATGACATCAGAAGACCTTAGACAGCTGGAGCATGGGAGAGAAGACTCTCTGAGGACCGGTTTAGCAGAATGGAGGATCAAGTAAGCAAATCTTCCTTTTTCATGCCTGGACCTAAACAAGCCCTTGCAGTGTGGGCACCATTTTATTGTCACATGATAAACTTACCTTTGAAGCGAAGCCCTCCAGCTGTCATTGCTGCGGGGGGCTTCCCCCTTCAACAGGTCTTCATCCTGGGTTTGCATGCTCGTGCTGTGTGGATAGCCAGACCGTGATGACGTCACTCTCGTGCAAGTGCACAGGATACTGTTTTTGTGCGTGTTTGCAAAATTAGAGTCGGCCGGTCTGGATGAAGTCCGGGGCCAAATTTTTGGTCCCAGTCTAGCCCTGAAACTGGATATTCAGTTTTCTCAGAAAGTTATAAAACCATGTCTGGGTACTGGAGCTTGGAGACTTTGTAGAGACTTGGGAAGGATGAAGTCTCCAATCCTGGGTCCAGGTTTTGGGGACAGCCAGCACACTGATTGTGCAATTGCGTGGAACATTTTTTGAGGCCTTAAGCCTGAGGGCCAGAGCAGAAGTGCTGCAAGAATAAGCCAGAAGGCTGAATAGATTTTTGGTGTTTTGTAGCATCAGAGAAGGAATGTTGAAAACCCATGTGAGGGTATTCTTTTTGTGCAACCTTCTTTGAATAAAAGTGTGATAGAAAGCCCTAAATGCATAATTTGATGAGTGCTGGTGTCCTTAAAATGCTAAACCTATAAAAGTGTATGTATAGCTAAAGCTAAAGTAAAAATGTAACTCCTGTCAGGTTTTGGCTTTGTTCCAACTCAAAAGTTTCAGTTTCTCTGTTTGTCACCAACAAAAGGAGGAGTTTGTCATTGCAAAAGGAGGTAAAGGTAATTTTTCCATCGGGAACATCCGTTATGGTGACAACTGTCTGAGGTAATAGGGTGTGAATGGTATTCTAATAACTTTTAAGTCAAAACATGCCAAATAACAATAGAAAAAATCCAGTAGAACCTTGGTGCATCAAAAGTAAAAAATAAATAATAAATAAAATAAAAAACACAATAATTAAAAATAGGAAATGTGTCCAAATGGCAAAAAGTCCATCAATATGTGCAACGTGCTTGAAATAATCAGATGAATAATCCTTCCAAGGTAGGGCTAGCACGAACTAAACTGTTAACTGCAGTTAAAGTAGCTAAAAATACAATACAGGCAGTCCCCGGGTTACGAACACATTAAGGACTGTAGGTTTGTTTGTAAGTGGAATTGGTTCGTAAGTCAGAACACCACTTGTAAGTGTAACTTCCACCTGTGCAGGGATGTGGGATGTTCCGTCGGCCGCCTGTGCAGGGATGTGAGATGTTCCGGGCGCTTCTGGGGCTCTTCTGGCCATGCAGTACATGAAGTACTGCAGTGTGGAATGTGGCAAGATAGCTGCTCGGAGGTATCCAGGACCAGCGTGGAGCACAAGCAGCCGGGATTGAGGCCGTTCGTAAGTAGGAGTCGTTCATAAGTCGGGTGTTCGTAAGTTGGGGACTGCCTGTATGCACACCATAATACGATTAATCAACCCAAGGAAAGGGGGGTGTGAATACTCGCAAAAACAAAACAATTTTATATAGTTCAAAATAACTGAAAATAAGGGGGCTGCTCCACACCCTTCAGAAGAAATGGCAGTTCACCTCAAAGTTTTGACCAAACTGGTCAAATAGCGCTTAAACGCTGGCAAAGTATGACCAAGGATAAATCCTCTCCAATACATGTAATAATCCTCCACAGTGTGGTCCGGATCCCTGGATCAGATATCCTCTTACAGGTCTTTCCGTTTACAATACTTATCTCTTATCTCTCCACCTCTTATCTCTTATCTCTTAAAGCGGATGGTGAGTGTATATCCATGAACAAACCAAGTGGGTCAGTACCTAAAAGTTGTTTAGTTCATAACTGGGTCCAACTGGGTCCATCATCGCCACAACTCTAAAGCCTCGGACACATGATTGGATTTTCCGCAGACAAAACGTCAGACTTTTGCCTGAAGGGCGTTGGCCAGGAATTTGTCTTGAATACAAACGGCAAGGAATTGTCGGCCAACAACAACGAACGTAGTGATATATTAGATGTACTACGAGACTACAAAGAGAAAGTTCAATTCTCATGTGACACCCTTTGGGCTCCTTCTGCTACTTTAGTGTTAGTAGAAGTTTGGTGAGTGTTGATTCGAGCTTTTTCAGTTTCTGAACGGCCATTCGTCAACCATCCATGTTGCGGAATCGGAGGAGATAACGTGTTACTTATTATTGGCCTTGGAGTTATTGCTTTGACCCAAGTCCAGTCCAGGACCAGGATGAGGAGGATTTCTTGGACAAAAAATTGGTTGCTTTATTAATGGTGACCAATGATGTCATATGCCTTTGCTGCGGGAGCTCCAGGAGAATAATCCGGATGATTTTCGGAATAATCTCCGGATGACGGACCCCAGCTTTTACCAGCTCTTGGCATTGTTGACCCCTTATATTAAGAAGCAGGACACATGCATGAGGCTTTTATTTTATTTTTTGGTTGAATAATGATTTGATTTGTTATATTTTCTATATTTTTGGATGCATAGAATGCACTTTTTGGTTAAGTTCTATTGGCAGATAGCATGTCTAATTTTCTTTGTTTTCTTTTTTTAATGCACAAAAAAAAAATTTTGTAGAATAATACTTGGCTATGTGTTTTACTTCAAATGACAGTTTGGGAGTAGGCAGTTACATTTTAAAAAATACAATGTAAAATTAACAAGGGACACCAACATAGTTGTATCTTTGATCTTAAAAACTATGGGATGATGGTGTTGTGGTAACTTGCACCAATGAAAAAAAAATAACAAGCATAATAATATTATTCTTGATATCACTAGAAATTCATTCATTATTATCCCATTAAAGAAGAAGAGAATGTGCGCTGCATTTCGAGATTTCATAATTTTCCGCGTCACGAATGTTAATTCTCTATTACGAACGCTAGTTTGCATGCCTGACCACTTCCGGCTCATCCTTGCTTCCGAGCATGTGTGTTTTTACTTTGGACTTTTATCCGACAGACTTGTGTACACACGCTCGGAAAATCTGACAACAGACCGCTGTCCGCGGAAAATTTATAAGCCTGCCATCCAACATTTGTCTGCGGAAAATCTGACAACAATTGTCCGATGGAGCGTACGGAATTCAGGCCAACAGTCTGTCATCACACAATTCCCCGCAGAAAATTTGATTATGTGTACGAGGCTTAAGCCTCAAAAGTGGAAAACTTGCATCAGCAGAGGGACCAATCTGTGATCATCCCCCAAAAAGTCATTCTGGGTCTGTCATTTAATATTTATAATTGCAATCTTCACTTTTTTCTTTCTATAGTGGAGCACAAGTACCATATTTATCGGCTTATAACACGCACTTTTTTCCCCTTAAAATCAGGGGGAAATCGTGGGTGTGTGTTATACACCGATTCCCGCTGTCTGTGAGGGCAAGAGGAGCGCCGCCGACATTGACCTAGCTGAGCTGAGTGTACTGTGTACTCGGCTAGGCTCAGGTCCACTTGGCTCCACTCGCAGTCACGCCCAGTCCCGCCTCCTAACCTTTATGTCCCGCCATTGGACCAGTGTTGAGTCCACCATAGGAGCCGGGCCAAGGGGCAGGACGGGGTCGTGACTGCAAGCAGAGCCAAGTAGCCGAGTACACAGTACACTCGGCTCGGTCTATGTCGGCGGCGCTCCTCTTGCCCTCAGAGATAGTGGGGACGAGCCGAGAGGAGCCGAATATCTCATTGGCGGCGGCTCTAAATTTAAATCCAAACATGCTGCAATTTTGGGCAAGGCTGCAGATGGACACTGGGGAAGGCTGCAAATGGACACTGCAAGGCTGCAGATGGACACTGGGGAAGGCTGCAGATGGACGCTCTGCAAGGCTGCATTGATGGACATTTAAAATGTAAGTTTTTTCCCTTAAACTTCCCTCCTAAAAGTTTTTTCCTTAAACTTCCCTCCTAAACTTGGGGTGCGTGTTATACGCCGGTGCATGTTATACGCCGATGAATACTGATTACTGAATTTAACTGTCTAAGCCCTGGTTCACATTGATGCGATTTAACATGCGATTTGACATGACAAATTTGACATATTTGACATATGCATGTTGCTTTTGAGCGTTTCTGCAGTGTTTTTTGTGGTGTTTGCCGCATTTTTGAGCAGCGTTTTTGCCGCGTTTTGCGTTTTTTTTTTTACAGTTTTTTTTTTAGACTGTATACAGTCTAAAAAAAACCCGTCAAAAATGCAGCAAAAACGCTGTAAAAACGCTGCAAAAATGCTGTACTTGCGTTTTTGATGCTGGTCCATTGAATTCTATTACATGCAAAACGCTGCATTTTGCATGAAAAAAGTCCCTGACCCTTTCCAAAAACACAGAAGTAAAAAAATGCATTGATGTGAACATGTTCCATAGGAACCCATATTAAAAAATTCCCATGCATTTCTGCAAAATGCAAAATGCATCAAAAAACGCGTTAGTGTGAATGGAGTCTAAGAATGTTTTTTCTTTACTTCTTGGAGATTTCCTCTAATTTCTCATTGCAGCTCCAGGCCAGTAAATAAAGAGAAGTCTGCCGAATGGGATGTAGACCACAACAATTAAACCTCTTTAACCCTTCCTTACTGTATTTAAAACTTAAAACAAAAAATAAATAAATAAATAAAACATATTTAGGCTTTAGATGCACTTTAAATTAGTACTCCAGGATGTTATCATATACTTGGTATTTAAAACTCATGGTCTTTGTATGATGTCTGCTTTAACATAAATCTTCTGTTTTAGGTACATATGGAGACCAGCACATGAAAGTGATCATCCTTGGCTGCATTGCAGGGTTTGAGTTGTGTGTTATAATTGTGCTGCTGGCTGCACTCATTAAATGTTGCCACCAAGGTAGGATCTGTCTGGGTTTGTCTTAATTTAAGGACATTTCATAATAATAATAATAATAATAATAATAATAATAATAATAATAGTAATATTAATAATAATCTAATTGGTTATTTACGACTTTATTCCAGGTGCAACAAAAAGTTCATTTTCTTACTGAGTAAAAAGCCTGTCCCCTGCTGGCATGCTGCAAAGACGCACCATTGTTTTTTTTTAAACAGTGGTCTCTCTGCAGATTTTGAAAAAAAACAAGTATTTCTTTGGTCCTGTTAAACTTTTTTGCAAATAAGTAAGTTTTCTTCTTCAATGACAGGCTCTGATATGGCTGCACTGAGGGGGGCTGCACTGATAAACAATCAGCGCGCCCCCCCCCTCAGGAGAGCCGCAGATCGGCTCCCCTCTACTCGCGCCTGTCAGACGCGAGTGAGGAAAAGCTGATCAACGGCTTTTCCTATTGACATTGTGATCAGCTGTGATTGGACACAGCTGATCACGTGGTAAAGAGCCTCCGCCGGAGGCTCTTTACCGAGATCAGTGTAGAGGTGTGTCAGACTGACACACCGCTCCACCGATCGCTGCGATGCGCCCCCCCCCCCACGGGCGCACGGCAGCATGTTATCCTGAAGGACGTCATATGACGCCCAGACAGGATAACAGAACCACTTCCCAGACGTCAATCTGCTATTGACCAGGCGGGAAGTGGTTAAGGGAGCATGGGCGCCGCCCCCCCCCCCCCCCCATCCATGCGTCCGGCCCCTTGCAGGGCGCTGGGTACATGGATTCCAATGGAGGGGGGGAGGGGTTTAAGCATTTGATTAGAGCCAGAGGCTCTAATATCCTTCAAAATAGGGTGGACTCGGGGCACAGAGAGTGTGAACCGAGCCCACTCAGGAGTTTTACAATAGCCATACACTAGTAGAATTTCAGGTGACATTTGTTTAGTTTTAAGAATGTTCATTTGATTTTATAATCATTAGTGAGGTCAAACTGACATTTGTGATGAGAAAATTCAAAGGAACAGAATGGAAAATATTTCCTGAATGAACCAATTGCTAACAGTGAATGTCATTTTCATTTGGGAAAGTCCATCAATTTAAAAATCAAATGTTTGAAGCAAACAAAATTTTGAATTATTTTTGAACAGCTACAGCCATGATCCTGGTATAACCACTTGCTGTCCAGGATGTGTATATATGTACGCTGGACAGCAATTGGTTAACAGCGTGAAAAATCTTGAGGCACTCCAGTCTAAAAAATGCAAATGTTTCTTACCATCAATGGAAAACCTGAGCCTTGGATGATACACACAACCATCCCCTTCACGTCAGAGGTCCCCCTATTACATCAGAGGTCCCCCTATAAC